>NC_136268.1:46826955-47236955 GCF_964187855.1 Myxine glutinosa
GGCCGCCATCTTGTTTTTCGTGAAAAAAACACAAAAACCCCTTTTTCTCCGCAACGGCTGAACGGATCGAGCCCAAACTTGGCATGCCTATTCGCATACCCATGACGAATAAAAAAGTCAGGGAGCACGACGTCATCCGACACATGGTTTCAGAGTTATGACGTTTTAAAGCTCAAACTAGAAATGGTATCACCTCCATAATTTGTGGAGATATCGAGTGGAAACTTTAAAAAATGTTCCTCATGGGGGCATGCTCCAATGTTACTTGAGACGTTTTGATAAGTCACATGGTTTGGCCACAATAAATAATGGAAGTTAAATTTTAAAAAGCTTGTAACTCTTGAACCACTGCATGGATTGACTTGAATTTTTAATGAAATGTAGCTCTCATCAAGCGGAACAAGTGCGCAAAACTTCAAGATGATTGGATGTACTGTCTTGAAGCTATAAGTCTTTATTGTTGAAAGAAGAAGAAACACACCATTTTGTCCTTCCAGAACGTGAACACGATAACGCGATCTCCCGCGGTCATTTCAACCTCAAATGAAATTCCAATTGCAGATTTGTCAATAGAAGAGGCATATTAACAAACGAATGAAACAGATTTGGTCAAATTCTGACTTTTTTAAACTTGATCACATTCGACACAAAGTTTTGAGCTACTGAAGAAGAAGATGTCCTTCCAGGACGTGATCACTATCACACGATCTCCCGCGGTCATTTCAACCTCAAATGAAATTCCAATTGCAGATTTGTCAATAGAAGAGGCATATTAACAAAGGAATGAAACAGATTTGGTCAAATTCTGACTTTTTTAACTAGATCGCATTTCACACAAAGTGAGAAACTAAAGAGAAGAAGAATCGTTTGGCTTCTCAGATAAAATAAATAATTCTGTCTGCAATTTCAGGCTAATTTTCTTTTTAAAATGGCTTTTTCTGCAATCAGTGCATGGATTGATATGTGTGGATGTGTGTGGGTGTGGGTTTGGGGGGGGGAGGGATGTGTGTGTGTGGGGGGGGGGGGGTTGGTGTGTGTGTGTGTGTGTGTGTGTGTGTGTGTGTGTGTGTGTGTGTGTGTGTGTGTGTGTTGTGTGTGTGTGTGTGTTAGGGGTGGGGGGGTGTGGGGGTATGTGTGTGTGTGTTTGTGTGGGTGTGTGTGTGTGTGTGTGGTGGGGGGGAGGGTATGTGTGTGTGTGGGGGGGGAGGGGTCTGTGTGTGCGTGGGGGGGGAGGGGGTCTGTGTGTGTGTGTGTGTGTGTGTGTGTGTGTGTGTGTGTGTGTGTGTGTGTTTGTGTGTGTATGCATGTGGGGATGTGTTTATGTGTGGGGAGATGTGCATGTTTGCGGATGTGGGGATGTGCATGTGTGTGGATGTGTTTATGGGTGTGTTTGTGGGGGGGGGGGGGGTGGATATATGTGCATGTTGAGGTGGGGGGGGTTGGGGTGTGCGTGTGGAGGAGGGGGGGTGGATGTGTGTGTACGTGTGGGGGGAGAGGGGATGTGTGCATGTGTTTGTGTGTGTTAGGGGTGGGGGGGATACGTGTGTGTGTGTGGGGGGGGGATGTGTGTGTGGTGGGGGTGGGGGGATGTGTTTATGTGTGTGTATGTGGGTGGGGGGTAGGGGGAATGTGTGTGTGTGGGGGGGGGGGTTGTGTGTGTGTGTGTGTGTGTGTGTGTGTGTGTGTGTGTGTGTGTGTGTGTGTGTGTGTGTTAGGGGTGAGGGTGGGGGTATGTGTATGTGTGGGTGTGTGTGGGTGTGGGGATGTGTGTGTGTGTGTGTGTGTGTGTGGGGGGGGGTGGATATATGTGTATGTTGGGGGGTGGGGGGGTTGGGGTGTGTGTGTGTGTGTGGGGGCGGGGGGTGTATGTGTGGAGGGGTGTGCCTGTGGGGGGAAGGGTGTGGGGGTGTTTGTGTGTGTGGGTGTGGGGGGGTGGATATGTGTGTATGTGGGGGGGGGGGGATGGGTTGGATGTGTGTGTGTATGTGTGTGTGTGTGTGTGTGTGTGTATGTGTGGAGGGGTGTGCATGTGGGGGGAGGGTGTGTGTGTGTGTGAAGGGGGGATGTTTGTGTGGGTGTGGGTGTGTATGTGGGGATGTGTGTGTGGGGGGATGTGTGTGTGTGGGGATGTGTGTGTGAGGGGATGTGTGTGTGAGGGGATGTGTGTGTAGGGATGTGTGTGTCGGGATGTGTGTGGGGGGATTGTAAGTGTGAATGTGTGTGTGGGTGTGGGGGGGGGTGGATATGTGTGTGTGTGTGGGGAGGGGTTGGGGTGTGCATGTGGAGGAGGGGGGGGTTGGATATGTGTGTGTGTATTTGTGGAGGGGTGTGTGTATGTGTGGAGGTGTGTGTGTGTATGTGTGTGTGTTGGGGGTGGGGTGGGGGGATGTGTGGATGTGTGTGTGTGTGTGGATGTGTGGATGTGTGTGTGTGTGGATGTGTGTGTTTGTGGGTGTGGGGGGTGTATATGTGTGTATGTGGGGGGGGGTTGGGGTGTGCGTGTGGAGGAGGAGGGGTTGGATGTGTGGCTGTGCGTGTGTGTGGATGTCTGTGTGTGTGTGTGGGGGTGGGGGGGGTGGATATGTATGGGTGTGTGGGGGTGGAGTGGGTGGATATGTATGGGGTGTGTGGGGGGGGGGTGGGTATGTGTGTGTGTGGAGGTTGGAGGGGGTTTGGGGTGTGAGTGTGGAGGAGGGAGGGTTGGATGTGTGTGTGTGTGTGTGTGTGTGTGTGTGTGTGTGTGTGTGTGTGTGTGTGTGTGTGTGTGTGTGTGTGTGTGTGCGCGTGCGTGTGTGTGTGTGTGTGTGTGAAGAATCAGCTCTTCGTTTGCAAAAGAAGTCCACAATAGCCTGGAATGGCGCAGCTTTATTAAAAACCAACTTATACAGATCCGGAAGAAGCCAAGACGTCTACAGCAAGAGCCAGTCTCATGCCAAGTCAAGCCTTCCTGAAAACGCATTGATTCTCATTCACTTATATACGAATACGATTATCAGAAAATCTCCGAGAGAACAAACAAAACTGGGAGAGGTTCCTCCCCGGTGGGCCAAGCCCCCACCGTCATCCGCCCTGTTATTCGGGGGAGTCAGCCCTTCCTTATCATTCGGACCAAATGTTTCTCTGGGCTCCGAGAAAACAGAAATGTAACTCACAAAGAGAAGAGTGTATGCTTAGCCAAACAAACCCATATATTTTATGGGTTTGTGTACATGAGTAATTCAAAGCATGTTTATACAGAGTCATGCGTTGCTGTGATTAAAACAAAATATATATGGTTAACGATAGGTTCATGTCATTCTACTAGCATTACGCAAAAACACGCGCATGTGGGCGTGGTTTTACGACCAGCCTCGAAAAAAGCACACGTATACAATTGTCCAGCATGACCTCATTTTAAGCCTTTCCTCATCCAAAACTAAAACGAAGCAAAAACCCTTTATTAACTTTATGAAATTAGCATTTTTAAACATCATATAAATCATAACACATTAGCAACCAACGTCTATAACTGAACTTTAGGCAATAACAAATCTACTACTTGACATTCCTTCCTCTTGTCTCGTCGAGACAAAGTATCTTAAGAGACAACGTGCCACATCGGGCTTTATTGAAAAATAATTGTGTAATGCGGGTATCTCCCAAGGGCATATCGTGCGCCCAAAGCGCCTCGCCCGTGCATTTGGCGAACGTGTCGTGTGGTGCGTGCTCGGAGCCTGAGGGCTCAGAACATGAAAGTCCATTAACGTTTCGGATCCACAACGAAGGCGTCTGGTCCAGATGAGGTTCTGCTCCGCCAGAGGGCCACCACCTCCCCTGCGGAACTTGCTCCCCCCACCCTTTGCAGACCCAGTCCTTGCAGATCTTCGAAGTTAATCAACGATCATGCCCATGAGGTCCCTCACGTGCTGCTGTTCTGGGGAATACATAATATTGTCAGTATCTTGTGTCTCAATTTCCTGGTCAGGGTACAGAGCGTAAAAATCCGATTCACTTGAAGCATTTGAACTTAATACATATGAAGCAAAGAGAGGAACTTCCTTTATGTCAAAGTCTCCCTTGGGCGCCTGGTCGGCTTGCGGGTCTAGGATATCCACGTCGGGTCCCTCGACCGCCAGACCCAGCGTCGCAATCAGATCCATAGTTGGGTTTAAAGGGGGCGTGCAGCTGTCAGCTTGTAATACATAAGCAGTGTTAGCCAGTACACGCAAGGGGTTTATAGCACAAGTATCACAGTCATCACATACACCGTTACAGGCAGCAGCCAGTTCCCACATGGGATCCGCACAAGTATCACAGTCATTACAAAATTCAATGCAATTTTCTGGAGCGCTGGTCGCAACTGCCTTGTTGAAGGACCCGTTCAGGTCGACGGCCTCTGTGGTCAGAGCCATAGTCGTTGTCGGCGGCTTCTTCACTTTCCATCCTGTAAAATACTTTCTCATACAGAGGAGGACTAGAGATTTCATTAGTGCCCCCCAAATTACTACCCCGATTATCACAGCCAGTGCGGTCAATAACCACTTCACTATGGTGCCCGTCCATCCCTGGAACCAGTCAGTGAGCCAGCTAAATGTATAAGAATTTTCGCGCGCGATCCGATCGATCCTCAGGGCGTGGCTAGTTTCCCTTAGTCTCACTTCTGCATCACCATTGTACGCATGTGAATTACCGTGTCCAATAGTATGTCATGAGCCGTAGCGGTGTCGTTTGCCACCTTTTCTAGGGCCAAAGCCAATTTGTCTATCCGGAAACTATCCATGACTGTGCCCGCTCCTGGGAAGAAGAAACCAAACACCTTTTCCCCTAGGCTCCCGTGTAGTTTAGTGGTTCCATCTTCGTTCATGACTGACCTCTTATAACGCCTGTCCAAGGACTTTGGGTCTAGCTCATCCAGTATCTCAACGTCAGGAAGAACTGAACCCAGATAACATGTGCCCCCCCCAATTATTTGGTAAATAGGGGTAAGCCTTGTCGCCGCATATAAACATTGTCCCATGGGGTGGGACCAGGTGGGTGGATAAGCACTGGAGTCCCTTTACCACCCCATTAATCCTACTAACCCCCCTAGAGAATGTTATAGCCGTTATGTTGTGGTTGTGTTTATCTTGCAGTACTATTCGTAATGTAATCCCCGAGCTCCCTTGTCCCAGCTTCCCGGGGAGAGTGTAGGCGCATTCTGATTCTCCCATACGCAAGTGGCCGGAACCCTGGAGGCAGACCCTCCCTTTCTGTGGTTTGACCCAGACGGGGGCAGGCCTCTCGGCCACATGGGCAATCATTGACGGGCGATAATTAAATTGTCGATTGCAACTCTTGCCGTTGTCAACCCCTTCTCTTTCCAGCGTGGTGACTAAACATGGGGAATCGATAGGTTGTGAGCAGAGGTCATTGAGGGACAGAGGTAGCACTATCATGTGTATTCCTGTGGTGCCTGCTTGGGGAAAGCGCATGCACGACCAGCAGTGTGTCCTATTTTGAATTGTTGCCACCTCCCTGGCCACTTTCCAATATGTGTTTTCCCCCCTCTTTGGGGCCTTATCCTGGGGTTGCGGCGTGAGTATGTATTCGATGCATGGTATGTAGTTCTTTTCGCCACCGGCCGCGCCAGGGGTCCAGACGCTGCACCGGACCTGCATAGTCATGCCTTTCTCTAGGCGCGTGCGTGTTTGTAGCTTAAAATCAGGGGTTCCCCATTGGTATCCTGGTTGGGCCAAGGTCTTAATGCTAGCTTGCCCGTCTTCCCGGAACTCTCGTTGCTTTTGTAGTACCATGCCAACGCGTCCAGGCCCTGCCGACAGTGCTAGCCAATTTATGTTCACCCAATTTGTGTGCAGGGCTTTCTGTTCGAAACATGGTAGTGATACTCTTTGTCCCCATGTTACGGTGAGGTGTCGGGTTTCGTTTTCGCATCTATTGGAATCGGAGTTTCCCCTAGCTGCTGTCGCTATCAATAGTATTGTACCTATGATTAGGCCCATCCTTACTGTGGTTGCTGTGGTGTAGTGTCTGGTGCTTGTATGGCCAACTTACAGTGCGTGGCGTGGATCCACGAAGTCTTGCCCTCGCAAAAGACTGCCGTTGGTGTAGTCAGCAACACCTGGACTGGTCCCTTCCACCTTGGTTCCAAGGCGTTCTTGCAGGTGAAGTGCTCCACGAACACCTGGTCCACAAGTCTCCTGGGAGCGCCTGGTCTACAGGTCTCCAATTCATAGATTCAATTCATTCAATTCATAGTTTCATAGAACACCTTTTCTCCAATTTCCTAATCCACTTTTTTTCAAGTGGATCCAATTTTATCCAATATTCAATTTTTTAATTCAATCCCATTTAATCCAGTCCAATTCAAATTAAATTCAATCCTTCTCTCAGCATCCCATTACCTGTTTCCAACATCAATAAAAATAAAATTATAAAATTAATAAAAATCAATCATCTCAACTCTCAAATCGAATCAAAAAAATAAAAATAAACGAAAATTACTTCAGCGAGAGTTTCAACTAGAATTAGCACAAACAAACCACCATTAACCTCCATTAACACAAACGAACCACCATTAACCTCCATTAACCTCCCCCTATTATTTATTTATTTTCACGAATAAACAAATAATAGAAATAACCTGGTCTACTTCCAATTTCAATTCTGGTCAGTTCTGGTGTCTGGTCACACACAATGTTTTCCTCACCCACTGTGATTCGCTCAAAATAGATTCTCACTGTTATGTCTGAAATTCGTCTCATGAAAACCCATTCAAGAGTCCGGTGTGACAGACAGCCAAACACATAGACACGCCGAAGACCCCAGGGTACCCATCAAACTAGCTTGTCCGCAGATCCACAACACAGCGAAACATGTAACTTTACTAAAATAATCACTTACTCATAACTAATACTCATACCACTAATTACTCATAATAGCTCATAATTACTTATGTAATTACTCATGCCAATACTTACTCAAAATAATGTAATATCCCAATCTTCACCCCCTATGCAAATCGAAGCACCCCGGACGATCCACAACCAATATCAACCACTGTAGCCGTCTTCCCGACTCCAGGCAGCCACACGCAGCCACATACATCTCCATCCACGTCACACAAGACAACAGCCAACGAGTGTGTCCACCACACAGAAACCTTTGGCAATGCAACAACCGAACTCCCAGACAACCAACAACAAAACCCAATCCATCTCCATGGCTCATCAAGCAGTTCCAACTTAATCCAGCTTCACATACCGATTTCCCCAAAAACTCGTGAAACTTCACCCCCATTCTGGAAAAATCCTGGACTAAACCCTGACACCCTAAATAACTTCAGACCCATCTCCAATCTACCCTTTCTGTCAAAAGTTTTGGAACGTGCTGTGGCCACTCAACTCAAACATCACCACTCTGCCAATAACCTGTATGAAACATCCCAATCCGGATTCTGCTCCAGCCACAGTACTGAAACTGTTCTCCTCAAAATCACCAGCGACCTTTTCTCTCCTCTGATGCCGGCAACCTCAACATTTTCATCCTCCTCACCTCAACGCTTCCTTTGACATCATCAATCACGCCATCCTCCTCACCCTGTTTAGACCAGCTTGTGCCTATTAAACCCAAATCAGTTCACTCCCAAGCCCACAAGGACCACCTACTACTCTCAAATTATCCACTCTGGCTCCGGAATCCCAAAAGCACTCTTCTCTACAATAAACAAACTAAATAAACAAACTTTACAACGTGAACAAACTCCTCAGCGCCCTGGATACCGCCACCTGTCATTCAGAGTAGACAACAGCATCTCCTTTCTGGCTTTCAGCATCTCCTTTCTCCTTTCTGGCATCCAAATGAAATTCTGGCTTCAAATCAACTTCCTCGAACTTAACTATGATAAATCTAAATTAATCTTCGTTTGCCCACAACCACTCACCAAATTCACCCATAACTTTGCCCCCAACATCGATGGTCATTTGAACACAAATTGAACAAAATTAATCGAACAAAACACTTCCATTAACTCGACATTCTTTTCACAGCACAAAGTTCACTTGAACGTCTTTTTCCTGGATACTCCCTCTTATCCAACTTTCAATAAACTGGAAAATGCTTCGCCATGGAATAGTCCACCACTCATATAAATAATCATAAGAGTTCTGCGAAACATCTCCATCTTTAAAACTTAGCCAACCAAATTTAAACCACATGTTTTCCCCCCAAAAAACAAGTCACATTCTTTGTATATTGCCAACATTGTTCATCGTTTAAGTATCATCCAGAACTAAATTTTTATAAACCATCAACTTGTAGATGCATTTATTTATATCCCATTAACCCAAGAACTCTCAATTGCTTGGTTATATTTTAGTAATGTCATATATCCATATTTCTTTTCCAAATTGTTCCTGATATACACATTAATCCCATCTGTCTTTGTTTCCAGATGAACTCAAATCAGGAAATCAACACAAATCCTTATTACCTCCAATCAACTCAAAATTAAATCAAACAATTCAAAACCAGATCGGATCAGCGATCAAAAATCACTTTTCCAATCAACAATTCATTCAAAGACCAAGCTTAAAAACACAACTCTCATCTTTTTGTGACAAGTAAGCAACCAACCTACTTCACACTAAAACAAATAACTTTTCATCACCCCTTTCTTCTCCACCGCCTCTTACACTTAAACAGATCATAATTACTCACTCATACACTATTGCCCATCACCCAGTTGCCCCAGACCCAAACACAGGTTTGAAATCCCAGTAGGTTGTTCTTCAATCCCAACCATCATGTGATCCCAACATCTCTCCATTTATTTCGTTCCTCATGGGGTTGGTGTTTTATGGCCTTTACCTCTTACCCAATCACACTGCACATTATTCCCCGTCCTTGATGGATAATTTTACATCCAGATGGGCACAGCGTCCCGTTTTTGGCGACCCAGCCCTGAACCAAGCCCCTGGACTCCTTGCAGGCTGGACCAAAACCCCTGGACGAGGTTGCATCCCAGTACTGACTCTGCTACCTTCTTGCAAACCACTTCAACTCCCTGAATTTTACATGTTTCGTGAACAGAACAAAGCACTCTGTAATCGTCAGATTGAACCTGCCCCAAACCCGTCCATATAAACTCCATTGTTGTCCTGTCCATCTCTCTGTGTTACATTTACATTTTGTGACTCACAGCTCCTGCCTCCATGGAACAATGACGCCTAAGCACTCAATTAGCCCTCCCAGTACCAAAGACTTACAATCAGACCGACAGACAGACAAATAACAGAGGCATGTCGCCAGCCCCAGCACAGGACATCACCTTTCCGGGCAGGCACAATATAATCCACAGCATCGAAATGCTAATTTCTATCCGGAGCCTCGCAAAGCCAAAATCCATGCATGCGTGCTCCATCATGCAACCCGATCTGTACTCGGTGCGCCCGGCGCCCCCTATAATCAGTGAGTTATAATAACCACAATATCTCTGGCACCCAACTCGTGATACCACAATTTAATCCACGTTACTTGCATCTCTTCATCCTCCCAAATGTCCTCCATTTAACGTGACTCAAATCCATCTCAAATCCCCACAGCTCGATCGAACACGTCACTGTACTCGACCCGGTTAAATTAAATTCCAAGCGTACTGTACCTGACGCTTCCACAACAACAAAAAACTCGATATTCTCTGTCCACTAATTATGTACATGACTTCAGTTTAACCAACAATATAATGTCCTTTCCTTCCAGATTTAGGTTCTATATCCTGTCGTTAAAGCAACACCCTGTAGACTGACTCCGCCTGTCGTTCTTCCAAGGTTAGTGAATTACCTCTGACCTTTCCCTTGCATATCTCGAACAAAGGTCAACTAAACTTTAAAAGGTCAAACTTCGAATTGGTCAACACAAATGCATCGATGCATCTTCCAGCCGCCACTCCGCACTGTACCTTACTGTATGAACAAGACTTCCTGTTGGAACTTGGCTCCGGAAATTAATTACTCTGTCTTGAAATCGTTTATTTTAGCCATCTTAAATAAATCCATCCATCTATCCATCTTATAAATCCATCTTAAATAAAAATCCATCTTATAAGTCCATCCATCCATATAAATCCATCTTAAATAACGTATTCGTCCTGTGACAATGCCTGGCATATATGTCGCAGCCGGCCATTATTCCGACATGGCTCGTCTGACATGAACGTCCGACATCCAGCAAAGTCGAAATGACCCACAATGCATTTGGGCACACATCCTCCTCTGAGAGTGGGCGAGTTATCGCCGGCACTCTGAGCAGATAATTAAACGAACATTGCCAGGATTCTCGGATAGACGTAAATTTCACAACACACATGACAAAAATCCGATTTAAATTCAGAGATCGCCGATCGACCTGGCACAACCATCTCAACGCGACGACGCCACGCCGCCCCCCGTCTTGGCGCGCACCCTCGTGCCTCCACACGAATCCCAACACTCCCTGCACGCCGCTCTATTCGCGTTCGCGGCGGGGTTTACCTCACGTTGGGACATGCAGTCGGCTGTCATAACAAAGTGCGAAAAGCTGTCATAACAAATCTGCGACCTGACATGTAGTGAGCTGTCAGAACATTGAGCTGTCAGAACTCATCCCTAGCTCGTAAACATCGCAAAAAAACAGGATCTCCGACGCTCCACCTCCCTGACCCAAAATGCACTATATGACATCATCATCCTAAAGGTGAGCTGCCTCAGGAATATAGGCCTACCCCACACATACAATCCACAATATCTGCCATTGAATGAACTCTTCAATTCAAGTAAAACACACATATTGATTCGAATTCTGAATTTAGCGAAAAAAACAGCCCATCCTGCAACCATCTCCAAGAAACCGCTTCATATCAACAGTAGATCGACAAGGGCACTCCGAGTGCTTTCCTGACCCGATTTATATCAATTCGCTTCCCAAACAACTCCCAAACAGATGAAAATCCGGACTCAGTTCAGGACCTCGCCTGTTCTCTCGGATAGACGCTAAAATGGACATTCCCGGCCTGAATTTCCCGCACGTCGAGCAGATCACTTACAAAGCTTCACACCGAAACCCTCTGCTTTGCATATGTCATACAGACAAATACATTGGCTAGATACACACGTCAATTAACATCCCAATATACATTCATTCCTCATTCATATACTCATAGAAGTCTCCCAGACTTCGCGCGAAACTCAGATCGACTCAAATCATGCCTTTCTCCAGCCACTCCCAAACAATCTTTGCTCATTCATGTTACGTCTCTCATTCCAGGAAAAGGATTTTTGGGACTGGTTGGACGGGGGGTGGGTTGAGGTGAAAAAAGGGAAGGCAGGGCGGGGTGTTGGGGTGTTGCCTAGAGCCCTGGGACTGAGCTCAGGTCTTGGGGGGTTGGGGGGTCTTGGTCTGGTATCTGGTCCAGCGGCATCACTCGCTGTTTTACTTGTTTAACTGCTTACTTAATTGTCCTCTGTCCTGTAGCTTCAATAACTATAGCTACAATGCTTAAAATTTCAATATTTCAAAAACCATTCCTGTCCTTCTCACCCTGTGGCCACCTGGCCCATTTCCTGTGAGCTTATTTATTTTCTCTTGTCCACCAGGTCCTGGCCTGTTTCTATCTGGACCTCTGTTGCTTTGGCCTTCTATCTAAGTTTAGCCACAGCCCTTCGTTCCCTGGCATGCAATGGCATACCCCATCTTGTCTCTGGGCTGTTCCTTCCTGGAAAAATCTTGGCCACCTGGCTTCAGCCTATATGGCTGTCCGACCTCATTTTCCCCTCCTGGTGCTAACTGTAACTTTAAGCTTACTGTTAAGTCCTTACTTGTTTATCCTGGCTTTAACAAAGCTACGTCATTCTGAGGCCTAAAATGAGCCTTTACTTACAATCTCTGTTCGAGTGCAGGCATCGCGGAAGACAAGGAGACTAAGCCCGCTTGAGGGAGGAAGGTACGAATTTGGAATAATAGCCCTCTGATATAAAACAACTCCCACCTTTAATCAAATCCGCGTGCCGGCGCGCCTCAGGCAGCCTTCCTCCTGTCCCTCGGGCTCCGTTTCCCGTCGTCCGGTGCTGACCCCACTCCTGGTACCATCTGTGAAGAATCAGCTCTTCGTTTGCAAAAGAAGTCCACAATAGCCTGGAATGGCGCAGCTTTATTAAAAACCAACTTATACAGATCCGGAAGAAGCCAAGACGTCTACAGCAAGAGCCAGTCTCATGCCAAGTCAAGCCTTCCTGAAAACGCATTGATTCTCATTCACTTATATACGAATACGATTATCAGAAAATCTCCGAGAGAACAAACAAAACTGGGAGAGGTTCCTCCCCGGTGGGCCAAGCCCCCACCGTCATCCGCCCTGTTATTCGGGGGAGTCAGCCCTTCCTTATCATTCGGACCAAATGTTTCTCTGGGCTCCGAGAAAACAGAAATGTAACTCACAAAGAGAAGAGTGTATGCTTAGCCAAACAAACCCATATATTTTATGGGTTTGTGTACATGAGTAATTCAAAGCATGTTTATACAGAGTCATGCGTTGCTGTGATTAAAACAAAATATATATGGTTAACGATAGGTTCATGTCATTCTACTAGCATTACGCAAAAACACGCGCATGTGGGCGTGGTTTTACGACCAGCCTCGAAAAAAGCACACGTATACAATTGTCCAGCATGACCTCATTTTAAGCCTTTCCTCATCCAAAACTAAAACGAAGCAAAAACCCTTTATTAACTTTATGAAATTAGCATTTTTAAACATCATATAAATCATAACACATTAGCAACCAACGTCTATAACTGAACTTTAGGCAATAACAAATCTACTACTTGACATGTGTATGTGGAGGGGTATGTGTGTGTATGTGTGGAGGGGTATGCGTGTGGGGGGAGGGGGAATGTGTGTGTGTGTGTGTGTGTGTGTGTGTGTGTGTGTGTGTGTGTGTGTGGATGTGTGGATGTGCATGTGTGTGGATGTCTGTGTGTGTGTGTGTGTGGGGGGGGGGGGATATGTGTGTGTGTGTGTGGGTGTGGGGGTTGGGGTGTGCGTATGGAGGGGGGCAGTTGTGTGTGTGTGTGTGTATGTGTGGAGGGGTGTGTGTGTGGGGGGAGGGGTGTGGGGGTGTTTGTGTGTGGGTGTATGGGTGTGGGGGTGTGGATATGTGTGTACGTGGGGGGGGGTGTGAAGGAGGGGGGGTTGGATGTGTGTGTGTGTGTGTGTATGTGTGTGTGTGTGTGTATGTGTGGAGGGGTGGAGGGAGGGGGGATGTGTGTGTGTGTGTTTGTATGTGAAGGGGGAAGTGTGGGTGAGTGTGTGTGTGTGTGTGTGTGTGTGTGTTTATCAGGGTTGTATCCAAGGTGGTTGTGTCAAAGCATGTCCAATGAAAGTGGGGTTGTAACAAAAGTGGGGTTGTATCAAAAGTGGGTGCGAGTAAACCGGTCATCACTGCCAGCAGTTTTAAAGTGGCAGTTCTAGTTTTCAGTTATTTTTCCCTTTTGTCTGTATTCGGGTCTGTATGGGGTGCTCCAATTATGAATTTAGTCAGAGTGCATGTTCTTTGTTGCCGGCATTTTCTTTAATAAACCTGTTTATTTTTGTACATTTTAATTGCGTGTTGTTTTAGTTAATTTATTGCAGGGTCGAGGACGTGGGGTGGACTTGTGAAGGTAAGCGCTCTCGGGCTTTTCCTCCCCTCGCGTAAGTTATAAGTTATAACGAATACCGTCATATTGGATTGAACGCTTCAGAGTATTAAGCTCGTGTGGTCATCCGTGTCACCCAGCGGTGTTCACACGACAACATATTAAACCAAGATGGCAGACACCAGTCCGTTTCCAGTGGAGAGAGGCTGGTAACAGTGGTGTGGTACCATGAGAGGAGAAACACAAACAAGACGATGAAACAGACGCAAGAAGACTTCGAGGAGCGTTTTGGAAAATTGACACCATCAAAATCAAATCTTCATCTTTGGGGAAAAAGGCATTTCATACTGGAAGTGTTCTCGACAGCAAGTGCAGCAGACGACCAAAAATGAGAATTCAAAACATTAAAACATCCGTTCTCAAATATCTGACAAATCATGGAAACGTTCTGCAGAGTTGGGTGTTTCGTATTCATCGTTACGTTGCACAATGAAAGAAGACGTTCACATGAAACCACATAAACCAACTTTTATTTGTGAATCGTGAGATGCAGGTCATGAAAACAGGTTGACATCTTGTGACAGACTGCTGCAGCACTTCGATACAATTCCTAAAAGATCAAAGGTTATATTTAGTGATGAGTGTGCTGTTTACCTCAGTTCATCTCCACACAATGTTTACCTCTAGAGTGATGCTAATTCACATTATGTTGAAGAAGTGCAAGACCATCCACCACATGTTATGGTTTGGGTGGCGTTATCTGCCCACCACCACATTGGTCCTTACTTTTTTGATACATCAGTCAACCAGCAGTCATATCTGCATATGTTGGAGACTTACTTCAAACCTGAACTTGAACTACATGGACTAGCCCATGATAATTATTTCCAGCAGGTTGGGGCACGTGCACATCATGCAAGTGTAATGCGAAATTACCTCAATCAATTTTTCCCAACAGTGGGATTGGCAGGTGTTTTATATATTTATTTAAGTCGAGGCTCATGTAAGAGCTAACACAGAAAACATATAATAAAGGGAGCGGAAGACAAGAGGGGGAGAGAGAGAGAGAGAGAGAGAGAGAGAGAGAGAGAGGGGAGAACAGGCAGAGAACAGGCAGAGAACAGAGACATCGGGAGATCTGTGAAAGGGAGAGGGCTGGGGTGGATTACACGGGATAAACAAGATGGACACTACAGGGGATTCCAGGACAAAAAACGGAATTTTGAAGGAGGTGGATTAACAGGGGTAGAAAAGATCAAGGTTTTAGATGGGGAAAGATAAAAGATGGTGGTGGACTGCTGTTTTGAAGAACTGGAGGGAGGGGTGGAATTGAAGAGAGTGTGGGATTTTCTTCTAGAGGCAGGAAAAAAAGAGGAATGAAAGAGTGAGGGTGAGCAGAGAGTCTTGATTTTGGCAGTTTCACGAGAAGAGGGTTGCTGGCAGATCTTGTGCGACCTGAAGGAATATTTGGGGGACCGAGCACAGACAGAGCTGGGGGAGCTAGGCTGAAGAGGAGTCGGTAGAAGACAGAAAGACCACCTACCTGCCTGTGGTGAGAGAGTGAAAGACCTTCAGAATCGGCTTCATCGCGGGAGATACCAATGATGCTGAAAGCTTTGGTTTCTACAGCGTGAAACCGAGCTACGCGTGAGGCAGGAGCACCAGCGCAGAGGGGAGAGCAGTATTCCATAAAGCTATGGATGAAAGCTTTGTATGTGGTGAGAAGCTCAGAAGTGCCAAGTGTTACGTGTTACCTCACCAAACTCCGGTTACGGTACCCCTCAGAGTCTCGAGAGGGAACGCGGCAGAAAGATTTATTATTTTGAGTGTTCTAATAAACCATGGTAAAACCACACCAATGCAATTGTAGAACAAAACAAGTAATTGTATTGAGAACTCTCACATATACAATAATAACACGATTAAATAAAGTTCAATGAAAATATCACTTGCATCAAATGAACAATACATATGATGGTACCATCATTCCCCAAATGCTCTCAAAGCAATAAACTCATGATACGCCAAACGTGAGTGGAATGTAGCATTCCCCATAGTCCGTTATGAATGAATGAAAGTGTTATGAATTTGGGGTAGGGGGGAATATCTAGATCCAGGTAGATCTGCATAGTGCTCTGATGATCGTGATAGAAGAACCATCTCGATGTACAGTAAGACAGGGACCTGTAGCCCGGATGTTGGATAAGTTGGATATTTGTCCCTGTTACGAGGGGGTGGGGCATGCTAATTAGTTCAGGGATTATGGGTAAAATTCCCTTGTATGTCATCCCCCCTGTCGCTATCCCGTTGTCCCTTTTGGCATCGAACCATAGACACTTAGCTAGGCCCTTAGCTGCACACATTAATTATATCCCCCCTTAGAATGACTGACGATAAAACTGAATGGAAGAAACAAGCAGGAAGCGGCCGTGTACAACGGTGCCATGGAAGACAAACATCGTGCAAGGCAGGCAATAGCCACGCTCAGGAGGACTCTTGCTTGACAGGGGGGAAGGGCGAACAAAGAGCAAAGCGCCGATTGGCAGGATAAGGAAGAGCTCGTGATTGGCCACCGACCAATGACACCAAAGGCGCAAGATGCTCGGCCAATCAGTGCGGAAGGTGCGAGGACTGCCAGCAAGCTATGCAGGGATTGGTAGGGAGGATGAGACGGCCAGTAAAATGACTCGCTGGTGGACATTTTCTCTCTCTCGTTCTGGCTTTCTCCCTATCTGGACTTTCTTCTGCCCCATTGCCTTCTTGTGCTTGGACCCCTTTGTGTGCGTGGATCTCCTGCCTGTCCTAAACTTCCCTTGCGGTCGGCGAACACCGCTGCTGTGCGACGGACGTTGGAGAGGCGTTGGGGCGCCATCGAGTTTCCTCTCCTGGTGCCTGCGTGCGAGTGCTGTATGGCGTGGAACGGACCGAGCCACGGGGCCGGTGTTCGTGCCAGCAGACGGACCGTGCACTTCGCGCCAACCGGAGCGCGTTGGACGACGGAGCTGCACAACCTGGCAGTTCCTGACTGAACCACAAAGATAAGATGCGCATTCACCACACAATGGTTTCCTTATTTATCCTCCCCATCTGTGTGTATTTGAAATCTGTGTGGGGACGTCCCGATATAGGGGTTTAGTTATTTATCGGCACGGTTCTTTTGTTCTTGGAGTCCGGCAATAAAGCCACATTTTCTTTTTGTACATAAACTCCATTTTCGTGCGAATTAATTGATTTCAGGTTGAAGACGCCTGCGACCGTGACGGTAAGTCGGCATTCTCCCCCAACCCTCTTCTCGTGTATGATCCGCCATCAATTGGAAACCCCTCAAAGTAAGCTCAAATCCATCCGTGGACGCTCTGTCTTAACTGAGAGTGTCCACACGACAGTATTGAGAACTCTCACATATACAATAATAACACGATTAAAGAAAGTTCAATGAAAATATCACTTGCATCAAATGAACAATACATATGATGGTACCATCATTCCCCAATGCACTCAAAGCAATAAACTCACGATATGCCAAACGTGAGTGGAATGTAACATTCCCCAAAGTCCGTGCACGGATCCCCACGCTGGTTGAAGGTCGAAGTCGTGCAGAATGGCAAATCAATCGGCAGGTATTGGCGCGGCTGTGGATGAGAAGATACGAGGTGAGAGGTTGATATGGGAATTGAGCCGATATGGAAACCAACGGCAATCAACACGATGAGGTCGACATGGAAATCCCAATGACAAACACGATGCACCAGGCAGATGGTCTCCTCAAGGGATAAATGGCGGATCAGCCTGTAATGGAGGCGCTTGCTTTCCCTCCAACAATAGCTCACACTTGGTGATAAAACCTGAGACGCAGGTTTAATTGCAATCGCAATATGTGATGATGTCGCAGGCAATCCCTTTCCCGGGAAGCCTCAACTCATTCGCGACCAATATCAAAAGAATCCGCTCGCAGCTTCAATGAGACTCACAGCTGTCTCCTCCTCTCTCCTCTACCGGTTTCTTTGCCGCATTTTCCTTTTTCCTTCACAAACATTTATTTTTACCTTTTGCTAAGGTCATATCCATTTCACACAAAAATCTTCACAACAATATTACCTGAAACTAAAATTCCTACAAGTACATAACAACAACAAAGGCGGAAGTGACGAATCCGTAACACGAGGAAGGACTTCGCAAGACGGAGGGTGCCCAGTCGGCGACTGGCTTTGGAGGCCAGCTTGGAAATGTGGTTTTCCCAGGAAAGATCATGATAGAAGATAGTGAGACCCAATAGCTTGAGTGACAGAACTTCTTCGAGAGGATTGTTGAGAAAGTAGATGAGAGGATTATCTAGACGGTCTTTTCAGAGAGACATTATGAGAGTGTGGTATTTGTCAGGATTGAAAGACATGTTCCACTTGTTTGACCAGTTTGTGATTTTATCCAGAGAGTGAAGAGGCTGCTGCCTGCTGATCTGAGGGATGAGATATGGAGTGGCAGTCGGTGGAGTCCTCAGCAAAAAGATAGAGAGGATTTTCCAGAGAATTGGAGAGACCATTAATCAAGACCAGAAAAAGCACAGGGTCCAGAACATTGACTTGAGAAACTCCAGCCTGGACAGAACAAGGAGATGAGAGAATTCCATTTAGAGCCACATGTTGACTATGACAGGAGAGGAAGTCCGCAAGCCATGTGTGGAGATTTCCATGGGTGCCATAAGAGAAGAGTTTGGAGAGCAGAGCAGGGTGCCATAACGTAGCGAAGGCACGAGATATGTCGATGTAGACGGCTCTGATTTCCCGTTTGGCATTGAGGATCTCCAAGCAGCATGTCCAGAGTAGAGTGGCCTGGTCTTCGCCAACACTTCTGTGGCCACCGTGCTGTCCTGACCTGACCAAATGTGACTGTATGTCAAAGCTGAGGTTACAGAACATTGCATGGCATCTGTTGATTAACTGAAACAACACATTCAGGAAGCATTTGGCATCATAACACATAGTATTTTGCGTCAGTTTTCACACCGCATGTGGAGAAAAATTATCTTGTGCCGTGACAACGGCGGATGTCATACGGATGCACTCGATGTCTAAGGAGGTATTGTAATTGTTGTATAATTGTAATATGTTAGTATTACTCCTGTTATAATGTATTACGGTATTACTCCTGGGGCTTATGGCTCACCCTGGTAGATGGTATAAACAAATCTTGTATAAGCATCTAAAACCGTGACATGGGATTTATGACTCGCCATCTACAAATGTCAGTTTATTATCGAGGAACAACTTAACTTCAATTGAATGTTATATTTTGAAAACAAATGGAAACATGAATCGGAAAAAGAACTTGTAGTTTAGCAGTACTTTGGCGCTGAATTTGGCCCGATCATTGATGCACAGAGAGGAGTGAGATTTTGTTTCTTAGTCTGCCTGTCTATCTAGCAGTTAAGGTCAAACAAAATTGAAAATCATTCCAAACATGAAACTTGCTGCTTTTTGGGAGTCATAACGAACCCAAACAACATACATTAACAACTAATGTAACATGTTAAATAAAGTGGTGTATAAGACAAATCAACAGCATTAAACATCCAGAATTTTTTTTTCTACAACCTTGAAAGTCTATATTTTATCTCAATTGAATTATATACTTGAACACTGCACAACACAAATTGCCTTTTTGTCATTTTCGAAATGCTTCTGTTTAGCAGTCTTCTTCTCCTCTTCCCTTTATAAGTGGTGAGGACCAATGGTACCGAGCTCCTGCTCTGCCTTGACCATGATACCCCTCCACCTCCTCTGTCCTCAGCCAACTATCTCCACTCTCCAACCACCCCACTCTGCAACCTTACTTACAGTGCCTTCAGAAAGTATTCAAACCCCTTGACTTTTTTCTACATTTTGTTGTGTTACAGCCTGAAATTTAAAATGTATTAAATTAAAATTTTATGTTGATGATCAACACATAATACCCCATAATGTCAAAGTGGAATTTTGAAATTTTGAAATCATTAAAAATGAAAAGCTCAAATGTCTTGAGTCAATAAGTATTCAACCCCTTTACTATGACACTCCAAATTGAGCTCAGATGCATCCGATATCCTTTGTATAGGCACTGTGTTTGTGTATATATAGTATATTGTCGTGCGACTCCGGTTAACACCAGAGACCATGGATAGGCCTAAACGGTTTTATTGGAGGCGACGGCCAAACACGGATTGTGCTATAATAAGTGCGGGAGGAAGAAGGAAAATGGAAGGCTGCGGCAAAAGCTTACCTGGATCGCGCCGACGGCAGCTTCGATCCTGCAAGGAAATTAATTCAAGCGAACAACCAAGATTTTGAATGGGAAGGGAAAATAATACAAGGGTTTATTAAGGTAAAAAGGCAAGGACAGGAAAAGCACGTGCCGGTAATAAATAAAGTTCCTAGATTGGGATCCCACACACTGACGTCAAATACAGACACAGGAATAGATTAAAGGAAAATAATTGTCTCGTCGTGTAAAATGTAATGGGGATTGGCCTTATCTGTCCCTCGTCTTCAATCTCCGGCATGGAACACGGCTCCATTCGGCCCCCATGCACCCACGAGGTCCCTCGCTCCAGCACCACAGCACCGAGCACCGCTCCAAGCACAAGCACCGCTCTAAGCACCACGAGGTCGATCTTCACACACGATTGATAAGCCAACTCTCAAGCAAACTCAACCAGGGCCAAGACTGCCAGCCAACGCAACCAGGGACAGGACTCTCTCCACTCAAGATCGCACCGGGACTGCCAGGGCCAGGAATCTGCAAGAGCACGAACCGCACGAACCGCAAGAGCCTCAAGAGAGAAAATGTCCTTCGGCGCGCCCTTATATAACCTTCCCGCAGTCGTGACGTCAGCCCTGGCGCGCCACCCAATCAGTGCCCTCCACCGACTCGCCGGCTGGAGGTCTGTGCCTACCCCTTCACTTGTTCCCTGTTCCGTGGTCATAGCGCGTGGCACTCGATGTGGCTAGGCCTGTCGGAGGTGTAATTGGCGGCGGCCATCATCGGCGGTGCCCCGGCCTGGTTTCCTTGCCTGTTCGTCTTTCAAAGTCATGTCAGGGAAGTGAATTATTTAGTGTTGCACTAGGGACCTAACTACATGTCTATGTTGGTGTGCATTGCCATAAGGGACAAAGGTTTAGCTACCAGGTGTGACACACAGGGGCGCTACTCTTTAATCCCTACGCTACTTATCACTCGAACATCCTGGTATGCTCACAGGTATACTCTTAACCGACAAAACGCCTACACATGAAACTTATTACAGGGCAGATTCCTTACCGCGACAGACGAATACCTACCTACACAGATCTATCTGGCTCTGCATATTACTACCCCACCGACATAACAATATACATACATACATATATATATATATATATATATATGTATATATATATATATATATATATGTATACATACATACAGTCGTGGCCAAAAATATTGGCACCCTTGCACTTTTATCAAATAACTATCAAATAACTTTTCTCTAAAAATAAGTTGAAATTGACAAAGGATTTGGTCTCCACAATTCTTTATTTCACTGTTAATATTACAGAACCTTCGTTTTTGATTCAGAACATAATATATATCCTTTTAAATCGCAAAATAAAATAAAATGGCATTGACAAAATTATTGACACCCTCGATTTAATATTTGGTAGCACAACCTCTGGACAAAATAACTGCAGTCAATCGCTTCCTATAGCCATGAATGAACTTCCTACAACTCTCTACTGGCAGTTTGACCCACTCTTCTTGTGCAAACTGCTCCAGTTCTCCCAGATTTGAAGGGTGCCTTCTCCCAAATGCTGTTTTCAGATCTCCCCACAGGTGTTCAATGGGATTTAGATCTGGACTCATTGCTGGCCACTTCAGAACAGTCCAGTGTTTTGTCTTGAACCATTCCTGGGTGCTTTTTGAAGTGTGTTTGGGGTCATTGTCCTGCTGCAAGACCCATGACCTTTGATGGAGACCCAGCTTTCTGACACTGGGTTGAACATTGTGCTCCAAAATGTCTTGGTAATCTCCTGATTTCATGATGCCATGCACACATTCAAGGCACCCAGTGCCAGAGGCAGCACAGCAACCCCGAAACATCAATGAACCTCCTCCATGTTTGGCTGTAGGGAAGGTGTTCTTTCCTTTGAAGGCTTCATTTTGTTTTCTGTAAACATAGAGATGATGTGCTTAAACAAAAACCTCTAATTTGGTCTCATCTGTCCACGGGACATTCTCCCAGAAGGATTTTCGCTTGTTCAGGTGTGTTTTGGCAAACTCCAGTCGGGCTTTCTTATGTCTTTCTCTCAGCAGTGGGGTCCTCCTGGGTCTCCCACCATAGATAGAACCCCCTTTCATTGAGTTGGCGACGGATGGTGCGACTTGAAACTGTCGTACTTTGTGTCTGAAGGTCAGCTTGAATCTGTTTGGCAGTTGATTTAGGTGCTTTCTCCACCATTCGAACAATCCTTCCCTGCAATCTTCGATCAAGTTTTCTCTTGCAACCACATCCAGGGAGGTTGGCTACAGTGCCATGGGCCTTAAACTTCCTGATAGCATTGCGTACGGTGGACACAGGAATATCAAGGTCTCTGTGGATGGACTTGTATCCTTGAGATTTGTCCATGCTTGGCAACAATCTTGTGTCTGACATCCTCAGACAATTCTTTGGTTTTCTTTCCTTTCTCCATGCTCATTGTGGGTACACACAGTGACACAAAACATCAGAATGACTCCTTTTCTCCATTCAAACTCGTATGAATGAGTGATTTTTATATTGTCGGCACCTGCAACTCACCACAGGTGAGTTCAATTCCAAAGTAAAGGAGAATCACCTGCTTGAAATGTAATTATTTCTAACAACTTATAAAAGGTGCCAATAATATTGGCCGGTCCATTTTAGGATTTCTGTGAGGAATAAGCTAAGATTTAGTAATTTTTTCAGCTTTTTTTTGTTTTGTTCCACTGCAAACCAAAGAAATACATATTTGGATACCAAAAGATTTTTTAATTTCAACAATTTTCTGGAAGAAATGGTGCATTATTTGAAAAATGTGCAAGGGTGCCAATATTTTTGGCCTCGACGGTATATACATATATATACTTACATATACATACTGAATGTATTTTTGAATTCAATTAAAATAGGTATTTCGAACAAGCACACAAACGAATCCCTGAACATTGAGTGTTTGCGTGAATGCGAAGCAAACAGAATATGTTATTTAAAAACGCTCGAACTAAACGGTCTATTTTCCATCTAAAGCTGTACCTCGCATTCCTTTTGCAACGAATGCAACTGCAGCTGCTTTGCTTTTCTTCTTGGATTATTTTATTGTAAATTGGGTAGATTAGCACAATTATTCTGTCTCCGTTAGAAAGGGAGTAATGTCAGCTTGAGCTGATTGTACTGTAATTGGCTGCGGCCGTCGACAGGTGCACCCCCTAATATTTTCAGCAATTGCTTTTCATTTTTCCTATTGATTTAATGAGTAGTAAGCATTTGGATGTACGTGCGAAATCGTGGCACGTTAATTTCTGAGCAAAATTACCCCAATAGCGGGTATCTGTATTTAATGCATTGTAACGGCGGCAATCCAACATAATTGAGTGTCTTTCAAATGGAAAGCAGCAGATTGAATTTTGACTGCACAGAAGCCATTTATCAACTAATTGGTCTTTAAACTGCAAATTTTGGGAACAAAAAATCATGTCATAATTTTGCTTAAGTGTATTTGGAAATCATAGTCCTTTGAGCAAAGATAATTGAAATCAAACCCTTTTCAGCATGAGTGACATTTCTACATTTTCTCAATTGAAAATAGCAGCAAAAATTGAGCGTAAATGATTGCCAAATGCACAGCACTCAGCCTCAAATGGGGAAATTATCCGCACAATGAAATGGTAGGGAGAAATCAGACGTCTTCCATCGCTCTCTTCTGCAAGCCTTCGAGGATGTAAACGTACCTTAAATAGGAATGTTTCCATGCAGCACGTTATTTATAACTCGATTTCTTTCTCCAAAACCAAACAGCTATGAATTTTTATATATAAATAATTGCTCTTGCCAATGGGCATTTATTTATTTATTTATTTATTTGTTTATTTATTTTCAAAACTGTCCATGAATCCAAGCTGTGAGGTGCCTAAGATTTTGTGTGTGTGTGTGTGTGTGTGTGTGTGTGTGTGTGTGTGTGTGTGTGTGTGTGTGTGTGTGTGTGTGCGTGTGTGTGCGTATTGTGCATGGGATGCTCTCCCGGCCTAAACTGAGGGTCAGAATCAATAGCTCTACTGAAATGGCACGCAATTGCTAGCTGCGAAATCTGAAATGTATTTTAAATTATTGTCACATGCAATTTTACAACGAGATTGAATTTTCAATTTTGGGAAACCTTTTCATGGCAAAACATCACACGTAATGGTTTCGCCAAATGCCTCGTACATCATATGCCCGCATGAGCTTTTGCCTTTCTCCAAAGGGTGTTTTAACAACTGTACTTTGATTTTATCCACCGAAGCATGGAAGCCCCAATGCGCATTCGCTTGGAAAGAGTCCCTTCCATGCGACAAAGCAGCTGAGACACATGACAGAGTTCAATACGTGGAGGCCTCTCTAAGAACCGCAAATGTTAGCTAATGGGGCGTTTCTACCGAATCATTAAGCCATCACCGGGCAACATCCAGCTCGCTTATTCTC
This sequence comes from Myxine glutinosa, assembly GCF_964187855.1. Classification (NCBI taxonomy): domain Eukaryota; kingdom Metazoa; phylum Chordata; class Myxini; order Myxiniformes; family Myxinidae; genus Myxine; species Myxine glutinosa. Next base: position 46,851,310 of record NC_136268.1, read on the forward strand.
AAAAGAACGTCTTAGTTTGCTATCGGTTTTTCAAACTACATTTTTGCATTTCCTTCCTCGTCTTATTTGCTTTTCAAAATGCAGGTGCTTCGGAGAGCTGTTTAGGTTTTAAATGATCTATACCAGACCAGCTTCCTATTTAAATGGCACAGATCATGCCAATTTAGCAGACAGGTGCCCTGAAAGGAGGTGGTTACAGCCGATGCCATAGCCAATAATATATTCTGGATTGAGTCTCTTTCTCCAAATTGTCTCATATTCTGCATCAATTACGGGGTGTGTGTGTGTGTGTGTGTGTGTGTGTGTGCGTGTGTGTGTGTGCATATGTATATATATATATATATATATATATATATATATATATATATATATATATATATATATATATATATATATATATATATATATAACATAAGTTCAAAGCACACCTGGTCACACGTGTGCTGCACTGAACGGGTCCTCAGTCGAGGTCCTCAGCATCATCCCGTTTCGGCCCTTCAACCTCGATACGGTCAGCTAAGGTGGGCCAGCAGGGGCACATACACATCCACATGCAGCAACTACACCTGGATGCGTACATACCCCCACCCCCACCCAGTGCGAACGCAGACTACAACAGCAACACCTCCACATCCAGAATCTACAGCACCAAACAAACAACAACAACAACAACAACAACATGCATTTTAAGGCCATTTTCCCTGCTAGAGCAGGGGTTAGCCTTGTGGTCCCCATGACAATCTTCTCCATTTTGTCCTATTTTCTGCATCTCTCCTTGTTAACCCCCTTGCCCGCATTTCTTCTTCCACCATCTTAAGCCAAGTCTCTCTCGGTCTTCCCCGTCCTCTACTTCCTTCTACATTCATTTGCATCACTCTTCTCAACCAGTCACTTTCATCCTTCCTCAACACATGACCAAACCATCTCAACGTGTTCCTCTTCACAGCATCAATCACAGGCTCTATTCCCATCATCTTTTCCAATTCATCATTTGTCTTCCTCTCTCTCAACGATACTCCGCACATCCACCGAACCATTCGCATTTCCACCCTTTCCAGCCTTCGTTGCTGCTCTACATTCATGACCCATGTCTCGCTCCCATAAATCATAACACTTCTCACACATGCAGCATACACCTTTCCCTTCAGCTTCAACGACACTCCCCTCCTCATCAGCACGCCACTCAGTTCCCGAAACTTCTTCCATGCACATCTCACTCCAGCAACCGTTGCCGAGTCTGATCCACCTTCTCCATTCAGCATGTCTCCGAGGTAGCAAAATGTTTTCACACCTTCCAGCTTCACGCCATCTTCAAGATCCAACTCAACATTTCCTCCATCTGCAGCTCCCTCTGTGCACACCTTACATTTGAATGTAGCTGCCACACTGGTTAATGACCCTCTCAGACCACTACATTTTTGATGAGCCCACTCAGCGCACATTGTACATTGAATGGAGTTCACTCCGACACCCTTCCTGCACACAGCACATGGCCACTTCCCAGTTCTTTCCACCTCACCACATGCTTTACCACTTGCCATCACCTTCGTCTTTCCTATATTTACCTTCAGACCTTTTGTCTCCATACATTCCTTCCACTTGTTCATCTTTTTCTTCAGTCCATCCATACTTTCCGCAATCAACAACAGATAATCTGCATACAACAACTCCCACGGTAAATCCTCCTTTACGTTCTGAGCCAGCACCTCCATAGTAGTGGACTTAGTACCGACCCCTGATGCACTCCCACCTTCGCCTCAAACTCACCACTGTTCCCGTCCTTCGTCCTTACAGCTGTGCATGCTCTTTTGTACATTGCCATCACTACTCTCATCAACCATTCCTCCACTTCTAACTTCCTCAATGCCCATGTCAATACTTCGTGTGGAACCCTATCGAATGCTTTCTCCAGATCAACAAACCCAAGAAACAACTTCTTCCTCTTCTCCATGTACTTCTCCTGCAACTGCCTCACAATAAAGAGCGTGTCTGTCGTTCCTCTTCCTGGCATAAATCCAAACTACATTTCGTCGATCTTCACCTTCGTCCCTATCCTCCTCTCCAACACCCTTTCCAATACCTTCATTCCATGCTCCAATAACTTTATCGCTCGGTACGAGCCACACTCCAGAGGGTCACCTTTCCCCTTTTATAGAGGGACGTACTTACTTTTTCCACATGCGAAATTTGCATTTATGTTTATTTAAATTATACAATGGACTACAAAATGTAAATGTTTCATGATATTTGTTATATTATATCACCTTTATCTATCAATATTGTTGAAATGAAGATCAAATAGCTGTATATTGAAATATGTTGAAAAAGACAAAACTTTACATGGGGTGTACTTACTTTTTCACGTGACTGTATATCTCCAATGCTCTTCTACATATACTTGCATACATATACTTACACTCACTTGTGGGGTCTGCCTAGCAGGCACGTAAGACATCGGCCATTATAAAGCTCGCAGTGTTAAGTGTGGAAAATTTCTGAGGAGATTCTGTTGGCTCAATGGTGCAGTGGGCTGTCACCACATAAGTGATGGAGGTCCCTGGTTCGAGTCCCAGGTTGTCAGAATTTTCAGACAGTTTGAATTTTATCGGGACAAAAGTTTCAATCCTTATGCAATATGCGGCGTCGTGACATGGGAGAAATTCTTAAGGCTGATGCATGCTTTTGGCTGGAGCGATGCAGACTTCTCAAAACTGACTTGTGCCGTTGTTTGTTTTGTTCAATGTTTTGTGCCGTTCTTACTGATTTGGGTGCTCCTGGCGGTTTCTCTTTTAAAGTTGAAATGGTCCTCTCAAACTTCTGAACCCATAACTTGATAGCACGAACAGACGGTACATTTCCATGACGTTTAACATTGAAATGGAGTTTGAATTGATGTTGTGCAGCAGTTGCACGATCATTATTCTTGGAAAAAGCTTTGATAGCCAAAGCGCGTTCTTCACCCGACCAGTTCCACATGGTCACTCAAGTGTCTTGCCTGCAAAAAAGAAAACGAAATCAGTAAAAATAAAAATAAAAAAAATGCATGCTATGGACTTCAATATCATGAATGAATTTATTTTGAAAAACATTTTTTTATTTCCATCACACGAATTTCAAAAATGACTATTTCTGGCTCACCTTGTGTATAGTATATATATATATATATATATATATGTATATATATATATATATATATATATATATATATATATATATATATATATGTAAGTTCAAAACACACCTGGTCACAAGTGTGCCGCACTGACCGGGTCCTCAGTCGAGGTCCTCAGCATCATCCCGTTTCGGCCCTTCAACCTCGATACTGTCAGCTAAGGTGGGCCAGCAGGGGCATGTACACATCCACATGCAGCAACTGCATCTGGATGCGTACATACCCCCACCCCCAGCCAGTGCGAACAACAACAACAACAACAACAACAACAACAACAACAACGACAACAACAACACCACCTCCACATCCAGAATCCACAGCACCAAACAAACATGGTGGAACACGCAAGCACCCACCTTTATACCCTTCACCACTCACCAACAAAACACACCAGATCATTCATACACACACATACACACCCATACACACAGAACACCAATCAAACAACCACCTACACTTACATCATACACCACTCAACACACAAAAACACACTCATGCAAAAATTAATTCATGCAAAAACACACACCCTCACCCACTCACTCATATACACAAAATAAGAAGTAATAATAGTAACAAAAAAACAAACAAACACACACACACAACCAACCTACACCGTTCGACGTGCCTCCATAAACTTCCTCCATATCCAAAATGAGCCTTTCAAGGCAACCTGGGCCACCTTGTCACACATCCTCCTTCTTTCTGTCCAACACACTCCCAGCCTAGCAAGAAATGCAGAAAAGGAATTGCCAATATACCCTCGACACCCCACCTCAAATGGCTGACACGAAACGCGCCAACCCTTCTCCCGGCACTCTGCCTCCAGCTCACAGGAGGACTGTGAGCTGGAGGACTTCTCAAAAGTCCTCAAAACTTCTCAATGCTCCAGACTTCTCAAAACTGACTTGTGCCGTTGTTTGTTTTGTTCAATGTTTTGTGCCGTTCTTACTGATTTGGGTGCTCCTGGCGGTTTCTCTTTTAAAGTTGAACCGGTCCTCTCAAACTTCTGAACCCATAACTTGATAGCACGAGCAGACGGTACATTTCCATGACGTTTAACATTGAAATGGAGTTTGAATTGATGTTGTGCAGCAGTTGCACAATCATTATTCTTGGAAAAAGCTTTGATAGCCAAAGCGCGTTCTTCACCCGACCAGTTCCACATGGTCACTCAAGTGTCTTGCCTGCAAAAAAGAAAACTAAATCAGTAAAAAATAAAAAAATAAAAATGCATGCACTGGACTTCAATATCATGAATGAATTTATTTTGAAAAACATTTTTTTATTTCCATCACACGAATTTCAAAAATGACTATTTCTGGCTCACCCTGTATATATATACATATCTATATATATATATATATGTATATATATATATATATATATATATATATATATATATATATATATATATATATATATATATATATATATATATACATACACGAGCCGAAAGCACCCGGCGTTGCTTGGGTTCTTTTTGAATGAATTTACTACTATAATTCAGCTTTTACTCGTGGCCGTAGAAGATTGACTACTATAATTCAGCTGAACTTTTAATTGCGAAACGGGCCCAGCCGGCCGAGGCGGCCTCAACAGGCCTAGCCTATAACCTTCCCGGGGCCCGTCCCGAAATTTTTTTTGTTTTAGAGGTTTCCTCCTATCTTTCACCGTTCAGGAGATTAGCGCGTGCAGACAAACAAACAAACAAACAAACAAATGAAAAATCGGTCAGAGACCGAGGACTTGCCGGAACGTACTTTTTTTTTTGATTTGCCAACAACTCTCCGCCATCACGGTCGTCTCTCCAATGCACAATCCCACGAGATATGCGGAAAGGTCGACCCAAAACCAATTATCTTTTTAAGATTTGCTTTTGTTGAGGCTTTTGTGTTAAAACAAATATAGCGGCCGAACCACGTGACCGATGATGTCATCATTATTTGTTTTCTAAACTAATTTATTCCTAGATTATGCTCAAGAAATTTAATCTTGATCGGATGAAGTTTTGTACTTGTCGAATTATGACGTCATATATATATATATATATATATATATATATATATATATATATATATATGTGTGTATATATATATATATATATGTATGTGTATATATATATACATATATATATATATATATTATATATATATATATATATATATATATATATATATATATATATATATATATATATATATATATATATATATATATGTATGTGTATATATATATACATATATATATACATATATATATATATGTGTGTGTGTGTGTATATATATATATATGTGTATATATATATGTCGAGGTCCAGCCGACGTCCCGTGCGGGATCAAGCCCGAACCATCTGCCCCAGCTGAACCTTCCCATTCCTCCTTCCAGCATTCATTCCTGCCTTCTTGTGTACGTGAGTTTGTTCTGTTTGTTCTGTCCTGGCTATTTAATTAAGTTTGTATAAGCTAGTATTTTCACTGTGTCACCTGCTTTTTCCATGTTCCCTGTATATAACTTTGACTGCTCCTTTTGCTTGTGTGTGTAAATAATAAATCCCGTTACTCTTCTGTACGTCTTCTTCTTCCTCTTTACATTCGGTCGCTTTAGAGGTTTCCAAATTGAATATCTGTGGCGCGATCCGGCCAACGTTCAGGAATCGGGTTAGTCGGGGTAACTGTTAGGTCGCGGTGCCATCCGCTCGGCAAACCAACATCCTTATCCGCGGGCCGTAACAATATATATATATTGTTATGGATACGAGAATTGTTTTTTTTTTGTGTATATGGTAAAATATCACCCTCCTTCCTCCATTTGGTGTATAAAGGTCAAAGGTCGTGCCCGTGGTTATTTCATAAACAATCACGTAGCAAATCATAGATTACCTCCTTGTGCAGTAGTTATCTCCTTATTTAAGTGTATTAGATTACGGCTGTGTCTTCCATTAATTGATACTCCATTGCACCGAAGTCAAATAAGCTAGGTCCCCTTTCGTTTTCATCCCAGCGGTGCGAGTGGTTTTCCATCGCCGCAAGACTCCATTAGCCACGAGGTAATCTCGGAGAAGAAGGGGGAGGAGCCAAATCACGGGCGTTGCCCACCCATCGTCATCATAAGGGTGGAGCCAGCGAGCCCTGACCAGCCAACCAGGGCTGGGGAAATACCATCACCGGCGTGGCGCGGGTTGATCTACAAGCGTGCTATAAAAGCGCCCGCGCAAGCATTTTGAGAGAGATACGGCACATGAGTCCAGATGCGTCAGAGAGTTGGCAGTCCACCGGGAGAGAGTTGAGTGGAGTTGATCAGTTCAGTGGAGGAGGAGCAGTGAGGTTGAGCGCAGGAGGCGGAGGACACGTGAGACCGCTGCCGGTGTGAAACCGATTACGTGGAGCTGCTGGCTCCTCGCTGCCAGCCGAAGCGGAGTTGTGTTTGCCGGGTTTTCACCTCGACCCCCAAAGCGTGGATCGGAGCGCGCGCTTGGAGCTGCACCTCGACGCCTACCATCTGCCTGGACCCTCCTCTGCCGTCCCAAACCATTCCTGCCATTCCATCCCTTTTGTGTACGTGAGTTTGTTATGTGTGTCTTGTCCCTGGGAATAAGTTAAGCTTGTGTAGTTAAGCTAGAAATTGCACTGTGTCCTTCTGGTCCGTCCCTCTTTCTACATTATTTTATTATCCTTCCTTCTTCCTTGGTTTCTTTTGGTTGTAAATAGTAATAATAAATAATAGTCGTATTTCCAACCTTTTGCCTTCGTCTTCTTCTTCTTCACATACTTCGTCTTTGTCTTTTCCAAATTGAATACCTGTGGCACGATTTGGCCAACGTTCAGGAATCGGGTCTAGTCATTGTTAATAGTTCGTGCCGCGGTTGCTAAAACCGCTCGGCAATTAACATCTGTCCGCGGTACGAACGGGGCTGTGCCACCAGCCTTTCCGGAGGTCACTGTACAGCGTCAGGGACCACGTCGGTTAGTCATAAATGAGGGGACTAATCCCCCCTCGATAAGGGGAACAGAGGCCGACGCTGGGTTCCGCAACAATATTGTTGCGGCTCTCAGCGCCAGCCTTCTCCCCTTTACCAAGGGGGGATTAGTCCCCTTGTCTTTGACTGACCAGGCGTGAACCGAGGCCTATGACGTCCTTTCCGGACAGCGCTAAGTAGGGTTGTAGGACCAAATTCACTATTACCTAAGTACTAGCGCTGCCCTGAAACGAGGAGATAAGCCTCACCCGAATCACGTGTGTTGGTGGATACGCCGAGCGGTAGCGAACACGTGATCCGAGCCGTTATCAATTACTAGACCCCGATCCAAGCGGTTCTTATTCGTGCCATGCTTACCCAATGGAGAAATCACAAAAGCGGTCGAATTCAGAAGAAAAGGAATAACAAGATTTATTCGCACTATTTACAATGGTTCAGAAAGAGGGGACACAGTGCAGTCTTAACTTACTCCCAGGACAAACGGGCCCGTCGCACACACAGACACACTCACACGGGGCTTGCTGATGAAGGTCAGGTTGATGGTCACCAGCGCGTCCAGGGATGGCTTCCGTGCAGCTCTCTCTCCGGTCCCCAGCTCATACCGCAAAGTAGGTGAAGGCAGCAGGCAGGAGCTCTCCGCGTGTCGTTGGTGCACACGGGATAATACGGGCGAACGGTAGGGTCTGGGCTCTGGCGGTTAACACTGGCGGCTATTGCCGCGTTCACTCGCGTGGCTGGGTACGTAATAGGCGAATACAGTTCAATAGCCTCGAAGCGCTAACACAATGAAGTTCTCTCAATGCGCTCGCCGTAAAAGTCCTTCCAGCCCTCTTCTCTGCGAGTCCTCCTCGATACAGTCCTGCTGGTAAGTCCTCTTCACCACTCCTCGTAAGTTCTCCCGGTAAGTCCTTCGCTTCAGTCCTGTTCAAGGGCTTTGTGCACTGGTTTTTATAGGCACGCCCTGCGAACCTTCTGGCATTTGCCAGACGCGCCTTACCACGCCCTATCACGCCATGCCCTTAGAGCCCTGGTTGGCTGGTGGCCCTTACCGTCATCGCCTCTGACGCGCTGCTTTGACGCCGCCCCACTCCGACCCCATGCTCCTCCCTCTTCACAGGCCTACCTCGTGTTTCTCGACTAGTTGAGCGAACAAAGGGCAGCGAATGCTGCTGGCAGCCAAAGCGTAACAAACTGAGGGTTTCAGCCAAATGGGGCGCGGGATCAATTATGCCCATAGAGGTGAGATCGGAGGGTGGACGCAAAATGAAAGGACCTAAACTCATGTCGTTACACAACGCAGGTATCAATAGTGGAAATGGCCTATACTCACACATACTATGACATAACTAATACTCTACGGTGGCCTACGTGTTGCTCGTGGACTAACTATGGGGGGCAACCCTTTTACCTTTAATGACCAATATGTGCCAATCTCAAAACCGTAGCAATATATATATATATATATAATATATATATATATATATATATATATATATTGTTGCGGATATGAGGACTGTATATTTTTTTGATTGTGTGCTTTATTATTACTAGGGCATGCCCGTACTATATCTATATCTAAAATTATATCCCCCCCTCTATTTACATGAAATGGTTTGGTCCAAAGCGAACGGCTTGTGAGTACGGTGACAATCCCCCCCCTCTATTTACATGAAATGGTTTGGTCCAAAGCGAACGGCTTGCGAGTACGGTGTTTTTTATCGGACCCGTGGAATTATAGATAGTAGTTTTAATTAGTTTTAAAACATAGTTTAACGCCAACATAGTTTGCCAACGTGAAATAAATGAATACGCTCTCAAATGTGCCGTCCGAGGCAGAGTCTGTTCGGCACGTTCGGCACACGTGATAGCTCGCTGCTCTCTGATTGGTTGAATCGTTTTTTGGACATAGCTCGGTAACTACTTGTCCGATTAATATGAAACCTTGAAAAGGCACATCCTCGGGTCCCCAGCAATATACCTGGCAAGTTTAAAGTATATCGGACCCGTGGTTGTCGAGAAACAGCGGTCACAGACATACATACATACATACATACATACATACATACATACATACATACAAACATGCAAACATACAAACATACAAACATACACACAGAGATTACTGGAATTATAGATAGATTATTATTGTTTATTCTGCGCCCCCTGCCTCCGGAGCTGTGTAAAGGTAAAAGGGCATCCCATAATTAGTCCACAAGCATACACGTCAGCCAATAATAGAATACCCCTGTTCGATAGTTATATCTTATTCTGTGTTTTAGGGTAAGGCTGTGTCTCCCATTAATTGATGTACTCCATTGCACCAGTGAAAGAGAATAGATCCCCTTTCATTCCCATCCCCAAAATCTCCATTTCCTTTCACATCCCCTTTCGTCATTGCCAAGCCTCGATTGCCAATTACATCCCCTCCAAAACCACCATTGAACATGTGCTCGGGTCGGGGAGGAGGGGCGTGCCCGCCCGTCGTCATCAAGGGCAGAGCCAGAGGGTCGCGTGACCAACCAGGGCTGAGGTGAGCACACCGATGGGCGTGTCCTGAAGGCCGGCGGCTTGATCGCCGGAGGCGCTATAAAGGCGCGCACGCAAGAAGCGTGGCGTGGTCGGTGGTGAGGAGTGAGTGGACCAAGAGAGAGAAAGAGTGGTTGGACCAAGAAAGAGAAAGAGTGGTTGGACCAAGAGAGAAAGAGTGGTTGGACAGGGAGACGTGCAAGAGTGTTGTTGAGTTGAGGGTTTGGACCAGACGAGTCAGACGAGTCCTGGCAAAGCAAGTGGCGGCCACAGCAGCAACAACACCCAACAGCCGCTTGGGGCCTGGACGGCGGTTTTGAGCAGGGCCGCGAAGGAACGGCGGCTGCTAAACGCGCCGATCGTGCTGCAGGACACCCCCTTGGACCTTCCTCTCCCTCCAGCCATCCACCTCCTGCCTTTCCACCCTTCTTGTGTACGTGAGTTTGTTCTGTGTGTCTTGTCCCTGGGTATTTAATTAAGTCTGTATAAGCTAGTATTTGCACTGTGTCACCTGCGTCTTATGTGTTGTAAATAAACGTGACTGCTTTCTTTTTGCTTGTGTGTATAATAAATCCAATTACTCTTCTGTCCGTCTTCTCGTCTTATTCCTTTTCCTCTTTGCATTTCGTCGTTTTAGTCTTTTCCAGATTGGGCAGCTGTGGTGCGATACGGCCAAAGTTCTGGGTGAATCGGGTGAGTCGGGGAACAACTGTTCGGTCGCGGAGCCTCCGCTCGGCAAATAACATCTAAACCGCGATCAGTAACAATATATATATATATATATATATATATATATATAGACATATATATATATATAGACATATATATATATATACACTACCAGTCAAAGGATTTTGAACACCTCAGGTTTTCCAGTTTTTATTTAAATTTCAGTAATTCAAGTCCAGTGGATAACCTTAAATGGTACAAAGGTAAGCAGTAAACTGCTCGAGGTTAAAAAAAAGTTTAGGTTAGCAAAAACGGGAAAATAATGTAAATTGCCCAGTTATATTGTAAGAAAAGGCCTTCTTCAGGAAACAAGCAATGGGTTAACAACTTACAGCTGTTTTGCAGCAATGTAAGTAAATTAAGCCTTGAAAGTTGATGCAAACAATTCTTGCAGGTGTCCCAACCTCTGTTGATTACTTCATTACAAACCCCCTGTCTGTATAAAAGCAGTATTGGAACAGACTGTTATTACACACTCTGAAGCATTATTTGGACAATATTGCACTGCAGGAAGTGGTATATTGCTATCATAATGGCGAGAAAAAGGCAATTAACAAAGGAAGACAGACATACCATTATAACCCTTAAAAGTGTAGGTCTTTCCTTTAGAGAAATTACAAAGAAAGCCAAGGTGTCAGTGAGTACAGTTTCCTACACCATCAAAAGGCACTTGGAAACTGGAGGAAACTCTGACAGGAAGAGGTCTGGCAGACCCAAAGCCACAACAGAATCAGAAGACAAGTTTCTGAGGGTCAACAGCTTGCGTCATAGGCGGCTCACAGGACAACATCCTCAAGCACAGCTTAACACTGGTCGAAGTAAGCAAGTCTCAGTTTCAACTGTGAAGAGAAGTCTTCGAGCTGCAGGTTTGACAGGTCGAGTGGCAGTAAGAAAGCCATTGCTAAGATGGCAAAATAGGTAAAAGAGGCTTGCCTGGGACATGAAGTACCGCCAGTGGACAACTGAAGACTGGAAGAAGGTCTTATGGATCGATGAATCAAAATTTGAAATCTTTGGTTCATCACGCAGGGTTTTTGAACGCCATCGAGAAGGCGAAAGGATGGTTCCTCAGTGTGTGACACCAACTGTCAAACATGGAGGAGGAAGCGTGATGGTCTGGGGCTCTTTTGCTGGATCCAGAGTCGGCGACTTGCACAGAGTGACTGGCACCCTGAATCAAAAGGGCTTCCACATAATTTTGCAGCGCCATGCAATACCCTCTGGTATATGCCTAGTTGGTCAGGGGTTCATCCTACAGAAAGATAATGACCCTAAACACACCTCCAGGTTGTGTCAAAACTATCTTTGAGGAAAATAACAAGACAGTCGCTTCAAATCATGGAATGGCCAGCACAGTCTCCAGACCTAAACCCCATCGAGCTGGTTTGGAATGAACTGGACAGCAGGATGAAAGCAAAGCAACCTGCAAGTGCAACACATTTGTGGGAATTTCTGGAACAGTGTTGGGAAGAACTTCCCAAACAATATTTGATTTCATTGTAGAAAGAATGCCACGAGTGTGTTCGGCGGTTATATCTGCAAAAGGTGGCTACTTTGCTGAGTCAAAATTTTAAATTAAATTTTGTTAAACAAAATGATTCAATGATTTATTTTTATCTCCAATTGTTTATTTGTTCTTTGCTTAATTTCAGAGTACATTGAGACATTAAACTGCGTAAATTTCAATAAAAACTGGAAAAATTGAGGTGTTCTAAAACTTTTGACCGGTGGTGTGTGTGTGTATATATATATATATATATATATATATATATATATATATATATATATATATATATATATATATATATATATATATATATGTATGTATATATATATATATATATATATATATGTATGTATGTATGTATGTATATATATATATGTATATATATATATATATATATATACAGTGGAACCTTGACTTACGAGTTTAATTCGTTCTGTGACCGAGCTCGTAACTCAATTTGCTCGTTTCTCAAATTAAATTTCCCCATTAAAATGTATTGAAATGCTATTAATCCGTTCCAGCCCGCCAAAAACCACACCAATTTTTTTTTAAATATACAGTATATATAAAAATATCTCGCGCTTTATATTTCACCTGTATGCAGCATACAAGTTGGCAGGATGGCCTGGACTGGAGGTACGCACACTTGACTCTAAACTGTCCAGCCTGGGTTTGAATCCCGACCCAGCTATAACCTGTCATGGGTGAATCACAGGCAGGGTGATTCATCAATGTGTGTACCGCTAAACTGGGCGCCCCGTTTGCGTCCCATTAGTTGTTGGATGTTAAGGATCTCACCGTGTTTTCCACAAAGAGAAGGCGAGCTATCGCCGGCACTCTGAACAAGTTGTGGCCTGGCATGCTCTTCTCCTCTGCCGTTATATACGTCCTCCTCGGCATCTTTTTCCAGAAGAGCCCTGTCTCGTCACAGTTGAAGATTTGCTGGGGGATGTATCGTTCGGCTTCTATCAGTTCGGCAAAAGTTATAATAAAATCTTCAGCTGCCTTCACATCCGCCTCACCAAGTCGACAACACGCACACCTCGCTCATGTTTTTCGACGATTGCGTGTTTTATATCCAAGCACATCATCCTCTCTTCCCTTGGCACTCAATTTCTTAGGACCCATGGTTAAAACTAAGAAATTTTCCAAAATAACCAAAATGCGAAAACAAAGCAGCAGCGATATACGGCAGAGATACTTGCACGGCAAGATAACCACGTGACCGGAACCCACCTGGTGGCGGGTAGCGTAAGCTCGTAATTCAGATCTCGGCTCGCATCTCAAAGCAATAAACCGCCCGAGCGACGGCTCGTATCTCGGAAAACTCGTAAGTTGGTGCACTCGTAAGTCAAGGTTCCACTGTATATATATATATATATATATATATATATATATATATATATATATATATATAGATATAGATATATATTGTAACGAATTTGAGAAAGTGACCGAGGAGGGGGTGCGAAGAGGTGTGTTGGTGAGGTGTGCGAACGACGAGGGTGTGCCAAGGTGTGCGGTGGTCAGGTGTGTGACCAAGTCTGTGAGCGGAATGAGTGTACCTGGGTGTGTAAGAGAAGGTGCAATGACGAGGAGTATGGGAACGGCTGGATGTATGAGCACGGAACGGGCTGCGGGGTGTAAGCATGCAAGTGGAGCATCGACGCTAACCGGGTAAGCGGTTAGATCGACTTATAGCCGAAGCGGGCCCTCGGTGCGTGCCGGGCAGCTTCGTGTGTCGCGGGGACCAGGGGGGACCATAACCGCAGCGGTTTCGAAAGAACCGCCGTACGCGATCCACGCCGGGCCGCGCTCTGAACGGCCGCGTCCGTGCTCCGCTAGGCGGAATGGGCGGCCCGGTAAGAAGGGTCGTCATGGCGACCCCTTTTTGTTGCGGTGTTCCGGCAGGGCAAGATCGGGCCATTGGACGGCTCTGTGCCGAGATGGTGCATGGGATCTCGCCCCGGGTAAACCTCCTTTTCTGCACCGAGTGCCGGAAGCATCCAACCGCCGGCACCAAACCACCCGCATTCATTGATCGGCTTTGCGAAGCCGAGCTTTAGAAATGAATTGGCGCACCGAGAGGCTCAAGTGAGTGGACGTGTGATGATGATAGTGTTTTGGACCCGAAATTGAAAAGCAAAATTTGATGATTGACAAAGGATTGGCAGATTGATGATTGGTAATGGTAGAGTGATTGGCAGATGATTGGCAAATTTTTGATTGATTGCAATTGGATGAGCCAAATTGGTAGTGAGAGATGCCCGATGTGGTGGGATGGCAACTCTGCCATCCCTCACAGCGGGGGCAAAGGAGCACTAGTTATGGGGTTTATGGCAGTGAAAACTAGGCCGGGAGGGTTAGGATATCGTGTGTAGGGACCTAGAAATTGACCATAGGTAACGGCAAGGTTATGTAGTGACAATGATACCTGTAGTGGGGACGCAGGTAGATTAGTTTGGATTATAATGACGAGGGAGCGCAATAGTTTAAAGGGGTGACTGGGAAGTGCAAGTTCCAGAGGGGAGTAGTTAGATCAGACGATGCCGTGTGTGTAAAAAGGTATTCAGAAGTGTATTGTGAGAAGGTGATTGTGAAGTGTATTGAGCGTGGAAGTGTATGGAGCAGTGAGTGAGGAACGATTGAGATTGCACAGGTGTGCAACTGAACAGGTGTATGGAGCAGTGTATGAGTGAGAGATGGTGATGTGTGTGGTGTTGACCAAATGGTCCAGGAAGGAAGGAGGGTGCAGGTGGCACCAGGTGAGATTGCACAGGTGTGCAACTGCAGGTGTATGGAGAATGGTTGTGTGGAATACATGGAGTGTGGAATATATGGAGTATGGAATGGATGGTCGTGGAGTGAGTATGGTGGAAACTGTGGAGTGGAGTGGATGGTGCGAAGGTGTGGATGGGGGAAAGGAGGATGGGCCCCATCACGAATACCCGGGGAGGGTAGTGTAAGTGTTCGGTGGAGGGTACAGGTAAATTGTGGTTGGATATTGGCATCTGTGGTGCGTGTGGAAGAATGATGGTTGGATGGGTGCAATAGTGTTGTGGAAATGGCTGGGCGTGTGGCCTGTTAGTATGTGTAGTTGGTTGAGCACTCCACCACTGTGAGGATGTCGGCCAGGTGAGGCCGCAGGTGGGCTCAGGGAGCCGGTAGAGTTGTGGATGGGGCCTGAGGATCCGGAGGATGGACCCGGATAGCCCAGTGCCAGAGAGGGCACCGAGTGGGGAGAGCGCCAGAGGGCCTTCCCCAGTTAGATAGGTTAGGGTGAGGAGCTAGGTAAGCTCGGGTGGCAACTACAGTGGTGGAGGTGTGCCTGCTGGGAGAGCTACACGACTCAGCCCGGAAATTGTGCAAGGGCACCGGGAGATGAATCGGGGGAGTGAGACCCCAAATTGAGAAGCACCACAGTTTGGTCAATGGGATTTGGTTTTTAGAACCCATAGTGTAAGTTGGCCAATGGATTGGCAGGGAAGACCCCGGGTAGTGTAAAGTGTGTTAATGTCAGTTAGAGGATAGTTAGGATGGAAATATCCTCGCACCATCTACATCCACTCACCTGAGGTGACGTACCTCCACACCATGCCAGGTTGTTTTTGTTATTCTTATTGTGCAGATGTTTGGAATGTGAGATGCATCATGACGTGGGTGTGACATTGTGCTTTGTTGTTCCATCTCTGCCTCCTTATGAGGATTGATGATGAATTGGGTGATGGCAAATTTTGGTTAGAGGGATTGTGGTGACGAATTTGGTATAGGGGAAATATGGGGGAGATGTGACAGTAGTGACGAATTTGTAAAGGTGTAGGTTTTTGTAAATATGGGGAGGGACAAGGGGGGGTAGTGTAGGTCACATGTGGGGGGCGTACGGTAGGGACGAGCATTTCTCACTTCGCTCTCCGTACGCACCTCGTCCTGCATTACCTTGTTTGATGTGTACCTTTGTGACCCTACCCCCTCGCTCACCTGTCTTCTTCCCCCCCCCCCTTGTCTCCCACCCGAGGACTGTGCGCCACTGGGTGTCGAGGGGAGCATGCGGAGGTCGCCTTGTGTGCCAGGACCCTCGCAACCAGCATGCATTGCATTGATGTACCACTTTATGGACCGCTGTTCTGCGGCCAAGTACCACTTGAGGGACCCCAGGTTCTGGGGCAGGGCACCTCTGTTGGAGACCGGCCATAGTGGCCAGGTAATCTTGCTTGCGGACCTCGGTAAGGTGGCACCTATGCCCAACAGGTGGACCATCCTTAGTTGGCCCCTGTGGCCCTAAATAAAAAAAATGGACACTTTGTGCTTTTTAGTTCAAGTAGGCCGCATGAAGCAAGAAGACATCGGGAAGAACATCAGCCCAGCAGAGAAGGAGAGACCACCACCAGTTGTTTTTTTTGTGTTTATTACAAACAGTAATGACTGCACTGGTTGGTGCTTTTGGGTGCTTTTGTGTGCTTTGGTGTTATTGGTACTGGTGCATCGATGCAATGCGTGCTGTCTCCTCCCTCCCAACAGGAATTTCCTTCTTTTTGTTTCCCTAAAAAGAAAAGAAAAAAACACAGGTCCTGGGTTGCGTTGTAAATAAGGAATAACGTCACTGTAAATAATGCTCCCCACCGTAAATGTATAGTTTGAAAACCAATCCGCAATTTGGTTAGCTGTGGGCGCAAATCTGTTAGGCAGGGTGCAATGCAGCAGGGGGACATACTTAATTGTGTTTTAAAACTGTCGCACTCAGGGTCAGGTTAATTGTAGAGGGAACTACACCTATGTGTCACACTAAAAGTAAAGTTTTATAGGCCCGAGGATGGGCCTGAAGGAAGGAGAGTGCAGTGTAACGAATTTGAGAAAGTGTAAAGAATGTGAGAATTATGGTTTTGTTGTGTGGAAATGTCACCCTCCGTAATGTAAAGAAAGGTCGAAGCTCGTCCTCTTAGTTAATTTCATAAACCTACACGCAGGGCACCATATATCCTTTTAAATAGTTAGTCCCTTATTTTATGTAGTTTAAGGCTGTGTTTCCCAATAGTTTGACTCTTCATTGCACCGAATTAAATAAGAGTAGGTCCCATCTGCAAAGTGTCAGGTTTGGATGGTTTTCGCCGCAAATGGACTCCATTGAGCACGCGGTCGGTTGGAAGAAGAAAGGCGGGTCTCCACCTCGTCATAGAGGGGAGGAGTGAGCCAGCCCCGAACAACCAACCAGGTATAAGGGGTTTGGCTTGAGAGGGCAGAGAGAGAACGCTTGGGGGAGGTTCACAAAGGTTCAAGCGTGGGGCTTATATAACCCACGGGAGACGCCCCCACCAGAAGAGATGCGCTGGAGATGAGCAGGTGTGTCCAAGCTGCCGTGATACATGCCGCGCTGCAGGAAACATGGACCGAGGCAACGCAAGGAGCGCGCGACGCAGCAGTGCGGAGAAAGGAACTTCGCCCGTGCAGTTTGGGACCACGGGAGTTCGCACGACCGCGGCTCGGCTTTTTGACGGCGGTGCCTTCTGGCCCGACCGTGCCCAGTCCCCGCTGAACCTTCCTTGCCTCTCAAAGCCATCCATCTCCAAGCCATTCATTCCTGCCTGCATTTCCCCGTGTAAGTGTGAATGTTCGTCTGTCTTTCACGTTGTCCTGGGGTTTATTAATTAAGCTTGTATAGGTAAGCTAATGATTTCACTGTCTCCTGCTCCTTCCATTTCCCTGTATATAACCTTGACTGCTCTTTTTGCTTTGGCTTGTGTAAATAATTAATAAATCCTGTTATTCCTCCGTACTTCTTCTTCTTCTTCATTCTCGTTCGGTCGCTTTAGTGGTTTCAATATTGAGTGTACGTGGCGCGATTCGGCCAACGTTCAGGATCGGGTTTAGTGAAGGATAATGACTCGAACTTCGGGTTACTAAAAATCGCTCGGCAACTAGACCATCCAAACCGGGGTTCGAGCGGTACTTGTCTCCCTAGTCTGCGGAGGGACGGATAAAGGTATTCGGGATAAACCCTGGACCCATAACCCTGATCCGTTCCATCCCGCGGGATAGCGTTACAAGTGCCAGGAGCGGCGACGGCCAGGTAACGGACAAGGGGTTAACCCCCCCTTGCTAACGGGAGAGCCGTCGTTCCGTATCCGTAACAATATATAACAAAGTAAATCATTGTAAAATGAATGCAAACGCACTTTCAAGGGATTTCCACGTACTCTTAAGGAGAATACAACAACACTTATTATAATAGGAAAAAGTAAATCTGTCTTTACATATAATTATCAATGATCAGTGTGATGCTCTTTTGTCTTGAGAATTGCCTCGACTCCATTTGGGATTGATTTAATTCGTTTATGTGTTATGTTTGAATCAACATTTCCTAACAGTGTTGTAATGTACTCCAGAGCATAATCAGACTGCTCACGTAAATTTTATCTTTCTCTCAAAAATGTATTCAACCCTCATTTATTATACTAGGGCATGCCCGTACTATATATATATCTAAAATTATATCCCCCCCCCCTCTATTTACATGAAATGGTTTGGTCCAAAGCGAACGGCTTGTGATACGGTACGGTGACAATCCCCCCCCCCCCCCCCCCTCTATTTACATGAAATGGTTTGGTCCAAAGCGAACGGCTTGCGAGTACGGTGACAATCCCCCCCCCTCTATTTACATGAAATGGTTTGGTCCAAAGCGAACGGCTTGCGAGTACGGTGACAATCCCCCCCCCCCCCCCCCCTCTATTTACATGAAATGGTTTGGTCCAAAGCGAACGGCTTGCGGAGTTTGGTAAAGAAATCGCCATAGCTCGGTAACTACTTGTCCGATTAATATGAAACCTTGAAAAGGCACATCCTCAGGTCCCCAGCAATATACCTGGCAAGTTTCAAGTATATCGGACCCGTGGTTGTCGAGAAACAGCGGTCACAGACAAACATACAAACATACAAACATACAAACATACAAACATACAAACATACAAACATACACACAGAGATTACTGGAATTATAGATAGATTAAGACAAAGTGTCAGTCGATAATACTACAATAAATTTAAGAATATGGATACATATCTTCAATAATATGACGTTTTGGGTTTGAAATTGTGATTTTGAGAAAGCTTGACATTAATTTAAGTGGTCTCATACTTTTTCACCCCATTATATCTACTGTATGTACAGTGCCTTCAGAAAGTATTCACACCCTTTGACCTTTTTCACATTTTGTTGTGTTACAGCCTGAATTTAAAGTTGATTAAATTGAGATTTTTTTTTTCTCATTGATCTACACATAATACCCCATAATGTCAAAGTGGAATTTATTTTTTAGAAATTTTTACAAAATAATTAAAAATGAAAAGCTGAAATGTCTTGAGTCAATAAGTATTCAACCCCTTTGTTATGACACTCAAAATTGAGCTCAGGTGCATCCAATTGCCTTTGATCATCCTTGAGATGTCTCTACAACTTGATTGGAGTCCACCTGTGGGCAATTCAATTGATTGGACATGATTTAGAAAGAAACACACCTTTCTAAATAAGGTTCCATAGTTGACAGGGCATGTCAGAGCAGAAACTCTACCATGAAGTCCAAAAACCTCTCCGTAGAGCTCCGAGATGGAATTCTGAGGAGTCATAGATTTGGAGAAGGTTAATCGGCCTTCAAAATCGTGTATGGGTTGTTCATCGGAGGTTGCAGCAAAATGTCTCTAACCCCAGTCGCATAATCCTTCTGATAAGGATCCAACAATGTAATTGAACTGCGTTGACTCGGTAGTTAATGCTCCGGGTATCGAATTGCACTTCAACTAGTGTAAACCACAGCTGCAGGTCGTTCGGTCAAAATGGCGGCAATTTTACCGAAACCGTTTTCACCGGGCCTGGTTGAGCGACCCGGAAAGGAGTGAATGGTTGGTCCTTTGTACCTCCTTGTCGTCCATTTTCAGGGTCACCAATTTAGCATCTATCTATAATTCCAGTAATCTCTGTACGTCTGTACGTTTGTTTGTTTGTCTGTGACCGCTGTTTCTCGACAACCACGGGTCCGATATACTTTTAACTTGCCAGGTATATTGCTGGGGACCCGAGGATGTGCCTTTTCAAGGTTTCATATTAATCGGACAATTACTTACCGAGCTATGTCCAAAAAACGATTCAACCAATCAGAGAGCAGCGAACGATCGCGTGTGCCGAACGTGGAGGACACACTCTGCCTCGGATGGCACATTTGAGAGCGTATTCATTTATTTCACGTTTGCAAACTATGTTGGCGTTAAACTATGTTTTAAAACTAATAAAACCGAATTTGCGATTCATTCGCTTTCCTGCGCGTTTGTGCACGCGATGGCGATTTCTTTACCAAACTCCGGAAGCCGTTCGCTTTGGACCAAACCATTGCATGTAAATAGAGGGGGGGGATTGTCACCGTACTCGCAAGCCGTTCGCTTTGGACCAAACCATTTCATGTAAATAGAGGGGGGGGATATAATTTTAGATATAGATATAGTACGGGCAATGCCCTAGTCTATCTATAATTCCAGTAATCTCTGTATGTCTGTGACCGCTGTTTCTCGACAACCACGGATCCGATATACTTTAAACTTGCCAGGTATATTGCTGGGGACCCGAGGATGTGCCTTTTCAAGGTTTCATATTAATCGGACAAGTAGTTACCGAGCTATGTCCAAAAAACGATTCAACCAATCAGAGAGCAGCGAGCTATCACGTGTGCCGAACGTGCCGAACAGACTCTGCCTCGGACGGCACATTTGAGAGCGTATTCATTTATTTCACGTTGGCAAACTATGTTGGCGTTAAACTATGTTTTAAAACTAATTAAAACTAATTTGCGATTCTTTCGCTTTCCTGCGCGTTTGTGCACGCTCTGGCGATTTCTTTACCAAACTCCGCAAGCCGTTCGCTTTGGACCAAACCATTTCATGTAAATAGAGGGGGGGGATTGTCACCGTACTCGCAAGCCGTTCGCTTTGGACCAAACCATTTCATGTAAATAGAGGGGGGGGATATAATTTTAGATATAGATATAGTACGGGCATGCCCTAGTATAGAGAAAAGACGCCTGAGACCTTCGAGATCCGTGTCAAAATTTTCCACCTGATCAACTCCTGCTCAACCGCTGGTTAAGTCCAGTTGCTTACCGGATCAGGAAACTCAAGATGCAACATATTTACACATTAAAAGCAAAATGATGCCGCTACACACATATTTGTGCAAGCGCTTGCTATTAGGCAGTGATTGCAACAAACATATTGAGCCTTGTAGTAATTGTGCTGTATTTTGTATCTTTTCCAGTTTCACTCCCTGGTCGTTGAATTCATGCATATTTGACTTCAATAAAACACTGGAGTGAGGGGAGCTGCTCCCTCACTCCTATGTCGTTCTTGAATGGAGTTTGGCTGGCTGTTCAGTTACACGTACAGTTACACATTCAGTTACATGTACAGTTACACGTAGGGAGGACAGTACAGTGGGCAATGCCGAGTACCCCAACTTGTCATTTGTAAAACAAATATGCACCTACCGTTGATATTCTCTTTCTTCGAAGGTTGTCGTCATATTGCTGTGTTGTTTTTATAAGTTTCTGGATAGTCCTTCCGCCTTTCTTTCACCTGTGCTTCTTCTGTAAGATATTTTCCTGTTCTACTCTTAAGGGCCCCATTCCTACACCTTAACTTTCCTGTGACCTCTGATTTTTAAAAAATAAATATCTCAGTATGGCAGATAGGTGCAGGAATTGTGCCTTTGATGATACAAGCATGGCATTTGGCACACAGTCAGAGTATGTCCTAAGAAAGATATTTGGCTATCGGGCCGTCGCAGATTTGTCCTTTTTTTTGAAAGATGGCCGCCATTGTTGTCACAGGACAAATCTGCGATGGCCCGATAGTCAAATATCTTTTTTAGGGCATACTCTAACTGTGTGCCAACTCTCGTGCTTGTATCATCAAAGGCACAATTCTCCCAAATATTTCACCTATCTGCAGTACCGTAAAATGGGGGTGAATAGGGACAGCAAGGTGAATAGGGACACAAACTGAAAAAAGTTAGGAAACTTTTTTCGCTGAAAATTGATAACCATTCTGATTTGTTGATATTTGGGTTGAAAGTGTTCTCTTGTTTTTTTTAAAAAGCAACTTATAGTCCCTATTAACCCCATATATGGGTTAAATAGGAATAAATAGGATTTTTATGGCTGTCCCTATTCACCCTGTTTTACGGGTGAATAGGGACAGTCACTAATACAAAAAAAAAAAAATCAAGAAATAGGGACAGTTTGGAGAAACTTTTTATCCCATATTTTTTTTCATTGGCACCATGGTTTATATTATGGGTGCATATTATGTGCATCCATCTGAGCTATCAATTTAGCACTAAGTTGGAAACTCAGGATTGTTTCTTGATTATTATTTTTTTTGTATTAGTGACTGTCCCTATTCACCCATAAAACGGGGTGAATAGGGACAGCCATAAAAATCCTATTTATTCCTATTTAACCCATATATGGGGTTAATAGGGACTATAAGTTGCTTTTTAAAAAAACAAGAGAACACTTTCAACCCAAATATCAACAAATCAGTATGGTTATCAATTTTCAGCGAAAAGGGTTTCCGAACTTTTTTTCAGTTTGTGTCCCTATTCACCTTGCTGTCCCTATTCACCTTGCTGTCCCTATTCACCCCATTTCACGGTACTATAAATTGTTCTCCCCACTCTGTTTTCACTTTCTATCTCTATGCACGCCTATTTGAAATATTTATTTGTCACTCCTTGCTTGTCGTTGGAAGTCGGTATTTAGCTGCTTTATGTCCTCTCTTGATGCACCTTTGGTTTTCATTTCTCTTCTTCTGTCTGCAATATTTGTTGTCTCTTCCGATCGGCATTTAGCCTTCATCCTTCTGCTTGCTTTTGGGATGTTGTTTTTGGCCTCTTCTTTTACAATGTATTCAACATCTTGCCACAATTCGTCTGGCATTCTGCCAACCAGTCCAGCTCTGCCAAACATTTATTTTTAACCTTTATTGCGTACTACCTGTGGTACCTGGTGTAGTATAGTTTGTTTAGATTTTGTTACGTTGGAGGGGGATATGAAGACTTCAGATAGCATGTGTAATGTAACAAGTACAAAAAGTTTTAATTAAAACAAAAGCCGCGTCGATGTTACACAATGCCTAGATGCAGCTGTGCCTATAACGTCGATGTTATAGGCACAGGACATTCCTATTGATTCGATTACTTGATGTTATTTTTGTGCAAAGTGAAAATATATCTCGGCAATTTCCCGTGTGTGGCGACGAATTTTTAATATCTCGGCATTTTCCCGTCTGTTATTTCAGGTGGTGTATGACTGACCATGCCGCAATTTAAAATATATATATATCTCGGCAATTTCCCGTATGTGGCGACACGTGAACGAAGCTATGCTCCTCTCTCCACATTATTGTGACGACGTATAAATTAAATATTTCATCGTGACGATTGTCATCAAATGGACGAATTTTTAATATATCTCGGCATTTTCCCGTCTGTTATTTCAGGCGGTGTATGACTGACCATGCCGCGATTTAAACAAAATATATATATCTTGGCATTTTCCCATCTGTTATTTCGGGCGGTGTATGACTGACCATGCCGCGATTTAAAAAAAATATATCTCAATGGACTTGAAGTTACAGGCCTTTGACAATTCATTTCGTTCTATAAAGGGCAACTTTCATCGGAGTTTCTTCCCGTTTTTTTTCAACCGAGTCTAAAACTATGTTAGCGACTGTGAAAAATGAAATGATATATCGAATTTGATTTGAAATAAAACTGTGTGAGAGAGGAAGACACCACGGGCCTACAAAACAGGCCTCAAAGCTATGCGAGTTAATAAAATGGTGGATATTTGTTTATATGAAGCCTCTCCCACAATGGGTGGAGCTATGGTTCCCAGAATGGGTGGAGCTTTGAGGTTTGTCTTCTCTGCAAGAACAACAAGAACAAGAAGAAGAAGAAGAACAAGAACAAGAACAACAGCAGCGGGCACTCTATGACCAGCGTCTTGCGACGCGGCTAACAACAACAACAACAGCACTCTATGACCTGAGGCACTCTATGACCAGCGTCTGCGACGCGGCTAAAAATGCTGATGTGCCGTGGTTTAGAATAGTCCCACGAATCTGTATTTCATCTCATTTAGTTACCTATAAGATGTCCATATTGTGCCATGCGGCAGGAGCGGTTGGTATCCCATAATCTGTTTTGAATAGGGCGAAGTGTGCCCAAGGATTGCGGAATGTAAATCTGAGCGAGGAGTAAGGGGAGGTTCCTGAGGTAAGGGGAGGCGCCTGAGGTAATAGGAGGAGCCTGAGGTAAGGGGAGGCGCCTGAGGTAAGGGGAGGTGCCTGAGGTAAGGGGAGCCGCCTGAGGTAAGGGGAGGAGCCTGCGGTAAGGGGAGGAGCCTGCGGTAAGGGGAGGAGCCTGCGGTAAGGGGAGGTGCCTGAGGTAAGGGCAGGAGTGTGGCAACGCAATGCAATGTGGAAACGATCTGGTTAATGACATGAGATGTAGGATTGACCAATGAGAGCCCAGCAGGATTTCTCGGAAAAAGAGCGCTTGCTGAGAGGATCGCAAAGAGCACTTGCTGAGGGGATCGCAAAGAGCACTCGCTGAGAGGATTGCTGAGGGGATCGCAAAGAGCCCTTGCTGAGAGGATTGCATAGAGCGCTCGCTGAGAGGATTGCTGAGGGGATCGCAAAGAGCCCTCGCTGAGAGGATTGCATAGAGCGCTCGCTCAGAGGATTGCTGAGGGGATCGCAAAGAGCCCTCGCTGAGAGGATTGCATAGAGCACTCGCTGAGAGGATTGCTGAGGGGATCGCAAAGAGCCCTCGCTGAGAGGATTGCATAGAGTCCTTGCTGAGAGGCTCGCAAAGAGCCCTCGCTGAGGGGATCGCAAAGAGCACTCGCTGAGAGGATTGCAAAGAGCACTGGCTGAGGGGATCGCAAAGAGCCCTCGCTGAGAGGATTGCATAGAGCCCTCGCTGAGAGGATCACAAAGAGCCCTCGCTGAGAGGATTGCTGAGGGGATCGCAAAGAGCCCTCGCTGAGAGGATCACAAAGAGCCCTCGCTGAGAGGATTGCTGAGGGGATCGCAAAGAGCACTCGCTGAGAGGATCACAAAGAGCCCTCGCTGAGAGGATTGCATAGAGCCCTCGCTGAGAGGATCACAAAGAGCCCTCGCTGAGAGGATTGCTGAGGGGATCGCAAAGAGCCCTCACTGAGAGGATCACAAAGAGCACTCGCTGAGAGGATTGCAAAGAGCACTCAGTAAGAGGATTGCTGAGGGGATCGCAAAGAGCCCTCGCTGAGAGGATCGTATAGAGCGCTCGCTGAGAGGATTGCAAAGAGCACTCAGTAAGAGGATTGCTGAGGGGATCGCAAAGAGCCCTCGCTGAGAGGATCGTATAGAGCGCTCGCTCAGAGGATTGCAAAGAGCACTCGCTGAGAGGATTGCAAAGAGCACTCGCTCAGAGGATTGCAAAGAGCACTCGCTGTGGGGGGGATCGCAAAGAGCCCTCGCTGAGAGGATCGCAAAGAGCGCTTGCTCAGAGGATCGCAAAGAGCGCTCACTCAGAGGATTACTGAGGGGATCGCAAAGAACCCTCGGTTAGAGGATTGAATAGAGCTCTCGCTGAGAGGATTGCAAAGAGCGCTTGCTCAGAATATCACAAAGAGCGCTCGGTCAGAGGATCGCAAAGAGTGCTCGGTCAGAGGATCGCAAAGAGCCCTCAATCAGAGGATCGCAAAGAGCGCTCGCTCAGAGGATCACAAAGACCACTCACTCAGAGGATTGCAAAGAGCGCTCGCTCAGAGGATCGCAAAGAGCGCTCGCTCAGAGGATCGCAAAGACTTCTCACTCAGAGGATCGCAAAGAGCGCTCGCTCAGAGAATCGCAAAGAGCGCTCGCTCAGAGGATTGCAAAGAGTTCTCGCTCAGATGATTGCAAAGAGCGCTCGCTCAGAGGATCGCAAAGAGCACTCACTAAGAGGATCACAAAGAGCTCTCGCTCAGAGGATTGCTGAGGTGATCGCTGCCAAGGAGGGTCGCTGTAGCTGCCGCTGCTACCCTCAGCAACCTACCTCTGCCTGAGAGCCTTGCCCCTGGATATCAGACAGTGCACTTGCCTGTCGAGGATACTGGATTCTTTCTTGTGTGACGTCGGTGCGCTTCGTCCTGCTATTGGCCGTGGTGAACATATGAGAGAGCTGTACAAAGAGTTGGGGACAGGTGTCCTCCTATTGCATGGTGTGTGTGTCTGTGAGTCGGTGTGAGGTGGCCACTATTTTTAGAACTGTGCATCTATATCATTCTTGTTGGTCTTTTCACTTTACTCTGCCATTGTTGCTGATTTGTGCTTTTCGCGTACTTGCCTATACTATAATTGGTATGTCCAAGAGAACTTGGCTCTCAGTGTCCCCCATTGCCAGCGCACACCACAGTTATTTTATTAATTGCAGCACATCGGGCAATTCACCCGATGACCAGGTAAGTTGATAACTAGAAAAGCCTCCAAATTGCTCAGTTAAACCTTTGGACCATGGACACTCGCAGATGGCCATGTTAATGGCTGACCTCGCGAATGGGGCAACATGTTTCAAGGTCATATCTGGTCAGAGCCCTTTGGGTTTTTTCAACTTTCTCAATTTAACTCGTCGTTTTGCCACAAGGAGTTCATGAGATTATTCTTCATACAACTCCAGCATTTGCTCCCCTGGCTCATTTTGGGTACCAAGTCCATGCTTTTTGCAATCCCTGGTGCTCCTGCTTCTCCAATTTTTGCAATCCAGTTTCCCATACTAATTAAAGCATCTCCTTCAGGCACCTGTTCTACCAGTTCCTGCAACTTTCCATAAAACTCATCCTGATTTTCTTCATCTGCTGCAAAAGTTGGAGAATATGTCTGAATGATGGTGGTGTTCACTGGATGTCCTTTCAGCCTCACAGATATTAGCCTATTATTGACTGGGATTGCATCCCAGTACTGACCCTGACCTCTTCTTATTCATTGACATACGTGGGAAACTTACATGCCCAGACCAAGAATCGAACCCATGTCCTCTGGTGAACTGTACCAGTGCTCTGCCATCTGTACCAGTGCTCTGCCATCTGTACCAGAGCTATCTGGGCGACCGTGACCAAGCATGCAATTTTCCCACATATAGAACTCCGTCACTGCTTCCGGGGCACTGGCCGCCAACCATCGGAGCACCAACGGCCTGCTCACTAGAGGGCCTTCCTCATTACAAATCTTCTTATTACAAATCACTGCCAATCCATTACTACTTTTACAGGTTTCGTGACCAGAAAAGAACACTTTGTAATCGTCAGATAGAAACTTCCCCAAACCTGTCCATTAAAATTCACTTCTCCCCAAAATTTCAGTTCTTGTCCTCCATCTCTCTCTTTCTTGTCCTCTCCATTACATCTAACTTTCCCTGATTCATTGACTTACCTTATGATATAACATTGGGGTGGTTGGGATTACACATTAAATAATAATAATATGTATACTTATACTGTAAATGTGCACATATCCACTGATTATTATAGGATGCTCAAGGCACTGTAAATTTCTGTTCCATTAAAAATGTTTTAAGGAAAAGATGGGGCCAATTGGCACGTAATGGGTGGTACCAGCACGGCTCCGGTGAGAGGTAATAAAAGGGTGCTATGAGTGGAGCTCGCTCTCTCTGTTCCTCGTCGGGCTCTCTGGGTTAACCTGGCCTGTCCATCTCACTTGACTGGATTGGCTCACTTGGCTGGATTCAGTTCCTGGTGCGACTCTTCTTCGGTTTAGCGGAAAAGATCTCTTCAAGACATGAGCAGCCAGCCACATTTCGAGCTGCTGATTGGGAGTGTTTGGTGCCAAGGCCACGCATGACCAATGTCAATCACTCAGGTTCTTCCTCTCAGCGAGGGCTCTCAAGATGCGAAACTGTCATGTGTCATCGACATTAGTGTGGAACTCCTAGCACATAATGGATTTTGCAGAATATGGATCGATTGGGAATCGGCACATTTAAGGCACCATAGAAAGACAAGTCTCCGACAGAGCTCCACTTGGCTATTTACTGTCGGCAGATTCGACACAGTGGCCGGCAGATTCGACACAGTGGCCGGCAGATTCGACACAGTGGCCGGCAGATTCGACACAGTGGCCGGCAGATTCGACACAGTGGCCGGCAGATTCAACAGTGGCCGGCAGATTCGGCACAGTGGCCGGCAGATTCGGCACCGTGGCCGGCAGATTCGGCACAGTGGCCGGCAGATTCGGCACAGTGGCCGGCAGATTCGGAACAGTGGCCGGCGGATTCGGCACAGTGGCCGGCAGATTCGACACAGTGGCCGGCAGATTCGGCACAGTGGCCGGCAGATTCGGCACAGTCGCCGGCAGATTCGGCACAGTGGCCGGCAGATTCGACACAGTGGCCGGCAGATTCGACACAGTGGCCTGCAGATTCGACACAGTGGCCGGCAGATTCGACACCGTGGCCGGCAGATTCGACACCGTGGCCGGCAGATTCGACACAGTGGCCGGCAGATTCGACACAGTGGCCGGCAGATTCGACACAGTGGCCGGTAGATTCGACACAGTGGCCGGCAGATTCGATACAGTGGCCGGCAGATTCGACACAGTGGCCGGCAGATTCGACACAGTGGCCGGCAGATTCGGCACAGTGGCCAACAGATTCGACACAGTGGCCGGCAGATTCGACAATGGCCGGCAGATTCGACACAGTGGCTGACAGATTCGACACAGTGGCCGGCAGATTCGACACAGTGGCCGGCAGATTCGACACAGTGGCCGGCAGATTCGACACAGTGGACGGCAGATTCGACACAGTGTACGGCAGATTCAGCACAGTGGCCGGCAGATTCGACACAGTGGCCGGCAGATTCGACACAGTGGCCGGCAGATTCGACACAGTAGCCGCCTGGTTATTAAGCCACCAACCTCCATGAAATTAACTGGTCGGCGTGGAATGCTATTGATCCCTCCCAGCCTGGCAATGCGTTGGTGGTTTGAGACACCATGCCATTACACTATACACACACACACAGGCTGTCCACAAATGACCATTCCCAATTCAAACCATAATTTAAAAAATAATAATGAAATAGGACACAACCATGTGGTTTGCTGCATGTGAAAGAACATTTCTCAGTTTTATTGACTTTTATTTTGTTTCCTGATATCTCCTGTAACATGGCACATTAACTGCAAATGGCATCCGCACAAGAAAAAGTGCAGTTTTGCCTGGTTTATGGAGACCAAGGCTGCAAGCAAGACCATAAATGGAGGAGTGCTGAACTGAACTAGGAAGAAGATCGAATATTGCCTTGACATGTTACGTCACAACGAGTGCTCACTTAGAAGTGAACTGATCACAAATGATGGTCTTGACAAATATTGCCAATAAAACTTCAAGAAATGGTCTTTCACTTGCAACAAACCACATTTTTGTATCCCCTTTCGTTTTGTTATTACGGTTTGAATTTGGAATGGTAATTTGTGGACACCATAAATATCTACCATATAAAACACTGTCAGTTTTTGTGTTTGTACAGATTTCTGTCCCCCTTCATAAGGGTAGGTTTTAAAGGCCAATCTTTTAACACGAATGTGTGTTCATTACGGTCTATTTTTGAGGATAAAACAAACTCGAAAAACATTTTACATAACAGTAATTATGCCTCTTCTATTGGAAATGTAGACAATGGCTTGCAAACTGAGCCTCATGGGTGGTGTACAGAAACGTTTTCTTTTAAATAACAATAAATACAAGGCACAGGGAGGTAAAATTCGTTGCACGTGATGTGCAATGCGCTCAGAGTAAAACGAGTGTTCATTTACGTCCGTAGACAAAACAAACAACAGGCATTTTAAGGCCATTTTCACTACAAGAGTATATGTTATTTACGTCCGTAGGATGTCTAATAAATGAAGAAGATATAAGCACACCTGACACTAGGCCAGGGCTTCAGACTTTGCCACCCTCATAAGGCTGCACTGTCGAATAAACTGTTCCAACCCGTCATTTTTGATGGCCTTTTTACGAGTGTATATATATATTGTCGCATCTCAGCCAATGAACACGGATGCTGGACGGATAGACCAAACTGGCTTTAACTCCCTCAGACTGTCGATTATGGCTGCCTTGCGTGCATGCGGTCATGTGAGGAGAAACACGAGAAGCTTATTTCTTTTAAAACCAACGGGTTTATTTGCCGAAACAACAACACAAATAATTAATTAAGATAAATTCAATAAATAGCTATACACAGTGCCTTCAGAAAAGTATTCATACCCCTTGACTCTCTTCACACCCCTCGACTCTTTTCACACCCCTTGGTGGCCCAAATGGCTTTACATTGGTGTTTCCATTTTCTTTGTCCACTGCATGTATATAGTCATGGCCAAAAATATTTGCACCTTTGCACTTTTTTCAAATAATGCACCATTTCTTCCAGAAAAATGTTGAAATTGAAAAATATTTTGGTATCCACATATGTATTTTTTGGTTTGCAGTGGAACAAAACGAAAAAAATTGAAAAACATTTACTTAATCTTTGCTTATTCCACACAGAAATCATAAAATGGCCCAGACAATATTATTGGCACATTTTAGAAGTTGTTGGAAATAATTACATTTCAAGCAGGTGATTCTCCTTTGTTTTGAAATTGAACTCAGCTATGGTGAGTTGCAGGTGCCTGCAATATAAAAATCACTCATTCAACCAGTTAGAATAGAGAAAAGGAGTCATTCTGCTGTTTTGTGTCACTGTGTGAATCGCAATGAGCATGGAGTAAAGACAGAACAACAGAGCATTGTCTGAGGAGGTCAGACACAGGATTGTAGCCAAGCATGGACAATCTCAAGGCTACAAGTCCATCCTCAGAGACCTTGATGTTCCTATGTTCACCGTATGCAATGTTATCAGGAAGTTTATGTCCCATGGCACTGTAGCCAACCTCCCTGAATGTGGCCGCAAGAGAAAACTTGATCGAAGATTGTAGCGAAGGATTGTTCGAATGGTGGAAAAAGCACCTCAATCAACTGCCAAACAGATTCAAGCTGACCTTCAGACACAAGGTATGACAGTTTCAACACGAACCACCCGTCACCAACTCAATGAAAGGGGATTCTGTGGTAGGAGACCGAGGAGGACCCCACTGCTGAAAGAGACATAATAACACCCGACTGGAGTTTGCCAAAACACACCTGAACTAGCCAAAGTCCTTCTGGGAGAATGTCCTGTGGACAAATGAGACCAAATTAGAGCTTTTTGGTAAAGCATATCATCTCTATGTTTACAGAAAACAAAAAAATGAAGCTTTAAAAGAAAAGAACACCTTCAACCATGGAGGAGGTTCATTGATGTTTTGGGGTTGCTGTGCTGCCTCTAGCACTGAGTACCTTGAATGTGTTCATGGCATCATGAAATCAGGAGATTACCAAGACATTTTGGAGCGCAATGTTCAACCCAGTGTCAGAAAGCTGGGTCTCCGTCAAAGGTCATGGGTCTTGCAGCAGGACAATCACCCCAAACACACTTCAAAAAGCACCCAGGAATGGTTCAAGACAAAACGCTGGACTGTTCTGAAGTAGCCAGCAATGAGTCCAGATCTAAATCCCATTGAACATCTGTGGGGAGATCTGAAAACAGCAGTTGGGAGAAGGAACCCTTCAAATCTGGGAGAACTGGAGCAGTTTGCACAAGAAGAGTGGGTCAAACTGCCAGTAGTGAGGTGTAGGAAGCTCATTCATGTCTATAGGAAGCGCTTGACTGCAGTTATTTTGTCCAATGTCTGTGCTACCAAATATTAAGTCGAGGGTGTCAATAATTTTGTGAATGCCTTTTTTTCTGATTTAAGATGATATATTACGTTCTGAATCAAAAACAAATGTTCTGAAACATTAACAGTGAAATAAAGAATTGTGGAGACCAAATACTTTTGTCAATAATTTCAACTTATTTTTCGAGAAATTGTGAGTCATTTGAAAAAAGTGCAAGGGTGCCAATATTTTTGGCCGTGACTGTATGTGACGATGTTTTTGTTTTTCTTCTCACATGCTGTGTTGATGGTGGTATATGATGTATCCACATGTAATTGCTGAATATAATATGTGTATGACTGCTGGCCCACCTCAGCAGGCCATATTGAGGTCAAAGAGCCAAAACGGGATGATGCTGAGGACCTTAACTGAAGTCCGTGAGCCATGCTTGTGACCCAGATATGTTTTGAACTTGCATATGCTTGGCAGGATTCATCCACTTCGTATGATGTTGTCAGTTCTTTGGGTTTCTGCATTCATGTGAATGGATGATCAGTCCAATCATTGAGCAGATCTCATGGTTTCACATGTCACACATTTAAATCTGTCCCCTTGTTCCACCAAAATTTCTCCTTTTGGCCCTCGTTCTCGTTCCTTCCGACATGTATTTCTCGTGCATTTTTTTTAACTCCTTGATGAAGAGTCTGCCTCCAGGAACAGTGTTTCTTTGCAAGCTCTTCTCATTTCCATTCATGCTATTGAAGTTGTCAACGTATATTTTCGGACATCCTTGTAGTGGATTTTTGGACGCCCAGTTGGTCTTGTGAATTTTGTAGCTCGCCATACACGATGTCCTTTGGGATGCATCCATCATTTCTACGATGAGTATGATCAATCCATCGTATACCTTTTTTTTCCTCATGACGTGCTTCGGAGTGACATTTTGGATTTCTCAAGGATAGTGGTTTTTGGAATTTTGTCATACCACTTCACCCCGAGGATGCAGTGAAGACAGCAAAGGTGGAGAGTAACAGCTCATGGCTACTGTAAGTTTTCCAAGCTTTACTGCTGTACAGTAGCGTGTTAAGGCCGCAGGCTTCATCCACTTTCATCCCGGTCATGATCGCCATTTTCTTGTTTTCAGACACATTTTCCAGTCTTCAAAAAGTAGCATAAGCTTTACCAATTGTAGTGCTGAGTTCTGCATCTAGTTTGGCATTGCATATTACAATTAAGCCAAGGTAAAAGAATTTATCCACTGCATTGAGCTTGGTACCATCAATACAGATGCGAGGAGCTTGCTCCACATCTTGTGCCATTACCATAGTTTTCTTCAAACCAATGGTTACTCCAAACTCTTTGCAAGCAGCTCAAAAGTCATTACACGTGGCCTGAAGGTCATGTTCGGTGTGTGCACAGAAGGTGGCATCATCAGCCCACAACTCACAGATGGAACTTTCTGCACCTTTGACTTGACACGCATTCTTGCAAGGTCGAATAGTTTGTCATCCCTTATTGTGTGTAAAACAACACCAGTTGTGGTTAATGAGGCACACTTTAGAAGTAGAGAAAAGAAGAGGCCAATTAGGGTTGATGCCAACACACATCCTTGTTTAACATCATTATATTAATGGTAAAGTGTCTTGACTGGCTACTCCCGTTATACAGACTTGGCATTTAATATGGAATATTTATTTTGTGGGGGTGAACTTACTTTTCAAGATGTCTTAGAACCAAAAGTTCATTGGAATTATGTTGAAATTATTCTAGATTTTGTTAATGTGACCTTTAAAAGAAACACAAACCACATTTGACATTTCGAAGCAAATAAATTGATCCTTGAAAGTTGATGTAAACTGATATCGAACTCAATTCATGGACAGTACTGTGTTAAACTTCTGTATGTTTTCCAGAAGTATCTCTTTATTTTGCACATTAGCCCAAATTTTTTTTAACAAAAACAAAAGTTAAATTACGACTAGGATTACGGACAGTAAAATTACAGTTCAGTACTTCGTGTAACCGCCACGAGCATTCAGGAGAGCACGTACACGTTGAGGCATGCTGTTCACGAGATTTGCCAAGGTTTGGACAGGAATCGCTTGCCATGCAGTGACAATAGTCTGCTGCAATTCACTCACAGAGGTCGGCTGCTGGTCCAAGTGGTCGATTTGACTCGTTAATTCTGCCCACAAGTTCTCTATCGGATTCATATCCGGGGACATGGCAGGCAACTCCATATGCTCTACACCACGGTCAGCAAGAAAGTGTTGGATCATGCGAGCACGATGAGGCCGTGCATTGTCATCTTGGAAGACAAAGTTTCCTCGAAAGGCTGCACGAGCAAATGGAAGCAAAGTTTCTTCCAGAATGGCCCTGTACTTGAACTGGTTCAGGTTTCCATTCAGAACAACCAGGTCAGTTTTGGCCCCTGCATGAAAAGCAGCCCAAACGGTCACCCCACCACCTCCAGCTTGGACTCTTGGCACTATACAATCTTTGTTGTAGGCTTCATGCACTTGTCTGTGCACTCGGATGCAGCCATCTTGACAATAGACCAGAAATCTAGACTAGTCACTGAAGATCACGTGATTCCAGTGTCCTGGCTGCCATTGACGGTGCTCTCTGGCCCACTGCAATCGGCGCTGGTGGTGTTGTCTGGTCAGGCGTGGCTTTCTCAGGGGACACCTGGCACGATAGCCTGCTTGAACCAGTCGTTGGTTGACTAGCCTTCTGGATACAGGCACATTTGTCAGTTGCTGCCACTCAGCCTTAAGCCGATTAGCTGACTTGGTACGGCCATTGCGGACTAACCGGTGCAGCTGGCAATCATCCCTCCTTGTGGTTCTGTGGAGACGTCCTGGCCTCGGTATTGGAGTAGGGACACCCCTCTGAGCATTTCGTTTCAGGATCTTTGACACCTGACCTTAAGTGATGCCATACTGCCGAGCAATAGCACGTTGTTTCATGCCGGAATTTCGTAAAGCCACCACTCCATGACAAACAGCATTGTCGAGTTGACGGACCATCTCCAGAGGAAGCGGCAATAACTTTTGGAGACGTGCAGCAGTTGTTTTCCACTAATACAGAACGCAACAACCCTTGTATACCCGACTGTGAAGCCAATCATCAAATGTACCTGTCCTTACATTTTGTCACGCCACCTGTGATATTATCCTGTTATTGACTTCTTGCTGCGAAAGACAATCAGTGACATGGTTCTTTCAACAAAGACATCACCGAAGGGTAAAAGAAACTCACCAGATTGATATACTGAGTTCAGAAAGTAAACCCAAGTCAAGAAAAAAAAAAATTCCATATTAAATGCCAAGTCTGTATATAGCTGCAGGCATCCTGTCAAGAAAGGCCTGAATTATGTTCAAAATTATTGGAGGACATCCCTCTCTGTCTTCCGAGATCCAGTTACAGTCGAACATGACTCACAGAGTCTAGTGCTTTAGTTAGATCAACAAATGCCAGGTTGAGGGGACACCTCTGTTCTACGCACTGTGCTTGCAGCTGCTTCAAGGTATACACCACTACACCATGCCAGTGGTAGATTTCCCACATCTGGACCCACACTGGCTGCCTGGACACACATGATGTGCTAAGATCTGTACATGTGTCGGCACTATTTTAGCCTTAGCTTTACCAGCAGTGCTTAAAAGGGAAATTGCACAATAATTGTCATAATTTCTTCTGTCACCTTTGTTTTTGTAATGAGTGACTATTGCTGCATCTTTGAGATATTGAGGTGGGGTATCCCTTTGCCAACAGCATAATAGAACTTTGTTTAACTGTACTGCTACAATGGGTTACATGGTGGTTGCTCAAGCAAGCTGCTGGAAGGTCTTGTATGCCTTTCAAATCAGAACGACTGAATCATTCCCGAACCATCAGCACGTACGCCAAGGCAAAGTTTGAAAAGACACGCATGCCCTAGCTCATGCACCTCCTTTCGTCCAGAATATCCGATTCCCAGATGTAAGGGACATTCAACACATCTGGTTGGCCTGATGGATGCAGCTGGTGACTTCCATAACACCCTTCGTATGCCATAACTCCATTGCTGCAACAATTAAAACGCTTCAGTCCAGAAAACGGTCATTGACACCTGCAAAGTCAGAAACTTTGCAGAAAACTGCAAAGTCAGAGTGCAGACTTTGGATAGGTATACTTTACCCTTAGTCATCAAAAATGACCTTCCACCATAAGCCGTTAGTATATGAGATGTTATTCCACCTGAAGGGTGGACCGCCTTCGCTATTTGCCCAGAACTGAGTTTTATCACCTTTCCAATGTCTGTCCGTCTGCCACACGACAAAGGTTAACATGATTCTCCGTGAGATGGTGTGGATAGGTCTTGACTGTGAGAGGTAAGGTGCTGTTCATCACAATACTGTAGCTTGCTCCTTTGCTGTCTCTTTTCTATCTCCATCAACTGCCCGAGCAGCATCGAAGAGAGTCTTTCTGCATTTGCATGCATCGTCCCACTTGTTAGCTCTGTGGCGATATGAGAGATTTCTATTGACTTGCAGGCAGAGGTTTACATGTGCATGAGAGGCCATTCGACCCACCAAGTGACCACCTATGTAATACCTTTCCTTCCTCTGCTCTGCCACGATGGGGTTCTTTTTTTGTGTACAAGATCGAGGCTCGTGTAAGAGCTAACATTAATCACAAAAAAAAACGGACACTTAAACATATAATAAAGGGAGCGGGAGACAAGATGGGGAGAGAGAAGGAAGCACACAAGTACAACATTTGAGAACAGGGACATCAGGAGATCTGTGGGAGGGAGAGGGCTTGGGGGGATGAGGCATGGGAAGTGGGGTTGGGGTGGGAGAGGTATAAAACACAAGGATACTGCTAGGACTTCCAGGAAAGAAGTCGGTATTTCAAAAAAGTGGATCTGGGGTGAATTCACGGGGGTAGAAAAGATCACGGTTTAGGATGGGGGAAGATAAGAGATGGTGGTGAACAGCTGTTTTAAAGACCTGGAGGGTGGAGTGGGATTGAAGAGAGTGAGGGGGTTTGTTCCAGAGGTGGGAGAAAAGAGGAATGAAAGAGTGAAGGTGAGCAGAGAGTCTTGATTTTGGCAGTTTAACCATCAGAGGGTTGCAGGCAGATCTTGTTCGACCTGTAGGAATATTTGGGGGACAGAGCCCAGAGAGAGCTGGGGGGGCAAGGCCGGAGAGGAGTCGGTAGAAGACGAAAAGACCACCAACCTGCCTGCGGTGAGTGAGTGAGAGGCCTTCGGAGTTATCTTCATCGCGGGAGATTCCAATGATTCTGAACGCTTTTGTTTCAACAGCATGAAGACGAGCTAGGTGTGAGGCAGGAGCACCAGCCCAGAGGGGAGAGCAGTATTCCATTGAGCTGCGGATGAAAGCCTTGTATGTGGTGAGGAGCTCAGGTGTGCCAAGGAAGGACCTCGCACGACGGAGGATGTCCAGTCGGCGACTGGGTTTGGAGGCCAGATTTGAAATGTGGTTTTCCCTGGAAAGATCATGGAAGATTGTGAGACCCAAAAGCTTGAGTGACAGAACTTCTTGGAGAGGATTGTTGACAAAGTGGATGGGAGAGTTGTCCAGACGGTCTTTTCGGAGAGCCATAGTGAGAGTGTGAGAATTGTCAGGATTGACAGACATGTTCCACTTGTTTGACCAGTCTGTGATTTTGGTTGTTGCTGATGTTGGTGGCTTAGATAACCTGCAAGTCAGAATCTTGTGCTTTGCTCTGATTCCACCAAATAGGAAGTGTATCATTGGTTTTAGTGGTGCTAAAACCAATGATTTGGGTAAAAGGTCTCACCAGAAAGACCATGTTGATCTCTTGGTGCAGCTCCTTTGTAACACTGATCCTCAGGGCATTGTCTCACACTGAGGTTCACACCCCATCCTCCAATCATCGTCTCATCTCAACGGATGTCAATGTCTGGCCCCAGAGAACACGCGTCAATCACAACCCTGTACCTCTGCACCTTGAATGTCGTCAAAACAGCTACAATGGGAATGGCTACATTCAGAAAAACCTCCGCAGTCTTTATGGGCAGCATCTTTGGCCTGTGAGGGACTATTGGCGACACCAAAATGGTGCACGCAAGTCCCATTCCTGCTCGTCCATCACCAATTTGTTGCAGTACTTGTGTCGATTGGGAGATCGTACTGGAGCCTGGCAGGCCCAGTTTTCCTCCAATAACCACAGTCCAGCTCCAAAAACTCCAGGCACAGTCTTGTTGTGACGTCATGCAGATAGCAATTCTTCCTACTTATGGGGCTGTACACAAAATACGTGCTTTGGGGGTATGGGAGGTGTATCCCCGAGGGTCATGCGGGAAGGAGGGTGTCTCAGCAATGACATGATGTCACATGATGCCATCTTAATTTTCATGACTGTCACCATCCTTAATTTCCCTTCACCACGAGAGGACATGTCCATTTAGAACGACCTGGCTTTTGATTGAATTCAACAAAAAAAGGCAGAGGCTTTGTTACCTCCACCACCGAAGACAAATAGAGGTTATGTTTTTCATCCCTATCTGTCTGTCTGTTTATTACCTACGCCACCAAAGGTGGATGGAGGTTATGTTTTCACCCCTGTCTGTCCAAAATATCTCAAAAAGTCGTGGACGGATTCGGACGAAATTTGGCAGAGAGGTAACGTATGTGACAAGGACGAAATGATTAGATTTTGGTGAAGATCCGCATTCGGATCCGGCTAGTAGAATTTTTTAATGATTCTTCATCATTGGGAGAAAGGGCCAAAAACGATACATAGCAGGATATCTCAAAGAGTTGTGGACGGATTTGGACGAAACGTGGTGGACAGGTTGTGTGTCTGACAAGGACAAATAGGTTCGATGTTGGTGAAGATCTCAATATGGATTCGGATATGAGAATTTTTTTTTTTAATGATTCTTCATCATTGGGAGAACGGGCCCAAAACAGCACATAGCATGGTTATCTCAAAAAGTTATGGATGGATTTGGACGAAACTTGTTGGACAGATTGTGTGTGTGACAAGGAAGAATCGATTCAATTTTGGTGAAGATCCCGATCCAGGTTGTAGAATTTTTAAAGTGATTCTTCACCATTGAGTGCTATGGCCTACCAGGCGGAGGTATGCTCTCTACTGAGTGTCGTTCTAG
Source organism: Myxine glutinosa (assembly GCF_964187855.1). NCBI lineage: Eukaryota > Metazoa > Chordata > Myxini > Myxiniformes > Myxinidae > Myxine > Myxine glutinosa. The sequence goes on from NC_136268.1 coordinate 46,890,189, forward strand.
TTTGTTTTGTGAATAGGTTATATCAAAAAGTTATCGATGTATTTGGAAGAAACTTTGTGGACAGGTTGTGTTTGTGATGGGGAAGAATCGATTCAATTTTGGTGAAGATCCGGATCCGGATACTAGAATTTTTAAAGTGATTCTTCACCATTGGGAGATAGGGACAAAAACGATACATAGCAGGATATCTCAAAAGGTTGTGGACGGATTCGGACGAAACTTGGTGGACCAGTTGGGTGTCTGACAAGGACAAATAGATTCGATTTTGGTGAAGATCTGAATATGGATTCGGATATGAGAATTATTTAATTTTTTAAGTGATTCTTCACCATTGGGAGATCGGGCCAAAAACGATACATAGCAGGATATCTCAAAAAATTATAGATGGGTTTGGACGAAACTTGTTGGACAGGTTGTGTGTGTGACAGGGAAGAATCGATTCGATTTTGGTGAAGATCTGTATTTGGATTCGGATGTGATAATTATTTAATTTTTTAATTGATACTTCACCATTGAGTGATATGGCCAAACAGGCAGAGGTATGCTCCCTACTGAGTGCCGTTCTAGTTCCTTCTGTTTCCATCTTGTACACCCGATGCATCCTCTCCTGCCCCTCATTCTTCCCCACACCCATTATTTGTCCAATTCTCCCTCCATATTGGCCTTCAACTCCGCTGATGGTGTTGCCCCGTCTCTCAACTGTTCCTTTTGTCCTGTTGTGTCCTGATCAGTTCAATCCACTAATATTAGCTCTTCCGTGAGCCTCTATTGTGCATTCAAAAACAATCATTCATCCGAAGCTATGACAGGGCATTTCTAAAATGAAGAAAGCAAAACGTTCAACTGGAAGTATGTAAAATTTGGAGGGAGCTGAAGACACTAAATCATTGACTGAGCTGTCAGATGCCATCGATTAAAAAGAAACTTGTCAAATGGAAGTTTATGGAAATATTGAAAAGGGGACTTTGCTCTCATTTACAGAATCACAGTTTTTAGTGGTTTTTTTTTTTGAGAAATTAGCATCATACAGGTTTTGCTACATTTCATATTCTATGTCCTTGGATCCATCAGTCAATAAAATTGTTTCTTTCTGTGAAATGCGCATCCAGTAATTTGGGATTTATAAATATTGCCAGGTACCATGCTGTATTTCCCACACGGAATAACTCCATGTGTTTCCACGCAGCTCCCTCACTGATAGCTTGTGATGAATTATTGTCAGGAAGTTCTTTTGTCTAAAGGAATCGCGCACAGTTGGACTTTACCAAGAATGCATCTCCCAGCAACAGCAGTGTGAATGGACGGCGTCTGGCAGATTGAAAGGCCAAATGTTGTCCCAGTACACTTGGTTTAGAGCTTTCCAGCAGGAGATCATTGGAACATTGTAATATGTATTCATTGATCATTCCGCAACAATTGGCCAGGTGTACGAGGAAGAATGCGCTCATTGAAACGCTTTGTCTAACTATCCTTGGCTCATTTACCATGATTAGCAAATTATCACAACATGATTTTATACATCTTAACTTCACCAGTCGTCACTCTCTTGGCTGTGGATTCCTTGTTTAAAGTTGCTGCTTTACGCTCTCTTGGTCGTGACGCTGGTTTGCTGCTTTACGCTCTCTTGGTCGTGACGCTGGTGAAAAAGTACAGATCATTTTCACGCTAAGATTGTCCTAAGAATAATGTTCTGAAACATTATTTTCTCCTGGAAAGAATTAAAGGCTGTTTTGAGTTTTCTGTAATCTAGTTACAGCATCAACAATGCACAACTACAAGTGTACAACTATCGGGGATGCCTCTTCGCGGTATCCTCATGTTGTATGCTTACAAAGTTTCGGGCTGTTCGGTTTCATGGTTTTGGAGTTATGGAGGAGACACACACACTGACATTTTTTAGCCTCCGTTGGACTTCCCCCGAAATGGGGGCTTATGGAATGGGTCGCATCTTCGTCCCATCCGCTAACAGCAATCTTTAAGGATTCTAGAAATGCGAGTTGGGGGCAAATCCTCCCCAATCTTCCCCGGTTCCTCGGATTCGTCAGGGAAGCGTGGTCTTATCATATGGTCCCCATGGACCGGCCCTTTCCCTTTTCTCTCTCTCCCTTTCTCTCTTTCTAACCCTGTCTGGCCCCGACTTCGTGAAGGCGGGGGTACACCATCTTGGATGTGGGGGATCTCTGGGTCGTTCCTGCGAGATCGATCGGCTGTCTCCATGCTTGTTCGAGAGAACTGTCCGAGGCTATACAACAACAACAACAACAACAACAACAACAACAACAATGCACAACTGCGGATGTTAGTTTCAACACTTCTCCAGCACCCGAATCATTTTCAAACGATTAATAGGCATCAGGTAGTCTACGACCCAATATCCAAAATTCTGGAGCAACACATTCTACAAATTCTTGCATGAGCACATATAACCTGGTGGACCAGTAGACGGACAAATAAAAGGCAGAGGGGTAAGACCACTACATTCACCCCCCCCCCCCCCCCCGTCAGAATTAGACGGCCGCGTGGCTAAAAGCGAGTGAGCGTCAGCATGAATAGGGCGCGGAGTATCAGTCGGCCCAACCGTATCGGGCCGGGCGGCGAATTTCTCTGCCAGCACGCGTTCGAAATTCCCCGGGTACGGCGTCTCGTAACCCTGTATCCCCGGTGTCAGAGGCGTCAACAGGGTCGGGTGATGAAGGGGGTAACGCCAAGTCGTCGGACCCGGGCAGTCTCGACGGGGGGAGGGTCGGTGGACTGTCGGCGATGGGAGCGTCGGGAGAGGCCATAGTCTCATAGACGGGTTCGACCGGTTCGTCCGATTCCCTACTAAGGTCGTCGACCCCGCAAGGGGCAAGATGACGAACGGAGACAGTAGTCTCACGACCATCAGACGTCATCACACGAGCATGCTCAGGATTAGCCTGGAGAATCTGCACTTTGTCCACAAGGGGGTCGTACTTGCTCGCGCGAACCGCCCGTTTAAGGTAGGCCGGCCCGGGCCCAGCGAGCCAACTGGGCAAAGACCGTATACACCCCGAGCTCCTGGGGTGGTGGAAAAGTCGCTCGTGGGGAGTTTGGTTAGTTGCCGTACTCAGGAGTGCCCGGATTGAGTTCAACGCCGCAGGTAGCGACCAAGCCCATTTATCGAGGCCCCGGCCGTGGGTCCGGAGATGGAGCATGACGGCCCTCCAGATAATCCCGTTGAAGCGTTCGATCTGCCCATTAGCCTGGGGTCTGTACGGCGTGGTGTAACTAGACGCAATGTTGTTTTGGAGCAGATAGCCGCGCACCTCCTGAGACAAGAAGACTGCACCCCGGTCGGTATGGACATAGGCCGGGTAACCGAACATTGAGAACAAGTTCTGTAAGCATCGCATCACCGTGGCAGCAGTCATGTCCGCGCACATATAAGCAAAGGGGAATCGTGAGTACTCATCAACGATAGTGAGCAGTTAGCGAGAGCCGCTCGACACCGGCAAAGGGCCCTTGAAATCCATCGCCAAGCGTTCCCACGGGCGTGTAGCCTTCACCAGAGTCCCCATAGGGGGGTTATAGAAACGCGGTTTGATTTCCGCGCAGATAGCGCAGTCGCGACAGATACGGCGGATATCGTCAATCGAGTAAGGGAGATTCCCACTCCGCACGAAATGAGCGAAACGCGTTACGCCGGGATGGCCCGCAGTAGCATGCAGCACCCGTAGGCCCTCCAACGAGGTGATACCAGCACATGTAGTCGGGCGTGATAAGGCATCGGCGGCCTGGTTATCCTTCCCTGGGCGATATTTGATGGTGTAACAGAAGTCGGCGAGTTCGATACGCCAGCGAGTGATTTTCTCGTTCGTAATGCGCTGGGCGTGTAAGGTGTCGTACATGAACGCAACGCTTTGCTGGTCCGTGATGATTTGGAAGCTCCGCCCGAGTAGGTACGGGCGCCATCGCCGAATAGACTCGACGATCGCATACGCTTCCTTTTCAACGGACGAGTGCCTCCGCTCAGCGGAGGTAAGAGTCCGTGAAAAGAAAGCCACGGGACGTCCCCCTTGGGAGAGGGTCGCCGCGATGGCCTGATCCGAGGCGTCACTTTCGAGGACGAACGAGCCGCTCTCGTCGATGGTCGCTACGGCGGCTCGGGCGATGTCGGTCTTAAGACCTTCAAAGGCCGTCAATGCGGCCGAACTCAGGGGAAAAGTGTCGCAGGCCACAAGGGGGCGAAGTTTCGCGGAGAAATTTTGCACCCATTTGGAGTAATGGGCGAACAGCCCAAGGGCGCGTTTCAGGGATGCCCGATCGCAGGGAGGGGCCATGTCGAGCAAAGGTCGCAGACGTTCCTTATCCGGAGAGACAGAGCCATGGGTCACGGTGTACCCCAGTAGATCTATGGTGCGTAGGGAGTATCGGCACTTATCCTCGTTCATAGTTAAGTGATACCGTTGCGCGACCTCAAGGAAGCGCTTCAGATTAGCGTCATGGTGCCCTTGGTCATATCCACAAACCGTAAGGTTATCGAGGTAGACGAAAACATCGGTTAAGTGCTCCCGCGCAACGAGGTCATCCATGGCCCTCTGGAAACAAGCGACCCCGTTCGTCACCCCAAAAGGCAATCGTGTAAATTGGTACAACCGCTGCCCCGACTCGAAAGCGGTATAGATACGATCCGCCCTAGAGATAGGGATCTGGTGGTACGCACTACGGAGATCGAGAGTACTATAGACCGAATACTGGGATACCTGTTGCACTAGCGCGTCCATCCCCGGAAGGGGGTAGGCATCCAGCTGTGTAAAGCGGTTAATCGTTTGGGAATAGTCGATTACCATGCGTTTGCGATGGGCCTCGCTGCGCACCACTAAGACCTGAGCGCGCCACGGCGACCTGCTAGGTTCTATGATGCCGTCCTTCAAGAGCTGAGCCGTTTCGTCCGCAATGAATTGCATGTCCGCGCGAGAGTAGCGTCGCGATTTTACCGCGACGGGGGTACAGTCGGAGGTTAGATTGGGGAACAGCGAAAGCGGCCGGACGTCCATTTGCGCTAGGGCGCACACCGTTAGCGCGTCGTCCGGCCCCACAACAAGAGTGTCAGGCCCACCGAACTCCATTACCAGACGTCCATGCAGCTTAAGAAAATCGTGTCCTAGCAGAATATCAGCACATAATGCGGGTAAAACCATAAGGTGTACATCAGGGAAAACCCGTCCCTTTAGCACGAGTTTCAATCGGCATTCCCCTTTCGTGCTGAGCCGCAGTCCCTGGGAAGCCATGAAGATCCGTCTCGTAGACCGCCCGATCCGCCATCCATGCCTGAGCACAAGTCGTTGGTCGATAAAACTATCCGTAGATCCGGTATCCACCAAGGCCTGAACACAATGGCCCTCAACCATAAGGGGAATAAGGGCTTGAGCCAGGCCAGACGAGGCAGCTGGGAGCGGGACTGAGCCCCCCGAATGGGTCGGTCCAGCCTCGCGGGTGGATCCTACACCAGCAGCAGTTTTGCGAGCGTGGCCGGAGGCTGTGTTGGCCATGGGGATCCCATTATCGTCATCAGAGGGCTTTCCCCAGCATTCCGGTGTTTCGCGATTCAAAATCCGACGAGAAAAGGCCTCCGTAGTATTTGACATTGCCTTTTGACACTCCTGGCAGATAAAGGCTTCCGTAGTATCCGAAATCGCCTTTTTACATTTTTGGTCGCTTTGACAAGAGGCTTCCGTTGTATTCGAAATTGCCTTTTTACATTGGTCGCTTTGACAAAAGGCTTCCGTAGTATTCGAAAGTTGCCGTAACTCTTTTGACGGGGCGGGGGCCGCCGTTAGCTCGTGGGCGACTCGAGGAGTACGAGGGGCTTGGTGAAGTGTGGCCCGTGGTTTGGCCAAGGACGCGGCCTTTGTCCCCGATGGAGAATGAGACGGTGGTGGCTGTCCGGTGGCGCCAATCAAGGTCGTCTGAGCGCCCAGCGGGCCGCAGAGAGCGGCCCTCCCCTTCGAAGTCGGGTAAGGCGCTGGGCTCGTGGGTTCTGCTACGAGCCCGTTCAAGGTTGCTGCGCCCGCGCGGCCGCGGCTGCGCGAGTCGAAGGGCCACGAGCCGCGTGCCGATTTCTTGCACACTTTCGCGTAATGTCCCTTTAGCGAGCACAAATGGCAAATAGCGTCACGTGCCGGACACACGACTCGGGCATGACGAGGCCCTCCACAAAAAAAACATGCGGCCCCGCGCAAGGCCTTGGGTCTGCTGGTCGTAACGGCAGCTGTCAGGGTAGGGTCATCCTCCGGAGCATCCCGGAGTTCAGCAGGCGGATCCACGTCCTCGTCAGTGGTACTCTCCGGCCGGGCGTGTAGTGAGGTGCCCGCCAAAAGGCGCGTGCGATCATAGGCGTTCGATTGCATCCGCGCTTCGGTATACACCGTCGCTTGCTCAACCGCCGTAGCGAAGGTCAGGTCGGTCTTCTCCAAGAGTTTGAGACGTAGTTCCTGGGAGGAGACCCCTGCTATGAAGGCATCTAAAAGTCGATCATCCTTAGCCTGCTCGGGAGTCCGTGGCTCCTTGACGCTGTCCAGCATGAGCTGCCGGAGCTCCTGGGCGTAATGATCCATAGGCTCGTTGGGCTGCTGCCGTCGCGTCTGCAGCAAATAACGCGCATACACAGGGCTTTTTTCTTTTATGTAAAGCCGCTTGAGCTCCGCGATGGTAAGATCATACGTCGTGCATTGAGCGACCGCGTGGTAGACCCGGTAGTCGATTTTTGAGTGTAATATCGCCAGCTTCGCGGCAGGCGTCGGAGCGGTCTCAGGCTCATCAAAGAGATGCTCCAGTTGTCGGAGCCAGTGCTTGAGTTGCAAGCCTCCGTCCGTGGCTTGTGGGTCGGCGCTGAAAATGGACACCGTCAACGTCTTGTTGCCAGCCATGTCAGCAGATCTTAAATGCAATTAAGTGTTGTGGAAAACCATTCAGGTCCACACAACTTTAGTCCAACGGTTTGGTTTAATTGCATTTAGATCATCACATCATTCCTGTAAGTAGAAATACACAATAAGCATACGATGCGACATCTCATAAAGCCATTCATATCAGTCAATGCAAGCAAGCTAGATATTCTATAAAGGCGTACCATTAACGAGGCTACCGATGTAACATGTCACAAGGGAGAAGTCTCGGAGCACTGACACAGCAACGGGTCTTATAGTCACGCCCCTAGCGGTGACAACAATGACAGCGAGCAGCGAGCATCCCCACCCGGGTTCAGTACGGATACGATTTCACTACAAACAACAACAACAACAACAACAACAACAACAATGCACAACTGCGGATGTTAGTTTCAACACTTCTCCAGCACCCGAATCATTTTCAAACGATTAATAGGCATCAGGTAGTCTACGACCCAATATCCAAAATTCTGGAGCAACACATTCTACAAATTCTTGCATGAGCACATATAACCTGGTGGACCAGTAGACGGACAAATAAAAGGCAGAGGGGTAAGACCACCACCTTGCCAGTGGTGGGTGAGGAGCAGATCCTGAGCTTCAGCCTCTTGCTGAGATATACCAATAATCCTCGAGGCCTTTAAACACCATTTGACACAAATTTTACTTTGCAAACCTAGCAAAGATATTGCACTATAACCATACCAAAGCAAATTTATGTTGTACAATCTTCCATCATTGTTACCAACAAAGACGAATTACTTATCAAAAGTCATTTTAAAGTTTCAGCACATTGTCTATAAATGGCAACAATCACACGGGGCGAGGCGCTCGAGTCGTGCTGACCTGATATGTGTGAAACAGGTTGGGTGAATGACGAGAACGAATGATGCAGAGAGCATGGAATCGCTCAGAGAGAGTTTGACCTATTGGTGATTTTGAGGGGGATCGCTTTGAAAGGCAGATGGGGTACCAGGCACACAAAAGTCTTGCAGAAATACATCTTTAAGGATTCCAGACTGGGTAGGGATTGAGATGGTAAAAATGAAAACGGGGTCTTCTGTCATCAAGCCGGCAAGCTGGGAGCACCAATTCACATTTATTGGCACCAAATATGATTTTTTTTTTATCTGATGCAATTTAAATGCTCTAATGGAGCCAAGGTGCTCCATTTCAAACTGTGTGTTGATGCCTAGGGTCCGTCTGGTAAATCATGGATCACAGATCTTCCTTGCCCTGCTCCTCATATGCTCCATGCTTGCCCTTTCACTCCTCACTCACCAATCTCCATTGTTGAATCAAAGCTGAAATGCTCCAGCAAGAACTGTGCAATAGGATGGTAATATACCAAGTGCTGGCCATTGGAAAATGAACAAGTCAATACATGTCACTTGGAAATGCCCCACCGTAAAAGTTTAAATGACACTCAATGCCCTGTGATTCAAACATAGCAATTGCTCAATGCAGGCTTTCCTTGACGGTTTAAGTGTGTATGTCCTAATTTATAGTTGGTGTTTTATATTGTCGCATGGACGGTAGCCTCCCGACAGGATGCCACCATACCCTATATCCCAAAGATGGCCAAGCTAAGGCTTGTCGGTACAGGTCTCTGCATTGGATGATTGCCGCATTCATTGAATCATTTATCAAACAATGTTGTAATAATTTAACTCTCTGGAGACACAAACTGAACCCAATCGTTCACATGATAAAACTGCGTCAACATGAGTCAAGCCATTCCTTTAAAAAAAGACCGGTACCTGGTACCTGGTAGAAAGCGTACATCCACCAGGCTGAACAGTTTACGTTTTATATCCCAATGATAGGCCAGATCTCAATCCAACATGAACCAAAATCGAATCAGCTTGTTCTTGTCACCTAATCAACTCATCCACCGAGTTTTGTCATAAGTCGTCCATAACTTTTTGAAATATCATGTTATATATTCATTCATTCATTCATTCATTCATATTGGTTTTGGCCCTATCACTCAATGGTGAAGAATCACTTAAAAATCCGGATCCAGATCCGGATCCAGATTTTCACCAAAATCTAATATTTTAGTCCTTGTCACATACTAAACCTCTTCACCAAATTCTGTCCAAATTCATCCGTCCACAACCTTTTGAGATATGCTGTTCACATACAGACAGACAGGGGTGAAAACATAACCTTCATCCACCTTCAGTGATGGAGGTAATAAACAAGAGAGAGAGGGGAGAGAAAGAGGCAGGAAGGAGAGAGCAAGAGAGGATGGAGAGGGAGTTGGGAGAGGGAGTTGAGAGAGGGAGCGCGAAGGGGTGGTCCATCACCTCGCTGACGGGAATACTTAGAGAGGCAATGGGGGAGGAGTGAGGAAGGGGTGGGGATAGTGAGGAGGGGGAGAAAGATGATTGAGGGGTGAGTGAGGAGGGGTGGATCTCTCAGGGGGAGTTCGGGATGGGGAGGAAGAGTGGGGGAGGGAGGGGGCGTGAGAAGAGCAACACCTCAAAAAGTGGGTGTAAATTTTTCAAAGAGTAAATGATTCAAAATATTTCAATACTGGTATTTTCCAATTATCTCTTGAACTCAGAGTTCACTAGGCCTGTTGCTTTACTCATTGAAATCCTCCCATTATGTTGATCATTATTTTAATTTGTTCTATAGTTAAATTTATTTTGCCTTCCTAACTCCAGAGATTTCCCCATGGAGAACACATGGTGGCTGTGGGAACATCCCGCTAGTTAATTATTTTTGATGCACTCACTGAAGTTACACATTCAGCACGTTCCTTAATCCTGTCTTCACTCAATATAATCGTCTGAACAGGAGAAAAAGTTAGGTTAAATGCTTTGGCAATTTCACATTTTATTGTGTAAATATGGAGAAGGAGGGAGCACAGCCTTGCTTACATTAAATACGTTTAGTTATAACAATCTCTAATTTCTTTAAAATTTTCAGATTTCACTCCTGATTTCACCACTTTTTTAGTCCACAAGCTCCGATCCTCAAATCTGAACAGAGATTTTGATTATATACTTTAATTAGCCTGCGAGAGGTCATCGTGGTTTCAAGGCAAGGCATTTTTGAGAAAGCTAAAACACAATGGCGACTGAAGAACCCTGCAAGGGAAACTCGGTCTGACCAAGAATAAGCCTTATTGTGTTTTTTCATGATGAGCATGCCGTTAATTATCTTCAAAAGAGGTGTCTAAATTTACCCAAATACCCAGTTTTAATTCATTACACTCTCTTGGAATTCCATTCGTATGCTTACAAAGTTTCAGGCTGTTTGGTTTCATGGTTTTGGAGTTATGGAGGAGACACACACACTGACATTTTTTAGCCTCCGCTGGACTTTCCCCAAAATGGGGGCTTATGGATTGGGTTGCATCCATCCATGTATCCATGCTAAAATCTGCAAGGGGAACTCGGGTTGACCAAAGATAAGCCTTTTTGTGTTTTTCATGATGAGCATGCCGTTAATTATCTTCAAAAGAGGTGTCTAAATTCACCCAAATACACAGTTTTCATTCATACACTCTGTTGGAATTCCCTTTACTATGCTTACAAAGTTTTGGGCTGTTTGGTTTCATGGTTTTGGAGTTATGGAGGAGACACACACACTGACCCACACACACTGACATTTTTTTAGCCCCCGTTGGACTTTCCCTGAAATGGGGGCTTATGGATTGGATTACATGCATCTGTGCGTATGAATGATGCCTTACATATGCACGTCGTTTTCTTTCGAGTTCAGATCCAAGATGGCCGACTGGTGGCCATTTTTGTTACTTAAACGTGTCCCCAAATATTTATTGAACATGCATGGTCCAATTTTGTTCAAACGTCGCACAAGCACAGTACACAACGGCATCCACGTGCACCTCACGTTATTTTGCACTCATTAAAGATGGCCGACTGGTAGACAGGCGGCCATTTTAGTTGTAAAAAACCTGGATATTGAACACGTCCTCAACCATTTCTCAGACATGCATTTACCGAACTTGTTCAAACTTTGCACACAGATAAATGAATGATGGCTTACATGTCGTCGTATATGCACGTCGTTTCTTTTTGGGTTCAGATCCAATATGGCCGACCTTTTTGTTACTTAAACATATCCCCAACCATTTCTTGAACATGCATATGTCATGCATATCTCCTCCCTATGTTTGCCACCTATGGGGTCTGTGCTCAATCCTCTAAATTCTGAATGTCAAGTAGGTATAACAGCACATTTTTAAAGCCTTGGGTATGACTCATTTGGCCCTCCCATCTGAGTACTTGCATCATATCAGGTTCATATCATGTATAATATGTTAAACATATGGGGTTAAAATTTCTGCCTTATCTATACAGACGTAATAGATGGATGGTCACTTGAACAGTGCAGCATCATATTTTGTGTAACACTATACGACAGCAGACATCTTAATGTCAATTAAATAGGCACTGGTAAAGAATATATACGCTACGTTAATTGCCGATGTAATTTCTGATAATAGGATTGCCACCCTTACTTTGACATCATACATTTATACGTGTCATGTCCTCGCCTACTCTCCCATTGTGACATATCGCTTTTAATTTTAATAAGAAGGTAAAAAATCTGCTGCCTTATACGTTATTGAAAACATCTGCCGATGCCCGTGGACGCATTTAAAAACGTACAGGTGGGCTGGTATGTCACGTGACGGTTGTCGGTAGGCAGCTGTGATATCGTCAGATCAGATCGTGAACCATGCTCTAGATAGAGAGTAGTTTCTATGACTGTGATGATAATCCTGGATGGGTCGCCACTCCGACACAGGAAGATGTCATCAAATCAGGAACATTTTTCCTCATTTGGGAAGGTGTCATACCTGCAGTGATTGCATTATCCAGGTGCTCATGCTAGTGCGTGATAAGCTGGGTGTCCCATCTGCTAGCATGAGTTAATAAACGTTAAATATCTCAGGGTGTCTCTCGCAAAGAGTAGGCGCAAAGAGTACAAAAGATTACCTTGAACCCTAACAGCTACCACTACTACGACTACTACTACTACTTTTACTTTTACTTATCTAATTATATTAGTATGTTTGGAAATACTTCATTGTACGTAGTTTTTGTAAATGCATTTTCTACATTAATTGCTTTAAAAAATTCTCTCCCTCCCTTTTTATCTCTCTTGTCTTCAAAATGATCTACCTTGTCCACTGCAGAATCTAACCATGGACTTACAGGGATGAGGAAGTTTAGCGACTTAAACAGGAAACTTATGCATGTCTGCCTGAACTTTCCTATGCCCTGAGTACAAACCTGTGAAGACTTTCCAAAAAAAACCCAACTACCACTACTACTACTATCAGTGCTACTACTACTATGATACTACTACCACTAACACTACTACTACCACCACTACTCACACCACAAATACTACCACTACTACTACCACCACTCCTACTATTACCACTTTTACTACTACCACTACTCCCACGACTACTACTACCAAGACTACTACCGCTACTACGACTAAGACAACTACTACAACTACTACTATTACCACCACTACTGCCACTACTACTACTACTTCCAAGACTACTATTACTACTACCACTATTACTATTACTGCCACCACTACTACTATTACCACTGCTACTACTACCACTACTCCCACTACTACGACTCCCACTACTACTACTACTCCCACTACGACTACTACCAAGACTACTATTACGACCACTACTACTACTCCCACTACTGCTACTTTTACCACTACTACTATTCCCACTACTAATACCACTACTACTATTACCACTGCTACCACTCCCAATGCTACTACTATTACCACTACTACTATTCCCACTACTAATACCAATACTACTATTACCACTGCTACCACTCCCAATGCTACTACTATTCCCACTACTACTATTCCCACTACTAATACCAATACTACTATTACCACTGCTACCACTCCCAATGCTACTACTATTCCCACTACTACTATTCCCACTACTAATACCAATACTACTATTACCACTGCTACCACTCCCAATGCTACTACTATTCCCACTACTAATACCAATACTATTATTACCACTGCTACCACTCCCAATGCTACTACTATTACCACTACTACTATTCCCACTACTAATACCACTACTACTATTACCACTGCTACCACTCCCAATGCTACTACTATTCCCACTACTACTATTCCCACTACTAATACCACTACTACTATTCCCATTACTACTATTCCCACTACTAATACCAATACTACTATTACCACTACTACTATTCCCACTGCTACTACCACTACTACTATTACCACTACTACTATTCCCACTACTAATACCACTACTACTATTACCACTGCTACCACTCCCAATGCTACTACTATTACCACTACTACTATTCCCACTACTAATACCACTACTACTATTCCCACTACTACTATTCCCACTACTAATACCAATACTACTATTACCACTGCTACTATTCCCACTACTAATACCACTACTACTATTCCCGCTACTACTATTCCCACTGCTACTACAACCACTACTCCCACTACTACGACTCCCACTACTACTACTACTCCCACTACGACTACTACCAAGACTACTACTACTACCACTACTACTACTCCCACTACTACTACTTTTACCACTACTACTATTACCACTGCTACCACTCCCAATGCTACTATTACCACTACTACTATTCCCACTACTAATACCACTACTACTATTACCAATGCTACCACTCCCAATGCTACTACTATTCCCACTACTACTATTCCCACTACTAATACCAATACTACTATTACCACTGCTACCACTCCCAATGATACTACTATTCCCACTACTACTATTTCCACTACTAATATCAATACTACTATTACCACTGCTACCACTCCCAATGCTACTACTATTACCACTACTACTATTCCCACTACTAATACCAATACTACTATTACCACTGCTACCACTCCCAATGCTACTACTATTACCACTACTACTATTCCCACTACTAATACCACTACTACTATTCCCACTACTTCTATTCCCACTACTAATACCAATACTACTATTACCACTGCTACCACTCCCAATGCTACTACTATTCCCACTACTAATACCAATACTACTATTACCACTGCTACCACTCCCAATGCTACTACTATTCCCACTACTACTATTCCCACTACTACTATTCCCACTACTAATACCAATACTACTATTACCACTGCTACCACTCCCAATGCTACTACTATTCCCACTACTACTATTACCACTACTACTATTCCCACTACTAATACCAATACTACTATTACCACTGCTACCACTCCCAATGCTACTACTATTCCCTGAATACTGAATACTGAATACTGAATACTGAATACTGAATGAGGGGGCTACCAATAGTATTCCCACTACTACTATTCCCACTACTAATACCAATACTACTATTACCACTGCTACCACTCCCAATGCTACTACTATTCCCACTACTAATATTCCCACTACTAATACCAATACTACTATTACCACTGCTACCACTCCCAATGCTACTACTATTACCACTACTACTATTCCCACTACTAATACCAATACTACTATTACCACTGCTACCACTCCCAATGCTACTACTATTACCACTACTACTATTCCCACTACTAATACCACTACTACTATTCCCACTACTTCTATTCCCACTACTAATACCACTACTACTATTACCACTGCTACCACTCCCAATGCTACTACTATTACCACTACTACTATTCCCACTACCACTACTCCCACTACTACGACTCCCACTACTACTACTACTCCCACTATGACTACTACCAAGACTACTACTACTACCACTACTACTACCTCCACTACAACTACTATTACCACGACTACTATTCCCACTACTAATACCACTACCACTACTCCCACTATTCCCACTACTAATACCACTACCACTACTCCCACTACTACGACTCCCACTACTACTACTACTACTCCCACTACGACGCTACCAAGACTACTACTACTACCACTACTACTACTCCCACTACTACTACTATTCCCACTACTACTATTCCCACTACTAATACCACTACCACTACTCCCACTACTACTATTCCCACTACTAATACCACTACCACTACTCCCACTACTACTACTCCCACTACTACTACTACTCCCACTACGACTACTACCAAGACTACTACTACTACCACTACTACTACTCCCACTACTACTACTATTACCACGACTACTATTCCCACTACTAATACCACTACTACTATTACCACTGCTACCACTCCCAATGCTACTACTATTCCCACTACTACTATTCCCACTACTAATACCAATACTATTATTACCACTGCTACCACTCCCAATGCTACTACTATTACCACTATTATTACCATTCGTAGTACCAACATTACCACTGTTAGTACCACTACTACTTTTACGGCCCAAATATTGCCACATTCTGGTGGGGTCGAAGGTAAGGTTGTTGCCTAAGTCTTTCACGAACCAGCTGACCGGCCTGACGTTCGACTGATTTGCCAATAAATTGTTCGAGATGCCGGCGATGAATCCCTCCCCTGAAATAGGAACGTTGTTCGACGTCATTCCATCCCCTGGAATCTTGTCGGTGTTGGAAAAGGCTCAACGGCCTGCCTATTGCGGCCACGTTTGTTTACAGTAAGTATGGTCTCAACAACAACAACAACATTGCACCGCGCAGGTCGCCGGTAGCGCATCCTGATCCGTTATCCACCGTATTATTCGGAACGTGTTTGGAAAGCATTTCGCAGAGCACGGGACGTTTAACGTCACTCAGGTGGCAGTGTTTACAAGGTGTGAGCACAAGCAACAGTTTCCTGCGCCAGGTAAGCTCGTGCTGATAACAGGCTCTACCCGCACAGAGCGCATTTAATGCCAGCTATTTGGCGCCCGTATTAAGTGGCGCTTTGCGCGCTCCGGCAACCTGTCGCCCCGTGGCACACCTGACACCTTAATAAGCCTTTTTAAGTCGCGCCTCGTCCGACGAGTCCCTCTCTCTAATGAGCCTCTTTGGGGCCGAGCGGAGGAAGCGGGCAACCTCGCACTTATTACGGGTCAACGCTCGCATTTACTAACACGAGCACCGAGAGGCGAATTAGGGGCAAATTGGAGAAATGTTGTTAATTTGCACCGCCATCTTTGTTATCCGAGCTCGGTGTTTCGTGGCTTGTCCCGTGATTTTTAAACAAAATAAATATAATAAATGCAATCAATTAAGGCGCGTTTTTAATGGCGAATCAAAGGCTTCTGTTATCTGAGCTAACATGGCGAAATGGCCTCCGATGAACTGTCCGTCTGCGCCATCTGCTCCAGGACAATTTGCGGGAAGAGTGTCGGGTGCCTTGGAGTGAAAGTCCAAGTAAATACTGCGGGTGTAAAACCTGCACCATAACTATCACATTGCAAACATATATATATATATATATACTTATTTTCAATTCAAATCGATTTCAGTCGTATAAATATAACTATGTATTTGCTAACCTTATTATGCAGTTGTCGAGGCTCATGGAAGATTTGTTGGGATCAAATACAGGTGAAGGCATCAATAGTAAGTACGTATTTGGAATGTTCCTTTCTGGAAATCGAGAACGATTCGTGATTCGTTTACATCTCGCAGTCGAATTGTCAGGGAAAACCCAGTGGGCTCACAAATGCCCTCGAAGTCGGTCATAATCTGCGTTGCCCTTCCGCTTTGGTCAACCTGTGATCTGATGCACCTGTAAGGTGCCATCCTGATGCTTCGCAGGCAAGACGATGCATCAATGTTAACCTGGGCGCCTCAACTATCGGCATTGGTTGGCGTTAAAGACTCTCCCAACAACTCCCAAGGTGTCCTTCGCAAAGAGTAGGCAAGATATTCCCCCACACCCGGAACAAATTCAAAATTCCTGCTCTACTCTCCAGGGGCACTGCATCAGCAGCACAGCCACGTTCCACAAGCAGCCATAGGCTGCATACAAACCAATCCATTTAGACTCATAATGTCCTCAAGGCAGCTCGGATGGTGACCTAAGATGCTAATTGTGAAAGGACAGCGACCCAGAAAGATAACTCTCACCAATAAATAAAATACCTAAAATGGCACTTGGTAGTGCGCATTACCTCCCCAAGCCAGACTGTTTATGTTTTGAATCCCACTGATTGGCCGGATCTGCGACCGGACGTGAGCCAAAATCTATCCGGCTTATTCTTGTCAACTAACCAACTAATCCACTAAGTTTTGTCACAATCTGTCCACAAATGGTTGAAATACCATGCTATACTGGGACTCATCTGGGCCTCTTCTCTGAGAGAATTTGGGGAATCCTTTTTTAAAGGCCTTGATATCTCAAAAGCCTTTGACAGAATTTGGCATCAGAATCTGATATGCAAGCTTCCCTCTTTCGGCTTTCCTCCTTCACTCTGCTCTCCCATATCGAGCTTTCTCTACGACCGCTCTATCTCTGTAATTGTCCATGGCTCAACATCTCCCTCCTTCCCTATCAACAGCGGTGTTCCTCAAGGTTATGTTCTGTCTCCAACACTTT
Source organism: Myxine glutinosa (assembly GCF_964187855.1). Lineage (NCBI taxonomy): Eukaryota > Metazoa > Chordata > Myxini > Myxiniformes > Myxinidae > Myxine > Myxine glutinosa. Next base: position 46,907,669 of record NC_136268.1, read on the forward strand.
TCCTTCTTTTTATCAATGACCTTCTTTCTTCTACAAATAACCAATATGGTCTCGTATGCTGATGACTCAACGTTGCATTCCTCCATGTTTTTCCCATCTGCCCCATCTTCCCTTACTCGATCTACATCTCGTTTCATCATAACCACCTCTTTAAATTCAGATTTGGACAAGATTTCCCAGTGGGACAAATGTAATCAGGTAAAGTTTAATGCTTCTAAAACTCAATTTCTTCCCATCTCTCTCTAAAACTCCTCTCAACTCTCCAATCTCCTGTGAAAGCTTCTCAATTACACCATGTGATTCAACAAACCTACGAGGTATTACCATAACATCAAATATATACTGGAATCCACACATTACACAAATAGCTGAGTCTAGCAAACCAACCAGTCATTACAGTCAATCAAACCAGTCAATCAAACCAGTCAAACAGTCAATCAAACCAGTCAATCAAACCAGTCAATCAAACCAGTCAATCAAACCAGTCAATCAAACCAGTCAATCAAACCAGTCAATCAAACCAGTCAATCAAACCAGTCAAACAGTCAATCAAACCAGTCAATCAAACCAGTCAATCAAACCAGTCAATCAAACCAATCAAACAGTCAATCAAACCAGTCAATCAAACCAGTCAATCAAACCAGTCAATCAAACCAGTCAATCAAACCAGTCAAACAGTCAATCAAACCAGTCAATCAAACCAGTCAAACAGTCAATCAAACCAGTCAATCAAACCAGTCAATCAAACCAGTCAATCAAACCAGTCAATCAAACCAGTCAAACAGTCAATCAAACCAGTCAATCAAACCAGTCAATCAAACCAGTCAATCAAACCAGTCAAACAGTCAATCAAACCAGTCAATCAAACCAGTCAATCAAACCAGTCAAACAGTCAATCAAACCAGTCAATCAAACCAGTCAATCAAACCAGTCAAACAGTCAATCAAACCAGTCAATCAAACCAGTCAATCAAACCAGTCAATCAAACCAATCAAACCAGTCAAACAGTCAATCAAACCAGTCATTACCAGTCAAACCAGTCAATCAAACTAGTCAAACAGTCAATCAAACCAGTCAATCAAACCAATCAAACCAGTCAATCAAACCAGTCAATTAAACCAGTCAAACAGTCAATCAAACCAGTCATTACCAGTCAAACAGTCAATCAAACCAGTCATTACAAGTCAAACCAGTCAACCATAAACCAAACCAATCAAACCAGTCAATCAAACCAGTCATTACACAAACAACAAACCTACTAGGTATTACCCTGACATCAAATATATACTGGAATCCACACATTACACAAATAGCTGAGTCTACCTCGAAGAAACGAAGAGTCTTGATCAGATGTATAAGATTCTTCTCCTCTCAACAGTTGCTTCAACGATATAAATGATTTCTTCGTCCTTGTATAGAGTACTGCTCTCACATCTGGGGAGGTTCTAGCTCCACATACTTACTGGACAGAATTGAATCCAAAGTCATCTGACTTATCAACTCTCCCAATCTGACCTCAAAACTCGACACACTCAAATTACGTCACAAAGTTGGCTCTCTTTCTCTTTTCTACAGATATTATTTCAGTTTCTGCTCCCAAGAACTTGCTGCTTGTGTACCTCCGCCATTAGCGAGACCATGGAATACTCGACAAGCCACTACGTCTCATGATTATTACGTGCCCATTGGGAACTCAAGGGTGGGCCATTATTATGTTTGTTTCTTCCCCTCCACTGTCAAACGCTGGAACTCTTTACCTTCTCATGTCCTTCCAAACACTTATGACCCAATAACTTTTCAAAAAGCAGATTTTTTACTTTCTCAAAAACTCGGACTTTTTCTCTCTTTCTTCACTTTTCTATCAATGCAGCTCTTTTATTTTAGGCCTGGCCTCGGTGAGGACTATACAGGCCATGACTGGAGCCTTCACCGTAAATAAAATGAAAATCTGTATATCGTTTTTGGCCCGATCTCTATCTCAATGATGAATAATCCGTTAAAATATTAAAATCTTTTCTCATCTAAATCTTCACCAACATCGAAAATATTTGGCCTTGTCACACATCCAACTTGTCCACCGAGTTTCGTCCGAATCTGTCCATAACATTGTTGAGATATCCTGCTTACACACAGACAAACAGGGATGAAAATGAAAACCTAACCTCCATCCACCTTCAGTGGCGGAGATAATAAAACTTGGACGCCAACAGCGATGCACTCATATGGGAGCACCAAACAGGCCCATATCTATTGGAGTTATTGTATACCAGCCTCAATGGAGTCAGCATTTCCAAGGCCCTTTTATTTATTCATTCTGGTTTTCAAAGTAGAGGCTCATGGAGGAGCCTTGAATTCAATGTGGGTTTCTTTTATTCATGTGATGTCTAATAACTCTGTGGTCAACCTAGAGACGTTGTGGTTAGAGTCGGTTCATGGCAGTTTATCAGTGATGGCAGGAATATCTCGAGTAAAATGGCTGCAGTCTTCTTTTTCTTTTTTTGAGGAAAGTTCGAGTTGCATAATTTGCATGATTATTCGCCTAATTGCATAACCTGCGTGATTTAACCTGGACAAGAAGCTAATTTGTACATTTTGATTTCATTGGTTCACATATTTGGCTTCCATGTGATGTTATGCCATCCTTGGTGGGGAAAAACGTTTATCTTCAATTCACACCTTCCACAAAACACCATTACCTGGGTCGACCAAAAAATTGGTTTAATTTATTGATTTCGAAATACATTTCTATTCTATCATCAATTTTTTCTTTTCTTACAATGCCGATTAATATAAGCATACATGGAGTAGGTGGAACTATGTGTGTGTAACTATGTGTTACAACTTAGTGTTGCATCACAAACTAGAATGGCACCAGATAGAGCGCATACCTCCACCAGGCTCTGCGACAGACACCTTAGGATCTTTAACAGGCTGATGAGAACGGAGGTCCTAAAATGTAGATGATAAAGCAAGTGTATAGCTTTTTCCTGTAGCAACTAATAGGGGAGGGACTTCAATATCCAGTAGGTAAACAACATATAAAAACCGTTTTCGCGTTTGCTTAGCTGATAGGTCCTTAACTGCTTGGCCATTATAGGTGTGTAGCTTCCGGATTCAGGTAGATTAGCATGCTGAGTGTATCGACCCAGTCTGTGATTTGCCTGATGCCTCTTGCTTTATTATATATATATATATATATACAGGCAGTCCCCGGGTTATGAACGACTTCCGTTTTTAAGTCTGTATGTAAGTCGGAACAGTTGCGTACGGTTCACATATAGCGTCAATTAGTCAAATGTTTGTTTTAGTATACAGTATATATTTTCCCTAAAACATATATACTGTAGGTATAAAAAACATGAAAGAAACATTTCTTAAACTGTTTAGATAGAAAAGAAAAGATAATGATTAAAGGTTAACACTTACTCTCGTTCCAATTGATGTCTTGCAAACCTTGAAACGATCATACCTTGATATATCTTTCCGAGATGATGGGCCTGGTGTTGGAGAGGATGGACCTGGTGCTGGTCAATTTTCTTAAAGTAAACATCAAGGGTGGCTTGAGCAGAGCTTTTCTCATATTTCGCTTGTCTACCGCTCCCCTTATTATATAATTTGTGTGTCTGTTTGATTTTTTTTCTGTGTGATAAATGTTAGCTCTTTCACGAGCCTCGATTCTATGTACAAAAAAAAAAAAAAAAAACACTATTCTTTAAATAATAGGCTTTACGGAGGTCGGTACGTAAGTACGGGCGTTCCTAAGTCGGGCGTTCGTAACCCGGGGACTGCCTGTATATATAATTATATATATAATATATATATATATATATATGTGTGTGTGTGTGTCTGTGTGTGTGTGTGTATGTGTATGTGTGTATATATATATATATATATATATATATATATATATATATATATATATGTATATATATATATATAAGTAGTGTATATATGTTGCTTCTGGGACACTCTCATTTTCCCATTGACTTACATGTTAATTTTTCCCCTCCCTCATTGCCCCTAAACACCTCTATTTCTCTCACCCTGTTCTTTACGAACCTTCTAACCTTTTGACATGTTATCCTTATTCATTAGACCACTTAAACAATGGTCCTTCTGTGTGAACCTGTGATCCTTCTGACCTTATGGACCTTTTAACCTTTTACTCTTAATATCATCTGGTGAATCATCTTTGACCCACTCAAACAACGACCCTACAAATATTTGTTTATGCGTGGGAAATAATTTAATTCTCTTGCCACTCCCTTCACCATCTAATATATTAACAAAAAAGATGTTTGAGTTTGGTTCTTTATTAAGATATTTTAACTGAGCTAAGATAAAATGGTAAACCTCCCTCAATGTTCTTGTTTGAGCACCTCCAGTGCCACATACCATTTTTAAATTAAATTATATATTTTCCTGGCAACCATCAAAGTTTTCCGTCCACTCAAAAATATTTCCATCTTTTTTACCCAATTCACCGGTATTTAAATTAATTATCTTATTTGTTTTGTAAATTTTTTTACCAGTTGTCTTTTCAATTATACCTATTTGATATTTTTCACATTCGTTATGTTTACCATTTATATACCAAGGTTGATTACACCTCCACTCTTTAGTCTGGTTGGTACTTGGTTCTATCATTTATATAATAGTAAAAAGGTGGCGGTAGCCCGTTAAAATCCCTAACCCCCCTTTTTAACTTATCACTTATATACTTATATAACCATAAGGGAGACTATCAATTCCATTTTCTAAAATAAACCTCTTATCATCAAAAGCCCCCAATGCTTTCTTATTCACCTCTTCTGAATATAATTTATGTTTATAACTTCTTATTCCATTAATCTTTCTAAACTCTTCTTTCTTTGTTGTTAAACAGTTATAATAATCCTTAAAGTTTATTGTTTCTTTAATGACATTTTTCTTTATGCCTTTTAACTTCTTATCAGTTTTTTCAACGTTATTCACAATGTATTTATAAGCATAAGCCTTAGACCTCAATCCCACAAATTCACTCATGACATTTCCTCCTAATTCATCCTTAAACTTTCCAATCACCTTTTTATTTTTAGAAGAGAACAACTCACTCTCTGGACTGTAATTACTAGTGTCATAGATATTAATGTCCTTTTTCATGTCTGAATAAACATCATCAGTATTAATTTGCAAAATAAAACTATCTGTATCCATATAAAGTAGATGAACATCATTTTGATATTTCTTCCTCAAGTTATTATAAAAGTAATCATACATTAATGACTTTGATAAATCAAGAATTGATGTTCCAATATAAATAGGTTTGTTCATTTCAATACTCTCTTTAATCAAATGGATCGCACAAAAGTTCTCAGTAAAGACCTCAGCTCTAGTAAAACTCGGTCTATTAATTAATTTTGATGCTTGTTTCCAAGATGTTGATAGTCTGATATTTTGTCTTTTTCTCACATTTTCCATGGTCTTACCAAAGACCGCATTATTCATCAATTTATAAAAGTCTTTCTCAAAATATGTTTTTGACTCTGTTCTTCTTTGTGTATTAAAATCAATGTACCCCTTCAACCAATGACTTTGATTGAACTTTAGAACCCTATGGATCTTCTCTACTCTTAGACCTTTTGATAAATATTGTCGCAAATTTCTTTGGTGTAGAACATAATTTTTCTTGTTATATAATGCAGTAAGTAATTTTTCTGTTGATTCACCTATATTAAATGATTGTTGATAATCACTTAACCACTCCTTCTTTGGACTTTCCTTTTCACAAGCAAATGGGAGATCTTTGTGTAGGTTATGAAGTTCCTCTGGATATTTCAAATCGACCTCAAAATAATAACCAACCTTTGAATCATCCAATTCTTTTTGTGTAGAGATACATACATCTTGTAAAACCTTTTTGTAATCTTTTTCCTTTACCCATCTAAGTTTTCCATAAGGAAGAGCCTGAGACATTGCCCAGCCATACAGGTTGTTCGCATCATAATACATCAAGTAGGAGCTCTCTACCGATGGATCATAATTTGGAATGTACTTGTTATTTGCTTTAGCATATCTCTTTGAACAGACTTGTGAAATTCCTCCTCTCTTTGCCTTTTCAATCATCAAAAGCATATCAACATCGGTTATCAAATCCAAACCTTGTTTTGTCATTTTTAACATCGCGCTCCAAGCCAATCCAGGAGCAGTGTAATAGTGAGCAGGATCCAATCCATATCCAGAATGACAGATTGTTCTGAAAGCCTCAAACACATCAGCCAACAAAAGCACATCAATTTTGAGGTACAAATCATGATACTCACCAAGATTCTTAATGTTATATTTTTTCCAAACATTTTGTGCGTGTACATAATCTTTATCAGATATATGACTATTATTTAATTTGTTATAGAAATTTTCTTTTAAAGGAAGTTGTGTTTCATTGAATCTCTCAAATGAGTCCATATAGTCATAGGGGTAAATTCCCTTTTGTGTTAGAAAATCTTTATCTAAAAAATACTCTGAAAGACATGGAAACTCTTTTAGATTTTGAACCAAGTTAGCCAATGGACTTGCCATGAATTTAAATGTATCAAGAAATCTGATATGAGTAATAGGAGATGTGTGAATTGTTTTTGTGAATGAAATGTATTTCTGATCCGTGTTTGGAATTGCTGAGATACTTCCAGAAGTCTTTGAGAGTTCCTTGATAAATAGATGTGTATCATAATGAGCGTTGTTATGAAGAAAGACAGGAATGAAAGAGGGGAGTTGATAATTAATATTACAACTTTGATGAGCCGGACCTCTATATTTACCAGTGAGATGACAATGGTCTCTAACCTTTAGACCTTTACTAATTTTCTCCTCACAAATATGACAGTCAACCTTTGGCTGTCTAAATTCTCTTTTTTCTTTACTTGTTAAGGACATTGGTTTATTGGTTTCTCTCATTATCTTGGTTAATCGAACACAGTCTTTTTCTAGTCGTTTCACAAACTCCTCTGGGGTATTTGAGCCTCTATACATCTCTAACTTGTTATATTTATCACCAACGGATGATTTGATATAATAACAAAAACCACAAGGAGTATGTTTTTGATATTTATTTGCGTATGATTCTTTTGGATCTGGAGAAGCAGTATCTATTTTTTCTAGAATACTTTCAAAATCAGCATATATAACAAATGGATGTTTGATCTTTTTATTTTCATCTTTGAATGTGATCTTTGAGCCTTCTTTAGGCATATTGATTACCGTTGATTTATGTTCGCCACAATAATTTGAATGTTTATCTAATCTTTCTTGTGAATTGAAGAAGTTAAGACAACGCAAACAAATATATATTTTATTTGTTCTCTTACAGACTTGTGGTTTTATTAATTTAGCAATATCTTTGATGTATGTATAATGTGAATTTTCCTCTGAATTAAAATATAGAAGATTAATATGAGTTTGTTTACAATTGTCAGAAAGCTTTAAAACCTGAATGTTGTTTGTTTCTGTTAGACCATAAACATTAACTGATAAATTATTCATCTTTTCAAATTTAGGAATATCATTTAAAGTCATCGGAAACTTTAGATCTTTCGTATTTAATGTCTTCTCATATTTTTTAGAATGAGATACTCTTTCATCATGAAAATGTGGAGGATGTAAGTGTGCTAAAATAGACCAGAGAAAACATTTATTGTCTTTATTTTTGATATTGATAACTGCTTTTCTATTTTTGATAACACTGGGTAAATCAATGTAAGAAGAAGCTTTTAGAGGATCTGATTTAAGAATATGAATGTCTATGTAAATAATTTTTCCTATATTGAATCCACTTCCTACGATTGAATTATCCACATCTTGCTCTTGTTTAATAAGTTCATCATAGACTCCTGATGTTTTAAAATCTTGATATGAAGATATAAAGTGTGGCTCAGTTCTCATGTATGGTGTATCTATAACTCCTTTATCCTTTGTCATTTCTAATTTTACCCCCATATAAAATTTAAGTGGTTTCATTTCTTTTAGTGTTTTTTCAATCAATGTTTGAACAGCAGGTTTGACTATTTCTACAGCATCAACTATAGACTTTGGTTCGGGAGGTTTGAAGTTAAAGATTCGAATCCTGATATGTCTTTTGAAAGCACCATCAGTATTTTTAATAGTAAACAATTTTGACAAGTGTTTGTTAGTTTTAAGATGGGCTTTAAACCCCTTCTTGAGGATGGTTGTTTTACAGACCTTACAATGTTTTGTTTTAGGTGGAAGAGGGGAAAGTTTGTTAAGAATGTTGTATGTATGTTTTGCAGTGAGAATATGTTGTTTATAATATTTTACTTCCTTCTCGCAAGTATCACAATAAACCATATTTATAGCGTGAGAAAACGTGGTGTTTTATATATATCACTGTGCTTAAAATAAAACACTTTTGAGCTTTACAGCTCCATTTTATATATATCGCTGTGCTTAAAATAAAACACTTTTTCACTCAGAATCATCTAAGTCATAACTATCACATGAATACTCAGAATCATACTCAGAGTCATCAATAAAGCTACTCTCATAACTATCATTTGAGCACAAACTATTAGTATCATAACTATCATCTGTGTTCAATGAAATACTATCATCACCATCGTCCGAGTTCAATGAAATACTATCATCACTATCGTCCGAGTTCAATGAAATAGTAAAATCTTCACTGCTGTAATGACTCATATTTAATTAGCAGAAAAAACCTTTCCATCTATACCAATATACTATCTTTCATTAACGGATTCAATCTCTACATTTTTAATATCAAAAGTTATCTTTAAATAATCTCTAACTATCATAGAACGAAATGACATTTCACCAGAAATATTAACATCATTCATTTTACTTAGATCTACACCCTTTGGATTATTAAAGTAAATACAAATTTCTCCACGAGTATTGTTGATGGTCTTATCATTCTTTTTCAAAGTATCGTGGTCAATCACTTTTTCAAGCTTTGAATAAATTGCCAGGAGTAGAGGAGAAACTTTTGTTAGATTTACTTTAATGGATGTCTTTCCAGGTATAGTTAGAGCTCTTCCTTTAAATGAAATAGAGGGGCTCATGTTATTTTCCATAACTGGTTTTACCCAAAAATTTCCATATTTATCTTTGTTCAATTTAACATCTTTGACATATTTTTCTATATCTTTCACCGAAGTAGAGATTGATTGAAATTTGTCTTTTGTGCTTTGAAACATTGTATTTATTAATGAATAAACTTGCATTTAGTTTAAGTAAAAATTTACCACATAAATATGATAAGTTCTGAAGGATATTTAGAATTTCCAGACTCTCCATATGATAAATTAGAGAATTGTCCGGCTTGTGATAGAGTGGGGCTTAATAATGAGGATTCATATAAACAATGTTTATTCTGTGATTATATTCTAATTAATGATAATAAAAAATATAAAAATATATATAACTCTTTTAAATTAGAACCAAAAATGAATTACTTTACAAGATTAATAAGAGAGATGAATGTTAAGTATTGTGATGATAATACACCATTTCTTTCAAGGGAAGAGACTATTTGTATTGAGAAAATGTATAAGGGTTTAATGATATTTATTATTCAAAATAATTTTAATGGAAATGTTAATACAAGATACTACATAAATAAAATAATGAATTATTTTGAAATTAAACCCGAACTCAGGATAAAATATAGAGTTTCTAAAATAGCTCAAAAAAGTTAGATGACTTGTTTTCCAAATATATAAATGAATGATTTTTTACCCGTCTGGGAAAATAAGATAAAATTTAATAACCATAAAAACATTCCAAATTCATTGAGATGTCTAATAGTTGGTTCAAGCGGATGTGGAAAAACCTGTTTGCTTTTAAAGATGCTCCTTACCCCCAACTTTTTAGATTATGATAATTTAATAATTTTTACAAAGTCAAGTTTTCAACCCGAGTATCAACTACTCTCACAGGGTTTTAATGCAGGTCTTAAAAAGGAAGACATTATCGGTTTATTTAAACTTCAAAACAAACTAAATGATTATAACATTGAAGATATAATACAACTATTTTGTGATACACAGAAATCAAAATCGAAACCAAAACCCATAACTTGTATTCTCAGTGATAATACGGATGATATACCTTCACCTCAAGATTTAGATAAATCAAAAAAGAACCTCGTCATCTTTGATGATTGTGTTAATGAGAGAAACCAAACAGTAATGGATAGCTACTATACAAGAGGGAGACATTCTTCTTGTAATTGTATATATCTTAGTCAGTCATATTTTCAACTCCCTCGACGCTCAATAAGAAACAATGCTAATACTTTTATTTTATTTAAGTTAAATTCAATAGATGTAAATAATTTTTGGAGAGATAATTGCTCTACGTTATGTAGTAAAAAAGAATTTGAAAATTATATGAAACACACGATTGAAAAATATAAATATATTGTTGTGAAACAAGATGAGATATTAAAGGATGTATTTTTATTTTAAACATAATTACATATATAAATGATAACTATTATTATTAATCTTGTGGGTAAATCTGCTTCAGGGAAGAACTTTCATAAATCTAAACTCTTGAATAGTAAAAATGAAAAGATTGTAAGTTTTTTTTTTTAAACACCCTATGATTCGTTTTGTGAGTACTACAACCAGAGCAAAGCGACCAGGAGAAGTAGAAGGGAAAGATTATTACTACATTTCAATGGAGGAACATATGCGATTGAGGAACGAAGGTCAAATATTTGAGGAGGTCTCTCTTGGTTCTACAAAATATTCACATTGTAAGAGTGAGTTAAATAAAGTAAAATCTAATGGTCTTGGGATTTTAGAAACTAATCCTGAAGGAATGAGACAAATTATTAAACAATTGTGTGGTGATGGAGTTAAGATTTTATCATTCGGTTTTGATATCGATGAGGAGACTCAACGCAAACGTATGAAAAGCAGAGATACAAGTATTAGTGAAGAAGAAATAACAACTCGTATTAATACCAATAAAGAATTTGATGAAATATTTAAAGAAAAGGATTTATTTCAACACATTTACTATAATGACAAAGAAAAGGAAAATTTTCCCATTGACCTTTACAATTCATTAAATGATATTTTTCAATAAATAAATACAGAAAATGAATACCGAAGAAAGAGCAAGAAAGTTTAAAGAACATCAAGAGTTGGTTTCAAAAGTTGTAAAGCAACAGGAAGAGATAAAGAAGAAACGGAGACAGAAACTAACTGGTGAAGAAGCCTTTGAAAGAAAACAAGATAAATTTTTTAAACCGCTTTTAAAAACTCAACACCCTACAGTTCCCACGGTAGAATTTACTCCAAAAAAACTTCAAATGCTCAAAGATTTTAGTCAGATAACAAAACAAGAACTTGGAAAATTAGAATATAATGATGAAGAATTATTTCAGAAACTTGAGGAGGTAAATCAACCCCCTAATTATGTAGTGGAAGCTCTTCAAAACAATGAATATTTGGCTGATTCAAAAACCAGAGCAGGTCTCATTCCAACAGAAGAACCAGCAGTGTTCCATCTTGTGAAAGAAAAAGTATTGATATTTAATGATGAATTGATGTTCTTGAGTTCTACTCAACCAAATGTTAAATTAACTCCAAGATTAATGTTTCTTCTAACAAACACCGGATTCAGCGGTTCAAAATATTTTGAGGAACCACTTGATATGGAAAGAGAGGAAGATAGGGTACATATTGAGTTGCTAAATGCACTTGATTATGGAGTTTCTGTTGCTGGTAAAAGTAAGAAGAATGAGAAGGAGAAACATATTATTGATGCTTTAAGTAAGCTTGGTTCGGGTGTTAGTTTTCTTCCAAATGACCCATCACAATTAGTTAATAGGCTATTATTGTTGTTAGGTAGTAAGAAGGCTGGAAACAACAATTGTTTTAATGAATCCTCAGCCATTTTAGATCAGTTGATGAACATGAAAATAATTAATAAATGTCAATACAAAGATATTTTATTAGATATTAAATAAGATGAGAAGCACAATTCTTAGTTTTAATTTCACAACGAGCGATTACACAGCTTCATTCCCTTACCCACTACAACTTGACCCCTTTACCTCATATGAGGCATCTTTGTTGTCAATGGAAACTTACAATACCCTTTTTAATATCACAGAGAAAAACAACAAGTTTAGTTATAATCCAGGAGGTGGATATAAAACTATAACCGTTTCACCTGGAGCTTACGAGATTTCTCAAATATCTTCAGAAGTCTCTCGCCTTATGAAAGAAAAAGGTGATGAACCAAAAAATATTGTAATAGATATTCAAAAACACACTTCAAAATCAACTATTAAACTTAAAAATAATTATAAAGTTGATTTCACGATTGAAAATTCGTTTAGAGAGCTATTGGGTTTCTCTTCAAAAAAGATTGAAAATAACGGGACGTTTTACAGTGATAATGTTATCCAAATATCCTCCGGTATAAATTCAGTATTAATTCATTGTGATTTGATTGATGGTGCTTATAACGATGGAATAAGAACAAATACAATATTTTCATTCAGTGCATACTCAACCCCGATTGGTTATAAATTTAATATGGAACCAAAAAATCTTGTCTATTTACCTGTGTCAGGAAAAACCATATACAGAGTAAATTTTAGGATAACCGACCAAGATAATCGTATGATATCCTTTAATGATGAAATTATATCCATCAGAATTCACCTACGTGAAGTTTTTCAATAAATAAATAATGGTTATTGTGAGAAAACATGAGTTGGGAAAATATAAAATAATTACAGGGGAGGGCATGTACCTTTCACCATACTATACAAGGTATGTGGGTAAAGGATACTATAAACCTAAGAGACAACGAGGTGTAGGTCATCAATTTCGAAATAAAGGAGATGGGATAATTGCTACTCTAATGGGTATTGGTTCAACCATCCTTAAACATAAAGACCTAATTGGTTCAACTGCTTCTGCCGTGGGCTCCGTTGCGGGTGCTATAAAGAGTATAAAAGATGCTCAAAAGGAGTCTCATAAATTACAAGCAATCAAAGAAATAAAAAAAGGTAAAACTCAACTATCTTCACAAGAACGACAAAAAATCATTAAAATACTTGGGTCAGGGTTTCAACGATTTTAATACTATATAAATACAAGTATGGAAGCGATTGATAGTATCTATGATTTGGATGATACAATTATCATTTCAAACTCCACAAAAAAGGAAGACTATTTTAAGGTAAATGCTATAACAGGAACAGACTGGAATTCAAACGGAACAAAAAGTTTTGAAATAAATAATCAACAAACTTACTTGAATATAGCTGATAGTTTCTTGCTGTGTAAATTTAAATTCACTAAGGCTGCGAATAATACTAATGCTACACTCGTAAATGATTTCTTCTGGAAAATGTTTGATAGTGTTCGCCTGTATATTGGAACACAAGAGGTTGAAGCAGTTGATTATGTCTCTGCTACATCTGAAATGATGAAATTTACACTATATTCGTTTGGTGATAGAATGGGTAAGGGAGCTGTTGAAGGTTATTCCTGATATGTCAACGGGTACAAACACAGACCCTGGTTATAGTCAAAGGAAGGCAATGTATAATGATGACACAAAACCAGAGAATAGTTTTACCGTAGCAGTACCTCTGAAAGGTATATTTGGATTTTGTGATTATGACAAAGTTTTGTATGGTCTTAAAATTAGATTTCAACTACAAAGGAATGATAATGTAAATAGATTGCTTTTTGGGGCTCAAAATGCTTTTGGTGATAATAATAAATTTGTTATTAATGATTTGTGTTGGTATATTAGTGAATATACTCCTAATCTTAAAACGGAAGAGATGTTAAATAGAAGACTTAACTCAAAGAAACCGCTAAATGTATCATACCTTAAAAGAAGATGTCAACACGTTAAACTGGAACACACTACCTACACTTGGAATTTAGGTGTTCTTCAAGGAAAGCCACGATACCTATGGCTCATTTTTAAGAAACCAGATGGAGATGAAGGCACTGATAAGAATAATGCGCTGAGTGATAATGCTAAGGTGAAACAACTTCGGGTTTCTCTTGATGGCACATTTTATCCGCGAGATAGATTGGAAATTGATTGGGAAAAAAATGATTATGCGGAAGCCTACATGTCCTACCAAAAGGTGTGTGAAAGTAATGGTAATAATGATCCTATTTTGGATATGGTTGCGTTTCAAAAACTTTATACAATCTACGCAATTGACCTGAGTTCTCAAAAGGAAACTATAAAGTCTAATCGAGTGGATACTTCTCTATACATTGAAAGAGGGGAGAGTGAAGAGGTTAATGCATATTGTTTGCTTTTGGAGGAAACAGAATTACAGATTAATACAGATAATGGTGTTATGATTAATATCACATAGGTTTTTTCTCATAAATAAATGGTTGGGGTATATGTTAATCAAATCAATCTTAATAAATTAACATCTTGTATTCAAAATCAAAAGCCTTGTATTATTAATGTTAATACAATTCAAAGAAAAGGAGCTGTAAGAATTGATGTTTTACTCACACACACACAAGTAAAAACACTAAATGATGTTGGATCACTTAAAATTAAAATGACAAAACCTATGTTAAAGAAATATTCAATAGACGAGTCAAGAGGAGGATTTCTCCCGTTTCTAATTCCTTTATTTGCTGGTTTAAGTGCGGCGGGAGCATTGACTGGTGGTATTTCAGCAGCGGTAAAAACTGCTAACGAAAGGAAGGCACAACTAAAAGCTCAAAAAGAATTGGAAAGACATAACAAGGAGTTGGAGAAACAAATTAGTGGAAGTGGTGTAATTGTAGATTTTGCTCAAAAACTTGAAAGTCTACCTGATAAAGCTAGATTGTTGGTTGGAGATATGCTTTCCTCTATCGCTCAAGCGCGTGTTAAACTAACTAAACGGGGTAATGGATTGTATCTTTCTCATAAATAAATGGATAAATGGTTTAAACAATTTGGAAAGAATACAACGTCAAATATAGAACTAGCTAAGTATTGTAAAACACTAAAAATTGATAATGTGGTTATTTGTATGAGAGATGAATTAATACATATAAATAAGAATACAAAGAATATTATTATGAATTTAGACACACAGAATGGTTCTCATTGGGTTTGTATTCATAATAGTCAGGATAAATATTATTTTGATAGTTATGGTATGCCACCACCTGTTGAAGTAATACTATTCTTACAGAATGGTGTTTATCAAACATTTCAAGTTCAAGAAATTAATTCTAAATGTTGTGGTCAATTATGTTTATATGTATTATTTCAACTCAACAATAATGAAAATTTTTATGATATCATTTTTAATCTAATATAAATGACTTATGTTGGAAAAGATGGTTCTATCTTTGGAAAATCCTCTCAGGATATTGATTTATCAAATTATTATACAAAGGCACAGGCTGAACGACAAAAATATAGCGTAAGTAAAAATATTAATATGAAGAATACTTATAAATTAATCAATTATCCAAACCCTACAGATGCAAATGACTTAATTAGAATTTGTGATTTATCACAATATATATTTTTAAAGAAAACAGCACGTTTTGTTAAACAAGTAAAATTTACAACCACAACACCTGGTTATACTGACCATACACCTTTCCTCATTGAATTTAACTACCTGCTTACAATTGAATTTTATAAAGAAGGACATATAGTTAATATGCGAATTAATAAATGGGGGTACGATATGCCTGATTTAGGGTATAATTGGTCTTTTTCAATAAACATAGAAGACCTACATGATTTGAATCAGTCTCGTAAAGAAGAATATTATCCACTTGGTGAGGATATGGATTTGTGTGGAAGTACAATTAATAAACAACAAATACATGGTTTTAAGAAAAGAAAAATATATGATAGTATAGCGATGGTTAGCATGACAAAGAAGGAAGGTAATGAGATAAGGATAGAAAGCCGAGGAATACAAACCGATTTGGTAGTGGGAAGATGGGGTGGTATTACCTGTCATAATATTAATCTCACATATATTTCTGATACATAAATGGCAGGAAGAAGACTACAAGAGAATTATAATTTTTGTATTCAAGGATACCTACAAGAAAAGGGTGCTCGGTATTACATACCTTATGATTTGGAGCATATACATGGGAATTTTGTCATAAAAAACTGGCCTTATACTGATATTGTTAAACCCACAAATAGAGACTTGTTTAAAGTATTAAATAAAAATGAACTCCCTCAAAGTTATGAAATATAAAACTCTTTTAGAAATCGTCAACAAATCTTATTGGTATCCTATTATGAGAAAAATAATTATTGATACAAGAATATCTCAAAATCCAGATGAGTATATGTATAATATTCTTTGGGGTTCAAACTCAAGGGTAGCAAGGGATGAGGAAGGAGTTGAAGAAGAGAAGGAGGAAAGAGAGAAAAAGGAGAAGGAGAGGGAGAAAAAGGAGAAGGAGGAAGGAGAGAAAAGGGAGAAGGAGGAAAGAGAGAAAAAGAAGAAGGAGGAGAGGGAGAAAAAGGAGAAGGAGGAGAGGGAGGAAAGGGAGCAAAGAGAGAGGGAGGAAAAATATAAAAAGATGGAAATCAGTGAGATTCGTAAAAGATTGAGTGTATTACAGCAAATAAATCAATCTCAACACACCGAAGAGGAAATTAAAGAATTAACAACTCTTATGAAAATATTATTTTCAAGAATAACGACGTCAATGTCTTCAGTTTCAGGGAGGAGATTTAAACGAGAAAGTGGGGATAAAGAAGAAGAAGAAGGAAAAGATTATGTGGTTGATGATGTCGGTGTAATTGACTTTAGTTACTTTTATTTGTAAATAAATGGAGGAGAGAGTGAAGGCATTCCTTAGGATTCTTTATGTTTTAAAAATCAAGATTGAAATGTATATGTTGAAAACCAAAAAGGTTTTGATACTCTGTCGGAATTTTTCTGATAAATAAATATGAGTTATTGTCTCAAATGTAAAAAGAAAACTAAATCTAAAAATATCTCTTATGTTAAAGCTAAAAATAATAGAGTTTATCAAAAAGGAATATGTCAAGTATGTGGCTCTAAAAAGTGCCAATTCATCTCTCCTAAAAGAGGAGGAGACATACAAAAGTTTCTGTCAGGAAGTAAATTTACAACAACTGGAATTCCAGGGGAATTACACCTTCCAGGGTATTCTTTCTGTGGTCCAGGAACAAACTTGGATAAAAGATTAGATGAGGCTGACAATCCTAAACCTAGGTCCAGACCAAAAAATAGGGTTGATGAAGTGTGTATGAAGCATGATATTGCTTATGGGAAAACCACTATGTTGACTGAAAAACATAAAGCCGACAGCGAAATGTTGTATAATTTGTCTTTGATACAAAATCCAACGTTGAGAGAGAAAGTTGATAGGTTTATTGTGAGAAATTTGATAAATGCTAAATTGAAACTTGGTCTTGGTTATTCCTCAAAAAACTATTAGGCTCTAATGATGTCATCAAGACTGAGGAGCTTTTGGCTAATGAATTACATAAACCTATAATCACAAAGTTTAAAAGAAGGAAAGTTTATTCTAAATACACCGACCACATATGGTCCGCTGATTTAATCGAACTAAATAATGACAGGGGATACAGGTATGCTTTAACCGTTATTGATTTGAGGAGTAGATTTGCCTGGGTTGTCCCTTTAAAAAATAAAAGGGGTGATACTTTAATGTTAGCCTTTAAGCTAATATTTGATCGGGATAAAAGGAAACCAAAGAAGTTATGGACTGATGAGGGAACAGAGTTCTATAACAAAATATTCATGAAATTTCTTAAGGGGAAGGGTATTAAATTATACAGCACCTTTAATGAAGGAAAGGCAGTTGTTATTGAGCGTTTTAATCGTACTTTAAAAGAGAAATTATATAAAAAATTCACACAACTCGGTTCTCAAAAATGGGTGTATTTAATTCAGGATATTGTAGATAATTACAATAATACAGTTCATTCATCAACAAAATCAAAACCTTTGGAAACATTTACAAAATTAGAATATGAAAAGGAGATTAATTTGAGAAAGCCCAAGTTCAAAGTTGGTGATATTGTAAGAATATACAGATGGAAAAACCATTTTGAGAAAGGTTATACACAAAAATGGACTCGTGAATTATTTAAAATCATTGATGTAATGGATACAGTCCCTTGGACCTACAAATTATATGATTTAAATGGAGAAGAAATCTTGGGTTCATTTTACTCGCAAGAATTACAAAAAACACAAGTAAGCAGAAAATACCCTTGAAAATAATAAATAAATAAATAAAATGTAATGGGGATACGTTTTTAAATCTGTGAACCCCAAACACAGAATCCCACAACTTTTTAGTTGGGGCTTAACTTTTGTGTGTGTATAATGGGGATACGTTTTTAAATCTGTGAACTCCAAACACAGAATCCCACAACTTTTTAGTTGGGGCTTAACTTTTGTGTGTGTATAATGGGGATACGTTTTTAAATCTGTGAACCCCAAACACAGAATCACACAACGTTTTAGTTGGGGCTTAACTTTTGTGTGTGCATAATGGGGATACGTTTTTAAATCTGTGAACCCCAAACACAGAATCCCACAACTTTTTAGTTGGGGCTTAACTTTTGTGTGTGTATAATGGGGATACGTTTTTAAATCTGTGAACCCCAAACACAGAATCACACAACTTTTTAGTTGGGGCTTAACTTTTGTGTGTGTATAATGGGGATACGTTTTAAAATCTGTGAACCCCAAACACAGAATCCCACAACTTTTCAGTTGGGGCTTAACTTTTGTGTGTGTATAATGGGGATACGTTTTTAAATCTGTGAACCCCAAACACAGAATCCCTCAACTTTCCAGTTGGGGCTTAACTTTTGTGTATGTGTGAGTGAGTCATAATAATATACAAACCCTAACCCAACCCCATCCCTAACCCAACCCCATCCCTAACCCAAACCCATCCCTAACCCAACCCCATCCCTAACCCAACCCCATCCCTAACCCAACCCCATCCCTAACCCAACCCCATCCCTAACCCAACCCCATCCCTAACCCAACCCCAACCTATCCCTAACCCTCACATTCAAAATCCCAACCCTAACCCAATCCCATCCCTAACCCAACCCCAACCCTAACCCTCACATTCAAAATCCCAACCCTAACCCAACCCCATCCCTAACCCAACCCCAACCCTAACCCTCACATTCAAAATCCCAACCCTAACCCAACCCCATCCCTAACCCAACCCCATCCCTAACCCTCACATTCAAAATCCCACCCAAACCCTAACATAATATTTTTCTTCTTCTTTTTTAAAAATATGTATTTCATTTTTTTTTTTTCCTCTTCCTCCAATTCTGTCTTTCAAGGCTTTCAAGTTTGAAGAAGTAGAAATGGGAAGAAAGAATTTTCCAGCATTTTCTTCCTCGAACTTTCTTGATATTGCTTAAATCAAGCGTCATTAAACAAAGAACATTGTTCATTGCTTTAGAATCCAAAGAGTCTCCAAGATGGACCCCACAGGTAGAGTCTCCAAAATAAAACCAACTTTCCAAGTTCCCAAGGTATAACCACATTCCTGTTGAGCCTCCAAGATAGGTATCACATTTCGAGTCATCAAAACAAAACCCCCATTCCGAGTCTCCAAAAATATAACCATCTTTCCAAGTCCCCAAGGTAGAACCACAATTTTCAGAAATATTGGGGGTTTCCGTGATAAGTCTCACATAGTATAACTGTGGACCATCAGGGAAAACTTCCCTTTCCCAATTTTTTAGGGTTTCTATGATGTGTCTCACATAGTATAACTGCAGACCATCAGGGAGAACTCTCCTTGCCCAATTTTTTAGGGTTTCTATGATGTGTCTCACATAGTATAACTGCGGACCATCAGGGAGAACTCTCCTTGCCCAATTTTTTAGGGTTTCTATGATGTGTCTCACATAGTATAACTGCGGACCATCAGGGAGAACTCCCCTTTCCCAATTTTCAGAAATTTGTGGGTCTCCAATGTATGACTTGTATTCTGGCTCATCAAGGTAGAACTTGTTCAGTGGGTTTTGTTTTGATAACTCACAACAAGTATCATCATGGTAAAACTCTTTTTCAGGATTTTGTGGATCTCCAAGGTATAACTCTTTGGCTGGGTCATCAAGGTAGAACTCGTTCTGGGGGTCTTGGTTGTTCAAAATGTCTTCAAACAAAAAAATAACTTCATCCCAAGTTGTGTTAAAAGCAGAATTTTCATTTCGTATCTCAGATACAATTTCCTGTGAAAGAAAATAACAATGTATTAATTTAATACAATATTTTTATTTGTATAAATCAAGCTCTATGAATATTAAAATAAACTTTGTTAACTCTTACACGAGTCTCATCTAAAAAAAAAAAAAAAAAAAAAAAAATTAAATAAATAAATAAATAAATAAACAAACTTACCTCCATTGATAAGAGGTTCGAGTCCAGTTCATCAATCTGAAGGTTGAGTTCTACACAGGTAGTAGGACTCCAAGGAATAGCAAAGTTATCCCATTCCATTTCGGCATAGTAGTCCATTCTCAAGTGAAGCAGAAAGCGTGTTTGAAAAAGCCTGTGTGGTCGGTGCCTTTTATAAGAAGGGCTGGGTGTGTGTCATTTCCTGTGGAAATTCCCTGGGCGTGTCTTAACTGGAAATGATGTGATGGAAATTCCCTGAAAATGATGTAATGTATTACCTGGAAATGATACAATGCTGAAGAGTTTATAAAGTGGGTGGGACTTAGCAAAAGTGGGCGGAGCTTAGCAAAAGTGGGCGGGCATATCAAAAAGTGGGCGTGGCTTATCAAAAGTAGGCGGGGCTTCGCAAACAGTGGGCGGGGCTTAACAAAAGGGGCGGGGCTTACCAAAAAGTGGACGGAGCTTAACAAAAGGGGGACAGAGCCTACCAAAAAGTGTGTGGCACGGGAGGCGCTCAAACAAGAACATTGAGGGAGGACCATTTTATCTTAGCTCAGTTAAAATATCTTAATAAAGAACCAAACTCAAACATATTTTTTGTTAATATATTAGATGGTGAAGAGAGTGGCAAGAGAATTAAATTATTTCCCACGCATAAACAAATATTTGTAGGGTCGTTGTTTGAGTGGGCCAAAGATGATTCACCAGATGATATTAAGAGTAAAAGGTTAAAAGGTCCATAAGGTCAGAAGGATCACAGGTTCACACAGAAGGACCATTGTTTAAGTGGTCTAATGAATAAGGATAACATGTCAAAAGGTTAGAAGCTTCGTAAAGAACAGGGTGAGAGAAATAGAGGTGTTTAGGGGCAATGAGGGAGGGGAAAAATTAACATGTAAGTCAATGGGAAAATGAGAGTGTCCCAGAAGCAACATATATACACTACTTATATACATATATATATATATATATATATATATATATATATATATATATACAGACTTGGCATTTAATATGGAATTTTTTTTTTTCTTGACTTGGGTTTACTTTCTTAACTCAATATATCAATCTGGTGAGTTTCTTTTACACTTTGGTGATTTATTTGTTAAAAGAACCATGTCACTGATTGTCTGTCACAGCAAGAAGTCAACAACAGGATTATATCACAGGTGACGTGGCAAAATGTACGGACAGGTGCATTTGATGATTGGCTTCATAGTCGGGTATACAAGGGTTGTTGCGTTCTGTATTAGTGGAAAACAACTGCTGCACGTCTCCAAAAGTTATTGCCGCTTCCTCTGGAAATGGTCCGTCAACTCGACAATGCTGTTTGTCATGGAGTGGTGGCTTCACGAAATTACGGCATGAAACAGCGTGCTATTGCTCGGCAGTATGGCATCACTCAAGGTCAGGTGTCAAAGATCCTGAAACGAAATGCTCAGTGGGGTGTCCCTACTTCAATACTGAGGCCAGGACGTCCACGCAGAACCACAAGGAGAGATGATCGCCAGCTGCACTGGTTAGTCTGCAATGGCCGTACCAAGTCAGCTAATCGGCTTAGGGCTGAGTGGCAGCAACTGACAAATGTGCCTGTATCCAGAAGGCTCGTCCACCAACGACTGGTTCAAGCAGGCTATCGTGCCAGGCGTCCCCTGAGAAAGCCATGCCTGACCAGACAACACCGCCAGCGCCGATTGCAGTGGGCCAGAGAGCACCGTCAATGGCAGCCAGGACACTGGAATCACGTGATCTTCAGTGACGAGTCTAGATTTCTGGTCTATAGTCAAGATGGCCACGTCCGAGTGCACAGACAAGTGCATGAAGCCCACAACGAAGATTGTATAGTGCCAAGAGTCCAAGCTGGAGGTGATGGGGGTGACCGTTTGGGCTGCCTTTCATGCAGGGGGCAAAACTGACCTGGTGTTCTGAATGGAAACCTAAACCAGTTCAAGTACAGGGTCATTCTGGAAGAAACATTGCTTCCATTTGCTCGTGCAGCCTTTCAAGGAAACTTTGTCTTCCAAGATGACAATGCACGGCCTCATCGTGCTCGCATGATCCAACACTTTCTTGCTGACCGTGGTGTAGAGCATATGGAGTGGTCTGCCATGTCCCCGGACATGAATCCGATAGAGAACTTGTGGGCAGAATTAACGCATCAAATCGACAAGTTGGACCAGCAGCCTGCATCTGTGCGTGAATTGCAGCAGGCTATTGTAACTGCATGGCAAGCGATTCCTGTCCAAACCTTGGCAAATCTCGTGAACAGCATGCCTCGACGTGTACGTGCTCTCCTGAATGCTCGTGGGGGTTCCACGAAGTACTGAACTGTAATTTTACTGTCCGTAATCCCAGTCATAATTTAGCTTTTGTTTTTGTTGAAATTTTTTTTGGCTAATGTGCAAAATAAAGAGATACTTCTGGAAAACGCACAGAAGTTTAACACAGTACTGTCCGTGAATGGAGTTCGATATCAGTTTACATCACTTTCAAGGATCAATTTATTTGCTTTGAAATGTCAAATATGGTTTTTGTTTCTTTTAAAGGTCACATTAACAAAATCTTGAATAATTTCAACATAATTCCAATGAACTTTTGGTTCTAAGTCATCTTGAAAAGTAAGGTCACCCCCACAAAAAAATATTCCATATTAAATGCCAAGTCTGTATATATGTATATTGTTATGAATTAGGGGTAGAGGAATATCTAGAGCCAGGTAGATCTGTATAGGTAGGTACTCGACTGTCGTGATAGGGAATCTACCTGTAATAAGTTATATGTCTAGCCGTATGTCGGTATAAGTTGTATCTGTGTCCCCGCCCCGAGGGGGCGGGGCATGCTAATTCGAACAGGGATTATGGGTAGAATTCCCTTTACGTCACAAAGGATTTTCCTATCACGCGAACCCGGGTTACACTCCCCCTAAAATAGATTAATTAATTATGTAAAATGATTTAAAATCACGGGGCAACCTGGGTTACCGCGTGGTGGATCATGTGTCGTTCCCTCTGTGAGCAACCCAGTGTCCCTTATGGCAATGCACTCATATACATTAGATAGATCCATTAGTGCACACATTAATTAATTCCCCTCCACCACAATAAGACTTACAGGAAGAACAGGCAGGAAGCCAGATCGGGGCACCGCTGATGGGGCCGCAGCCAGCCACATCACCAGCTGGCATAGCAACAAACATCGTGCAAGGCAGGCTATAGCCACTCCCAGGGGAACGTGTGATTGGCTGGGGTAAGAAGCTGGCCACTGATTGGTGAAAGGAAGGTGGAAGGAAGCGGCACACTGATTGGCCACCGACCGTGGACACCTCGGCCAATCAGTGCGGAACACTGATTGGGCGGAGCATTCGGCCAATCAGTGCGGAAGGCGTAAAACCACTACTTAGAAGCAGGTCGCTGATCAGAGGGGAAGGGCCAGTGATGTCAGAAGGCGGGAAAAGACCACAAAGAAGCGAGGGACTGATTGGTAACGCGAGGGAGCTGATGTGGGACCGCAAGTGACAAAACGACTCGCTTTCGGGCATTCAGGTCGTCGTCGGCTTCCCTGGGTTCTTTGCGGGCTCTTGATACTTGGGCTTGGTCTTGGTCTTGGTGCTCTTTGTGCTCTTGATGCTTGGGCTTGGTCTTGGTGTTCTTGGTCTTGGTGCCCTTGGTGCTTGGTGCTTGGTGCTTGGAGTGGTGCTTGGTGCTTGGAGCGAGGCTTGGTGCTACAAGCAAACGGGACCTCGCATGCGGCCAGACGAGCGGGCGAGCGAGGCGTGCCGCTGAGCAGACGAGACCGGGGCGAGCGGTGGCTCGGGGCCTGGAAGCGGGCGAGCGGGGGCACATCGAGGCCTTTCTTCGTGCCAACCGGAGCTGCGTCGGACAATGCGCTCGAATATCGACCCGACGCTACACTGCCAGACAGATAAGCTCGCATTCACAAATACACGACAGGACATTAATTTTATTAATTCCCCCTTTGTCTCGTATTTGAAATCTGTGTGGGGACGTACCAATTTAGAATTAGTTCTTCCGTCACGTTTCTTTGTATCGGGTTCAGTAATAAATCTTTCTTTCTTGTACATTTTACCTCCCGTGTTCGTGTGAGATTCATTTGCAAGGTTGAAGACCGCCGGTGAGATCGCTACAGGTAAGAGCTCACCGCTTCTTCCTTTTCCTTCTTCCTCCTGTGCTTGCATAGTAAAAATCCGTAAATTGATCGTCGCCTCCATTAAGTTCGTTTGGCCATCCGCCAGCCACACTATTAACCGAGGGCATTCGCGCGACAATATATATATATATGTATATATATATATATATGTATATATATATATATATATATATATATATATATATATATATATATATATTGCTACGGTTTTGAGGTTTGTAAAGTGAGCTCAATAAAGATTAAAGGTTGCCCCCCATAGATAGTCACACGAGCAACATGTAGCCTCATTTGTAGTATAGTTATTTCTTAGTATGTGTGAGAGTAGGCCCTTTGCAGTGTTAATTCTGCATTGTGTAAACACAGGAGAATAGGTCCTACTTCTGCAAACCATTCTACCTCTATAGGCGGAATCCATTTTGCTACCCATTGGTTGCTCACTAGTCGAGTTAACACGAGGTAGGCCTAAAAAGGTGGGGGCAGCGTTGAGGTCGGAGTGGCAGAGCGGATGACAGTAAGAATGAGCCGCCAATCAGAGCTCAGAGGTGGCGGCGTCAGAGGGCGTGGTGAGAAGAGTCTGGTGAGTTCCAGAAGGTTTGCGGGGCGTGCCTATATAACCCGCTGCGCAAAGCCCTCGAGAGGACTTGCTGAGAGGGAGAGGACTTGCAGAGAGGGAGAGGACTTGCAGAGAGGGAGAGGACTTGCAGAGAGGGAGAGGACTTGCAGAGAGGGAGAGGACTTGCAGAGGAGAGGAAGGACTTGCGGCACAGAGCTTGCGATAAGGGGATTTGATGAGAGAACTTGCATTGTACCGCTTGATGAACTTGACCATCGCATGAGAACACACGCGCTAACCAACACCCAGTGAATTGAGGAAGAAGAGTTGGTCGCTAGATACATGCGGGCGCAGCCAGGCGCATTTATAATGAACCTGCGCATTTCAGCCAAGTGAGTGAACGAGGCTGAGTAACCGCCGGCCACGATAAAGTCCGCCCTCTACCGTTCGCCCCGATATATCGCCTTTGCTCGAGAGACGCACTATGTGGCCCTGCCTTCGCCGATCTCCATCTTCGCGGACGTGCCGGGGACCGTGGAGAGCTTGACGAGGACCATCCTTGGACGTGCTGGGGAACACCTGCCCATCTGCAATACCCCGTGTGAGTGTGAGACAGGCCCGTTGTCTCTGGGGTAATTAAGACAAGACTGTATAAGGATTTCTCTGTGTCTCTTCGTCCTTGAGCTGTATATATGTGTAATAGTAATTAAACCTATCTGTTCTTCCTTTCTTCTGAATTCGATCGTTCCCGTGATTTCTCCATTTGGCTAAGCGTGGCACGCATAAGATCGCTCCAATCGGGTTCCATTAATTAAGACTGCGCAGATCACGTGTACGCAAACCGCTCGGTGTACTCCAACCTCACGTGGTTCGTGCGAGGCTTGTTTCCTCGCTTCCAGGGCAGCGCGAGTACTTAGGTACGAGCGAGAATTTGGTCCCAAAACCCTATTTGGCGCTGTCTGGAAGGGACGTTGCAAGCCCCGGTTCCGCCAGGCTAGTAAAGACAAGGGGATTAATCCCCCCTTGATAAGGGGAAGAAGGCCGGCGAGAGAATGAATTAATGAATGTTCATATATTCATATATATTCATATATATATTGTTGCGGTTCTCTCGCTGGAAGAAGGCCGGCGAGAGAACCGCAACAATATATATATATATATATATACATATATATATATGTATATATATATATATATATATATATATATATATATATAATATATATATATATATATATATATATATATATATATATTGTAACGAATTTGAGAAAGTGTAACGAATGTGAGAATTATGGTTGGTTGTGTGGAAATGTCACCCTCCGTAATGTAAAGAAAGGTCGAAGGTCGTCCTCGGAGTTAATTCCATAAACATACACGCAGGGCACCATATATCCTTTTAAATAGTTATTCCCTTATTCTATGTAGTTTAAGGCTGTGTTTCCCAATAGTCGACTCTCCATTGCACCGAATTAAATAAGAGTAGGTCCCATCTGCAAAGTGTCAGGTTTGGATGGTTTTCGCCGCAAATGGACTCCATTGAGCACGCGGTCGGTTGGAAGAAGAAAGGCGTGTCTCCGCACCTCGTCAAAGAAAGGAGGAGTGAGTTGGCCCCGCTCAACCAACCCAGCACGAAGGGGTTTGGCTTGAACGGGCGGAGAGAGAACGATCTGGGAGGTTCGCGAAGGTCCAAGGTTGGGGCTTATATAACCCGCGGGGGACGCCCCCACCTCAGATGAGCAGATGAGTCCAGGCAGCTGAGATACGTGCCGCGCTGCAGAGGAGATACGGACCGAGGCAACGCAAGGAGCGCGCGACGCAGCAGTGCGTAAAGAGGAACTTCGCCCGCGCAGTTTGGAACCGCGGGAGTTCGCACGACCGCGGCTCGGCTTTTTGACGGCGGTGCCTTCCGGCCCGACCGTGCCCAGTCCCGCTGGACCTTCCTTGCCTCTCAAAGCCATCCATCTCCAAGCCATTCATTCCTGCCTGCATTCCCCGTGTAAGTGTGATCGTTCGTCAGTCTTTCACGTTGTCCTGGGGTATTAATTAAGCTTGTATAGTTAAGCTAATAATTGCACTGTGTCTCCTTCCATTCTTTCTGTCTTTATTTTATTATCCTTCCTTCTTCCTTGGTTATTTTTGGTCTTGTAAATACTAGTAATAAATTATATTTGTTCTTCCTACCTTCGTCTTCTTCTTCACATTCGGTCGCTTTAGTGATTTCCCCCATTGAGGGCCCGTGGCGCGATTCTAATCGGGTCAGTCTTGGTAACCGGCTCACGGTGCAGTTCGCTTCGCTCGGCGCAACTAGTCCATTACGCTGCGACCGTGGGCGGGGGAGTATTTCCTTGCGTACCGGTGGGTGTTGGTATTTAGGTCATAGGACAGTTGGGCCTAATACCCTACCCAGCGCTGACCGGGCATGACGTCATACCCCCAGGACCACGTCGGCCAGTCATAGACGAGGGGACTAATCCCCCTTGGTAAATGGGGAAGGCCGACGTTGGATTCCGTAACAATATATATATATATATATATATATATATATATATATATATATATATATATATATATATATATATATATATATATATATATGTGTGTGTGTGTGTGTGTGTGTGTGTGTGTGTGTGTGTGTGCGTGTGTGTGTGTGTGTGTGTGTGCGTGTGTGTGTGTATCTATGTATGTATGTACATATATATATATACAGACTTGGCATTTAATATGGAATATTTTTTTTGTGGGGTTGAACTTACTTTCAAGATGCCTTAGAACCAAAAGTTCATTGGAATTATGTTGAAAGTATTCTAGATTTTGTTAATGTGACCTTTAAAAGAAACGAAAACCACATTTGACATTTCGAAACAAATAAATTGATCCTTGAAAGTGATGTAAACTGATATCGAACTCAATTCATGGACAGTACTGTGTTAAACTTCTGTACCTTTTCCAGAAGTATCTCTTATTTTGCACATTGGCCAAATTCTTTTTAACAAAAACAAAAGTTAAATTACGACTGGATTACGGACAGTGAAATTACAGTTCAGTACTTCGTGTAACCCCCACGAGCATTCAGGAGAGCACGTACACGTTGAGGCATGCTGTTCACGAGATTTGCCAAGGTTTGGACAGGAATCGCTTGCCATGCAGTGACAATAGCCTGCTGCAATTCACGCACAGAGGTCGGCTGCTGCTCCAAGTGGTCGATTTGACGCGTTAATTCTGCCCACAAGTTCTCTATCGGTTTCATATCGGGGACATGGCAGGCCACTCATATGCTCTACACCACGGTCAGAAAGAAAGTGTTGGATCATGCGAGCACGATGAGGCCGTGCATTGTCATCTTGGAAGACAAAGTTTCCTGGAAAGGCTGCACGAGCAAATGGAAGCAATGTTTCTTCCAGAATGGCCCTGTACTTGAACTGGTTCAGGTTTCCATTCAGAACAACCAGGTCAATTTTTCCCCCTGCATGAAAATCAGCCCAAACGGTCACCCCACCACCTCCAGCTTGGACTCTTGGCACTATACAATCTTTGTTGGAGGCTTCATGCACTTGTCTGCGCACTCGGACGCGGCTATCTTGACGATAGACCAGAAATCTAGACTCGTCACTGAAGATCACGTGATTCCAGTGTCCTGGCTGCCATTGACGGTGCTCTCTGGCCCACTGCAATCGGCACTGGCAGTGCTGTCTGGTCAGGCGTGGCTTTCTCAGGGGACGCCTGGCAGGATAGCCTGCTTGAACCAGTCGTTGGTTTACTAGCCTTCTGGATACAGACACATTTGTCAGTTGCTGCCACTCAGCCCTAAGCCGATTAGCTGACTTGGTACGGCCATTGCGGACTAACCGGTGCAGCTGGCGATTATCCCTCCTTGTGGTTCTGCGTGGACGTCCTGGCCTCGGTATTGGAGTAGGGACATCCCTCTGAGCATTTCGTTTCAGGATCTTTGACACCTGACCTTGAGTGATGCCATACTGCCGAGCAATAGCACGCTGTTTCATGCCGTAATTTCGTAAAGCCACCACTCCATGACAAACAGCATTGTCGAGTTGACGGACCATCTCCACAGGAAGCGGCAATAACTTTTGGAGACGTGCAGCAGTTGGTTTCCACTAATACAGAACGCAACAACCCTTGTATACCCGACTGTGAAGCCAATCATCAAATGCACCTGTCCGTACATTTTGCCATGCCACCTGTGATATAATTCTGTTGTTGACTTCTTGCTGCGACAGACAATCAGTGGCATGGTTCTTTAAACAAATAAATCACCAAAGTGTAAAAGAAACTCACCAGATTGATATACTGAGTTAAGAAAGTACACCCAAGTCAAGAAAAAAAAAAAATCCATATTAAATGCCAAGTCTGTATATATATATATATATACAGACTTGGCATTTAATATGGAATTTTTTTTTTTTCTTGACTTGGGTTTACTTTCTGAACTCAGTATATCAATCTGGTGAGTTTCTTTTAGCCTTCGGTGTTGCCTTTGTTGAAAGAACCATGTCACTGATTGTCTTTCGCAGCAAGAAATCAATAACAGGATTATATCACAGGTGGCGTGACAAAATGTAAGGACAGGTACATTTGACAATTGGCTTCACAATCGGGTATATAAGGGTTGTTGCGTTCTGTATTAGTGGAAAACAACTGCTGCACGTCTACAAAAGTTATTGCCGCTTCCTCTGGAGATGGTCCGTCAACTTGACAATGCTGTTTGTCATGGATTGATGGCTTTACGAAATTCTGGTATGAAACAGCGTGCTATTACTCGGCAGTATGGCATCACTCAAGGTCAGGTGTCAAAGATCCTGAAACGAAATGCTCAGAGGGGTGTCCCTCCTCCAATACCGAGGCCAGGACGTCCACGCAGAACCACAAGGAGAGATGATCGCCAGCTGCACCGGTTAGTCTGCAATGGCCGTACCAAGTCAGCTAATCGGCTTAGGGCTGAGTGGCAGCAACTGACAAATGTGCCTGTATCCAGAAAGTTAGTCAACCAACGACTGGTTCAAGCAGGCTATCGTGCCAGGCGTCCCCTGAGAAAGCCACGCCTGACCAGACAACACAGCCAGCGCCGATTGCAGTGGGCCAGAGAGCACCGTCAATGGCAGCCAGGACACTGGAATCACGTGACCTTCAGTGACGAGTCTAGATTTCTGGTCTATCGTCAAGATGGCCGCGTCCGAGTGCACAGACAAGTGCATGAAGCCCACAACGAAGATTGTATAGTGCCAAGAGTCCAAGCTGGAGGTGGTAGGGTGACCATTTGGGCTGCTTTTCATGCAGGGGGCAAAACTGACCGGGTTGTTCTGAATGGAATCCTGAACCAGTTCAAGTACAGGGTCATTCTGGAAGAAACATTGCTTCCATTTGCTCGTGCAGCCTTTCGAGGAAACTTTCTCTTCCAAGATGACAATGCACAGACTCATCGTGCTCGCATGATCCAACACTTTTTTGCTGACCGTGGTGTAGAGCATATGGAGTGGCCTGCCATGTCCCCGGATAGGAATCCGATAGAGAACTTGTGGGCAGAATTAACTCGTCAAATCGACCACTTGGACCAGCAGCCGACCTCTGTGCGTGAATTGCAGCAGACTATTGTCACTGCATGGCAAGCGATTCCTGTCCAAACCTTGGCAAATCTCGTGAACAGCATGCCTCGACGTGTACGTGCTCTCCTGAATGCTCGTGGGGGTTACACGAAGTACTGCACTGTAATTTTACTGTCCGTAATCCAAGTCATAATTTAGCTTTTGTTTTTGTTGAAAAAAAATTGGGCTAATGTGCAAAATAAAGAGATACTTCTGGAAAACGTACAGAAGTTTAACACAGTACTGTCCATGAATGAGTTCGATATCAGTTTCCATCACTTTCAAGGATCAATTTATTTGCTTCGAAATGTCAAATGTGGTTTTTGTTTCTTTTAAAGGTCACATTAACAAAATCTAGAATAATTTCAACATAATTCCAATGAACTTTTGGTTCTAAGTCATCTTGAAAAGTAAGTTCACCCCCACAAAAAAAATATTCCATATTAAATGCCAAGTCTGTATATATATATATATATACTAGCAGAAGTACCCGGCATTGCCGGGCGGGGGAGGGGGGAGGGGGAAGGGGAGGGGAGGGGGAAGGGGAGGGGGAAGGGGAGGGGGAAGGGGAGGGGAGGGGAGGGGAACGGGGGGGAGGGGAGAAGAGGGGGGGAGGGGAGAAGAGGGGGGAGGGGAGAAGAGGGGGGGGAGGAGAGAAGAGGGGGGAGGGGGAGGGGGAGGGGAGGAGAAGGGGGAAGGGGAGGACAGGGGGAGAGGGAGGGGGTGGGGGAGGGGTGGGGGGGAGGGGGGAGGGAGGGGGAAGGGGAGGGGGAGGGGGTGGGGGGAGGGGGAAGAGGGGGAGGGGAGAAGAGGGGGGGAAGTACCTGGCATTGCCGGGCAGGGGAGGGGAGGGGGAAGAGGAGGGGAGGGGAATGGGGGGTGGGGAGGAGAGGGGGGAGGGGAGGAGAGGGGGAGGGGAGAAGAGGGGGGGGAAGTACCCGGCATTCCGTGTATAAACGTGAGGGAGAAGATGGGGGAGGGGAAGGGGGAGGGGGAGGGGGGAGGGGAGGAGAGGGGGGAGGGGGAGGGGGGGCACACGAATCGTCGAATCAGCGCGCTGCTCTGCCACCGATTCAGATTCCATGTATAATATTCCTCGCTGAAAAAAAATATGGATCTAAAGATGAAAGAAAAAAAACCTATGTGGTGTGAATGGCAATGTTCCTCGCTGAAATGTGAAAAAACGCAATCGCACGGCAAGGGACATCACGTGATCGTTCTGAGCGATCGATTGCAACTCTGCGTCGTGTCGTGGGCATGGCCAACGTGGCCTCATGCTCCCCACCCAGGTGATTGGCTAACTCGAGCTCGAGATAGCCATAATGCGCTACGTTATGGCAAAAAATATGGATCCAAAGATGAAAGAAAAAAAAACCTATGTGGTGTGAATGGCAATGTTCCTCGCTGAAATGTGAAAAAACGCAATCGCGCGGCAAGGAACATCACATGATCACTCTGTGCGATCGATTGCAACTCTGCGTCGTGTCGTGGGCATGGCCAACGTGGCCTCATGCCCCCAGGTGATTGGCTAACTCGAGCTCGAGAGAGCCATAATGCGCTACGTTATGGCAAAAAATATGGATCTAAAGATATGAATGAATGAATGAATGAATGATCGTTTTAAGGCCATTTTCCCCGCTAGAGCAGGGGTTAGCCTTCCGGGCCCTATGACAATCATGGTTTCCTGTTTGAGGCAATGTTTTTATGGCCGGATGCCCTTCCTGACGCCAACCCTTAGTCGCCTCTTACGATGCGCAGGGATACGGTGGACCTATTCTAAATCAGGGTACACACCGTGATCATTCATCCCAACAAGCTGGTACTCAATTTGCCGACCTCGGAAGGATGACAGGCTGAGTCAACCCCCCTGGCGTTAATTCAGCAATCGATCAGGATTCGAACCCAGGATCCTGGGATCCCAAGCCGACACCCTAACCGCTAAGCCAACACCAGGGATATATATATATATTTATATATATATATATATATATATATATATATTGTTACAGACGTGGCTTGGATGTTATTTACCGAGCGGTTTATTGGTATGACCACGTCTGCACAAGTTACCCGATTGTGCCCGAACGTTGACTAGTCGCGCTATGCTGGCTCAATAAGAAAAAGAAGACACCCGGCTGGATTACAATAACACAATACGACACCAATGTTTCGATTCTCAAGTATATTCGTACGGAAAAGGTTAGATTACAGGGGCTAGAGGTATATTACAGGAAGACAGGCACTTAGACACACTCTTATATTAACCCCGGACAGACGACAGACACACGGGACAACGGCTGACTCACACGGGGGTTTGATGGCTAGGAAAGGCAGGTAGCGATGGCTCCAGGTGCACCTGGGCTCAAAGGTCAGAATCGACTCGGTCCGGTCCAGAGATGCGGGGAGGTCGCAGCGCTCGGATGGCGTCTTGTCTGCTCAAGCTGGGGGCGCATCTGACTCAGCGCTCGCAGGTGGCTTTCCTTCTCCAAGCTGGGTGCGCATCTGACGTCACATCCGGCGCGGGGCCGCGTATATCCGGCGGGGAGTGACACGCCCTCGGCTCGTTAGCTCCGCCTCGTGGAATCGGCACGTTGCTTCTCATTGGGTGCGTGCGGGGGGTTTACCAGGCTCCGCCCTTGACGAGGAGCTGACAAGGAGCCCCTTCGTGGTAACCCCGTGGAGCGCATGGTCTATGGCGCTAATCGAGCCGGTGTGAGGACGCATCCTCCCCCGCTCCGCCACCATCTCCTCTGTTGTTGTTGTAATTGTTGGGGAAGAAGATGGAAGGAGGTATGGGAAAGGTCCTAAACTCACTACTGATGCCATATAATCACATTCTGGTGCAACGAAGAGTCATAATTAATGGAGACGAGGCCTTAACTGACATAGAATAAGAATAACTAGGAAGATGTCCGAAAGTTGTCTACGTGTGGTGCGGTGGACCTGGGCACGACATTTAATGGGGGAATAAGGGGAAGGTCGGCTCTACTGATTGTTATTTACATGCAATGGGACTAGGGAATGGGGGATCGGGGAAAGTTGGGGAGTATTGGAGAAAATAGGGGAATATTTACAAGCGGATATGGAGGCCAAATTCCATATTCGCAACATTGCACCCTTCTCTACCCTCGGGGCGTCCCGACCCGATAAATTTTTACCTACTTTAGTGTGGCACGCAATGTAGTTCCCTCTACTATTAACTCTACCCTGAGTGCGACAGTTTTACAGATATTCACAAATGAGTAAATATGTCCCCCTGCGACGTTGCACCCTTCTCCTCACAGAAACACACCCACAGGATAACCGAATCCGGAAAGAATTCTCAAACTAAACATACAGCCGGTAGGGAGCATTATTTACAAGACTACGCTGCTATTTACACTACGATCCAGGACCTGTTTTTGGAGGAACACATGCAGATGTTATGCATAGAGAGAGAGAGCGCGCTTGCCAACATCGATACACCAACCCACGAGTGCTCTGTGGCCGACGGCCTTTAATAACGTGCAGAGCACCCTTTCCCAGCATCAAAAGCACCACCCCACCACCAATCGGTGCAGTCACCATTGTTCATTGGAATAAAAATAAATTCGACAACCCCTAACCCTGCAGGTGTCTCTTGCTCTTCTTGTGGTGCACTTGGTGTTAACTAAAAGTGGTTCACCTGTATGGCATAGGTGCCACGTTGACCCATAGGTCCATCCCCGGGTGGTGCTTGGCCGCAAACGAACTGCGGTCCATTGTGGGTGGCCACAAACATTGCGGTCCATATGGTGTATCGATCCCGGCAGCAAACAGCGAAAGTGCAGGCCCACAACTGCGCAGCCAGCACCTCTCTCTCCTCTCTCTTTACCCCAAAGCCAGATCCTCGGAGGTGGGAGACAAAAGAAGCAGACAAGTGAGTAAGGTGGTAAGGGCGCAAAAGTGCACGCAATGTAAGGTGATGCACACTGGGGGCACATGGGAACCAGGTGAGACAGGTACGTTCCTATCGTACGCCCCCCCCCCCACCAGGTAACCTACATGGCCCCTCCCTTACCCCTTACTGTATCCACACAACACAACACTACCCATAAACATCTACTTTACAAATCAACAAACATCCCTACTGTCTTCCCTGTTCCTCCCATATACCAAATTCGTCTTCTCTCCCTCCTAACCAATCAAATTTGCCATTTTCAACTCTCATCAAAATTTGCCATCTCCAACTCAACCTCATAATTTGCCATCTCCAACTCATCATCAGTCCCTCCTAAGGAGGGAGAGATGGAATCACCCCAATGTCTCATCCACGTCGTGATGCGTCTCACCAACCCACACAGCAATTCATCTCCTGCAACAAACAAAGAAAACACAGGTGTGGAGTCATCATCATCACCACAGGTAAGTGGCTGCGTATGGTGCGACAGGTTCATCAATCCTAACTATTTCCTAAATGACTTTAACAACTTTACACTACCCGGGGTCTTCCTCCGGCCAAACCATTGGCCCTCTTACACTATGGGTTCTAAAAACCAATTCCCATTGGCCAAACTGTGGTGCTCTTCAATTTGGGGTCTCACTCCCCCGATTCATCTCCCGGTGCCCTCGTACAATTTCTGGGCTGCGACGTGTACCTCTCCCAGTGGGTCTACCCACCTGCACACCTCCACCACTGCGGTTGCCTCCGAGCTTACCTGCTCCTTACCCTAACCTAACTACCTGGGGAAGGCCCTCTGGCACTCTCCCCACTCGGTGCCCTCTCTGGCACTGGGCTACCCGGGTCCGTCCTCCGGATCCTCGGGCCCCATCCACAACTCTACCGGCTCCCAGAGCCCACCTGCGGCCTCACCTGGCCGACATCCTCACAGTGGTGGAGTGCTCAACCAACTACACACACTAACAGGCTACACGCCCAGCCATTTCCACAACACTAATGCACCCATTCACAACACCATTCTGCAACCGCACCACAGATGCCAATATCCAACCACAATTTACCTGCACCCTCTACCTAACACTTACACTACCCGCCCCGGGTATCCGTGATGGGGGTCCACTCTTCCCCCATCCACACCTTCGCACCATGCACACCACTCCGTACCACTTACTCCAACTCTCTCCACACACCTGTACCTGCACACCTGTGCTCTCACACCTGGTGCCACCGGCACCCTTCTCTCCCCAAGCGCATTCGCGCTGATCCACAACACTCACTACTCATACACTACTCCACACACCTGTCCAGTTGCACACCTGTGCAATCACACCTGTTCAATCCTCACACACACAGCATCATCTCAGCTAACTACTCCCTTCTGAAACTTGCGCTTCCCAGTCGTCCCTTTAACTATTGCGCTCCCTCGTCATTATCATCCATACTAATCTACCTGCGTCCCCACTACAGGTATCAGTCACTAACTAACCTTAACGTTACCTACTGTCATCTTCGCTAGATCCCTATCAATATAACCTAACCCACCCGGGCTAGTTTTCACTGCCATACACCCCATAATCTATTGCTCCTTTGCCCCCCACATGGGAAGGATGGTGGATTTGCCATCCCACCACATCGGGGGTCTCTCACTACCAATTTTGCACATCAAATTTCAATAAATCAAAAATTTGCCAATCACTGCCCATCATCTGCCAATCACTACTGCCAATCCCTTGCCAATCATCAAATTTTGTTTTTCTCTAATTTTGGGTCCAATACACTAACCTCATCACCCAGTCTACTCACTAATACCTCTCGGTGCGCCAATCCCTGTCCAAAGCCCGGCTTCGTAAAGCCAAGCAATGGATGCTGGTTGTTTTGTGCCAGCGGCTGAATGCGTCCGGCACTCGGTGCAGGGACGGGGGCTTACCCGGGCCGAGATCCCAGGCATCACCTCGGCGCGGAGCCATCCAATGTCCCGATCTCGACCTGCCGGCACGTCTCAACAAAACGCGGTCGCCATAACGACCCTTCCTATCGGGCTGCCAGCTCCGCCTAGTGGAGCCTGGACGCGGCCGTTCAAAGCGAGGCCCGGCACGCACCGAGGGCCTGCTTCGGCTAAAAGTCGCTCTAACCTCAAACCCGTTTAATGTCGATGCTTCACCTGCATGCTTACACCCCGAAGCCCGTTCCTTGCTCACACATCCAGCCGTGCTCATGCTCCTCGTACCTTTCCTTACACACCCAGGCACACCCATTCCACTCACAGCCTTGGTCACACACCTGACCACCGAACACTTTGGCACACATTCGTTGCTCGCACACCTCACCAATACACCTCTTCGCGCCCCCTCCTCGGTCACCTCCTCTGTGACAATCACAGGTGTGCCCTCATTCGCACACCCAACCACGTGCCTCACCACCAACTCCAGCGTGCATTCCCACTCACGCTCTACCATTCCAGGTGTGCATCCTTCCATCCCAGGTGTACATCCTCGCTCACCTGTCACAACTAACTCACGCTCCATGTCACTCTCACTACTTTCACCTCCATTCCTGACAGAGCACTCACCCTTACTCTTGACAGCGCACTCTTTCCTCATGCACCTGTCCGTTACACACCTTTCTCGCGCACACTCTTGCGTTACACCCTCTGTAACACTCACCACAGGTGGACACTCTTCCTTACTTCTGACAGCGCACTCTTTCCTCATGCACCTGTCCGTCACACACCTTTCTCGCGCACACTCTCCCGTTACACCCTCTGTAACACTCACCACAGGTGGACACTCTTCCTTACTTCTGACAGCGCACTCTTTCCTCATGCACCTGTCCGTCACACACCTTTCTCGCGCACACTCTCCCGTTACACCCTCTGTAACACTCACCACAGGTGGACACTCTTCCTTACTTCCGACAGCGCACTCTTTCCTCATGCACCTGTCCGTCACACACCTTTCTCGCGCACACTCTCCCGTTACACCCTCTGTAACACTCACCACACCGCGCTTCCACGTGCTCCCTCGCACACGCGCTACGACCGACTCACTCTCGCCAGCACACTCACTCCTTGGCACGCACTTTTTCCTCACACACCCCAGAGTCGGATTTTCTCGCACACCTCCTTTTTCGCACACCAGACCTGTCGCACACTTCACCAACGGCCTCTCACGAACACCCGGGTCTATCTCGACCCCCAAGCCTCTTAAATCACCTGGCGCATCATACGCACGACCATATTGGTCACCACTTACACCGGGTTCTCTTCCTCTTCGCTTCTCCTCCATCACCTGCGAATCCCTCATCCGGTTAATGAGCACATCATCACGATCCAAACACAGACTTTGGACCAATTCTTTTATCTCCTCTTTTATCTCTTTCTTATCCCCTCTCCGTCGCTTCTTAATTTCGCTCATCCCTTCTTCCACTTCTTCTAATTTGTGCTTCACCTCTTTTATTCCCCGGTACGTCTCCTCAAGCTCATCCTCTAGGGCTACCTTGACCGTTTCCAGGTGCGTCCTCACCTGCCGGTCCTTCGTCTCCATTACCTCTATCACCTCGTCCAACCTCGTTGTCAGTCCCTCACGTACCATCTGACATTCCCTCTTCGTCGCTATTAAGTCGTTTTTTATGTCGTTTTGTGTCGCTTTCAACCCTCCTAATACCGCAGTGTTCCTTTGAACCTGCTCCGTTAGTCCTTTTTGTCCCTCCGTCAGCTGTTCCACCTCCTGCGTCAGGACCTCTATGCCCCCTTGTAACTTTACAGTCCCCTTTCTCACCTCTTTCTCCATGCGCTCCTTACAGTGCCTCACCTCCTCGCGCACTCCTCCGACCTCCTCACTCACTCCTCCTCTGATCTCCTCTCCCATCACTTGCATCTCCTGCCCAGATGCCACCCTCATCTGCTCCATTTCCTCCCTGTGAGCATCCAGTTTGGTTTCTACCCCCATTCTGACCCCCTCTATCTGCTGCTCCATTTGTTTAACTTCCCTTTCCGCTTGGTCCCTCATGTCCCTCAATTTGCCTTCCATACTGTTTTCTAACCCCTCTAA
Organism: Myxine glutinosa; assembly: GCF_964187855.1. Lineage (NCBI taxonomy): Eukaryota > Metazoa > Chordata > Myxini > Myxiniformes > Myxinidae > Myxine > Myxine glutinosa. The sequence goes on from NC_136268.1 coordinate 46,946,397, forward strand.
CCCATTTTTCACTCCCTCTATCTGATTCTCCTGGGCAGCCATTCTATTTTCTACCCCCGTTAACCCATTTTTCACTTCTTTTATCCCGTTGTCTAACCCCTCAAAATTATTGTCTAACTTCTCACTGGTACCCCTCGCTTCGTCCCTCATTACCCCCATTTGGTTTCCCATTACCCCCATTTGGTCACTCTGAGCATCCATCCGGTTCCCCAACCGCTCACCCAATCGCTCAATCTGGCTCCCCATACTCATCTGTACAGCTGCCTGTAGCTGCGCAATGAGGGCCTGTATGTCAATCGGCTGCATGTTAAAGCCCGGTGATACAGCGGGCTCGGCTACCGCGCGCTCTTGCGAGGCGCCATTTTGCGTGCCTGCTACCCTCGCTGTTTCGCTCTCCTCATGTCCCTCATGTCCCTCAATTTGGTCCTGGACCGACCCTGCTTCACTCTCCCCTACCGGACCCCAGCCGTCTTGATCCGCCATAGCGCGACTTTCAAAATTCGGTTTTTTATTTTATTTTCGTAAAACAAATTCAAATTTCGCCGTTATAATTTCGCGCGGGAAACGCGCTCCGAATCGATTCTACTTGTTACCAATTTGGGCCTAATAAATTTAGTCCCGGGTTCGAATTTCACTCCTCGACACCAATTGTTACAGACGTGGCTTGGATGTTATTTACCGAGCGGTTTATTGGTATGACCACGTCTGCACAAGTTACCCGATTGTGCCCGAACGTTGACTAGTCGCGCTATGCTGGCTCAATAAGAAAAAGAAGACACCCGGCTGGATTACAATAACACAATACGACACCAATGTTTCGATTCTCAAGTATATTCGTACGGAAAAGGTTAGATTATAGGGGCTAGAGGTATATTACAGGAAGACAGGCACTTAGACACACTCTTATATTAACCCCGGACAGACGACAGACACACGGGACAACGGCTGACTCACACGGGGGTTTGATGGCTAGGAAAGGCAGGTAGCGATGGCTCCAGGTGCACCTGGGCTCAAAGGTCAGAATCGACTCGGTCCGGTCCAGAGATGCGGGGAGGTCGCAGCGCTCGGATGGCGTCTTGTCTGCTCAAGCTGGGGGCGCATCTGACTCAGCGCTCGCAGGTGGCTTTCCTTCTCCAAGCTGGGTGCGCATCTGACGTCACATCCGGCGCGGGGCCGCGTATATCCGGCGGGGAGTGACACGCCCTCGGCTCGTTAGCTCCGCCTCGTGGAATCGGCACGTTGCTTCTCATTGGGTGCGTGCGGGGGGTTTACCAGGCTCCGCCCTTGACGAGGAGCTGACAAGGAGCCCCTTCGTGGTAACCCCGTGGAGCGCATGGTCTATGGCGCTAATCGAGCCGGTGTGAGGACGCATCCTCCCCCGCTCCGCCGCCATCTCCTCTGTTGTTGTTGTAATTGTTGGGGAAGAAGATGGAAGGAGGTATGGGAAAGGTCCTAAACTCACTACTGATGCCATATAATCACATTCTGGTGCAACGAAGAGTCATAATTAATGGAGACGAGGCCTTAACTGACATAGAATAAGAATAACTAGGAAGATGTCCGAAAGTTGTCTACGTGTGGTGCGGTGGACCTGGGCACGACATTTAATGGGGGAATAAGGGGAAGGTCGGCTCTACTGATTGTTATTTACATGCAATGGGACTAGGGAATGGGGGATCGGGGAAAGTTGGGGAGTATTGGAGAAAATAGGGGAATATTTACAAGCGGATATGGAGGCCAAATTCCATATTCGCAACAATATATATATATATATATATATATATATATATATATATATATATATATATATATATATATATATATATAACACAGTTTGTGTGTGTGTGTGTAATGTTACCGATAGACTCCTAAACGGAGAGGCTCACGTACTTGATATTTGGCACAAACATGGCCATTGAGCCTGGGAAGAACATGGCCAACCTAAAAATTAATTTCATAATATTTTTTTACCATATTTTTACCTCAGCGCATTTCAGCGAGGAATATTATGACCGGAATGGCAGAGCAGCGCGCTGATTCGCTCAGAGCGATCTAAAGATGAAAGAAAAAAAAACCTATGTGGTGTGAATGGCAATGTTCCTCGCTGAAATGTGAAAAAACGCAATCGCTTTTTGCTCTGAAATACGTGCGAACGCGTAACTGAGTTAATGGCGGCAAGGAACATCACGTGATCGCTCTGAGCGAATCAGCGCGCTGCTCTGCCATTCCGGTCATAATATTCCTCGCTGAAATGCGCTGATGTAAAAATATGGTAAAAAAATATTATGAAATAAATTTTTAGGTCGGCCATGTTCTTCCCAGGCTCAATGGCCATGTTTGTGCCAAATATCAAGTACGTGAGCCTCTCCGTTTAAGAGTCTATCGGTAACATTACACACACACACACAAACTGTGTTATATATATATATATATATGTATATATATATATATATATATGTATATATATATATATATATATATATATATATATATATATATATATATATATATATATATATATATATTATATTATATATATATATATATATATATATGTATATATATATATATATATATATATATATTACTAGTGGGGTCACCCGTGGGAATCCCACGGGCATGGACGTGTGTGACATTTCGACATATTGAGTTAGATACTGCACCTGCACATTCAGTTTCACAAAATGGTTACTGGCAATTTATCAGATGCACACATGATGTAATCTACACAATGTATTTACTTCTGATAACATGTGAATGCATGTGTGAATAGGCGAAGGTGATTCTGTCTGTCTGTCTGTCTGTCTGTCTGGGGGTGTGGCTTACTCCGTTTACAGAGTAGCTCCACCCATTCTTGGAGAGGCTTCATGTAAACAAATATCCACCATTTTATTAACTCGAATAGCTTTGAGGCCTGTTTAGTTAGGCCCGTGCTGTCTTTCTCTCTCACACAGGTTCATTTCAACTCAAATTCGATATATCATTTCATTTTTAACAGTCGCTAACATAGTTTTCGACTCGGTTGAAAAAAACTGGGAAGAGAATCCCATGAAAGTTTCCGTTTATAGAACGAAATGAATTCTCAAAGGCCTGTAAAATAAAGCCCATTCATTGAGTCACCCTCACGATTTTACCTAAAATTCACCATCTGATTTCATTTTTATCGATGGTTTTAGACTCGGTGTCAGAAATAATTGAGAACATTCACGCACACACGGGAAAATGCCGAGATATATTTTTTTAAATCGCGCCACGATGATACACGAAAATACACCGCCTAAAATAACAGTCGGGGAAAATGTCGTCATATATAAAAAATTCGCTTTTTCTTTTCCGTTAAGATATATTACTTTTCTGTTTGATGACAGTCGTCACAAAAACGACATATATTTCTTCCTTATTATTTCATTCAACATTATTATCCAGAAGTAAAAACTAATATATGTTTCAGGAAATTACCCAGAGATATTTCTTCGTTTTTGTTTTATTAGTTATGTGTGCATACACTTTAAATAGGTTTATTTGAAATCTTTAATTTTCACAATGTAATTTACTTGCCATTTGATGATTACGAGACACTTCCTCTTGAGGATCGTGACAATTCATGTGTTGCGTGGAAACGTTTTCTCCCCATCAGGACAATACTGCCTAGTGTGTCCAAACAACCACCTTGTGGTGCATTCGGGATGCTGCCCGGATGTTCTCACAACCGATCAATTCTCCGATTGCGAGGACCGTCTCCTCCAGCGAAACATCTTCGGGTGGGACAAAACACATGCCGTGTTCTTCTGTTAACACCTCATCGGCGTCGCGACCGGCAGTACTTCGACTATTCTTGCTAGCCATTTGAAGTAACTAAACGAAAAAGAACCAATAAATGGTACTAGGGTTTATAAAGCCTAAATAAATGAAAAAACAACAACAATAACTGGGAAATAAATCAATCAATCAAGCAATCAATCAATCAATCTCGTTAACCACCTAAAGTGGCTAACTTTAACCACGCTGTCTCTGCAGTGTCTCTCCCTCTCTCACTCAGTAGACAAGACGATAGAAAGGGACACCGACACTCGGACAGCAGAAAGAACCAAAAGGTAGGAAGAAGGGAAAAAAGCAACAAGAGACACAGCACGTACCGCCAGTGAGCAAGAGACCTGGCGCTTGCACGTGTGTGCTAAGCGAGCGGCAGCTGTGCAAAGTGGGAGGAGGGGGAGAGAGAGAGAGAGAGAGAGAGAGAGAGGGAGGGAGAGAGAGAGAGAGAGAGAGAGAGAGAGAGAGAGAGAGAGAGAGAGAGAGAGAGAGAATAAAGAGAAAGAGACTTTTTTTTGACTTTTGAGGTCCTTTTATTACAAAAATATAAAAGTGTGTATGTACAATTTACAAATCAAAAATCCCAACAAAACAGGAGAGAAAAAGAAAGCAAGGAAACAATGAGTACAACAATTAATCATTTCATTTTTACAAAAACATAAAATAAAGCAATACTACCAAAATTATATAAAGACTTGGATTATTTAAGAAAGAGATAATACCAACTCGTTTTGGCAAACTTCGCAAACATTTTCTAAACACCATTTTTCCACAAACACATCAAGTTCAGCCATGGTCTTGGAAAAATTAAATTCAAGTTTTACCCTGAGAAACCAGCGCAGTGAAAAACGTCATGACGTTGCATTGGTGAAGCGGTTTACCGTTACGCTTCTCCTTTCTTGACAAATATGTAGCAAGTTTTGCTGTTGCTACAAAAAAAACACAACAGTTCATTATCCTTGTCTTGTGTACATTTATTTTGAAGCCAAAAATAAAGGAACGAAAAGTAAATCTGAAATTCAATTTGTGTGACACAAAGTTCAACCAGTTAAATAATGGAAAAAGTCTTTCACAGCCAATGAAAAAATGAAATACATCCTCATTTACAGAGCAAAAGGCACAGCATGCAGATATTGGGGCAAAATTCCTCACATATATGTTGCATGGGATGATCCAGTGGGCAATGCACCACTGGAGATCCCCTGTTCTTTTGGTGATTTGCTTATAATACATCGCTTCCCATACAGGTTCAGTGGAGGGCCCGGCAGGGAGTAGTCTCTTCCAGCATGCTACTCCGTTTAATGGAGAAACACCGAGAATTAGGGACACGGAACACCTATACAGGCTCTTGCTGCTTGCAGCTTGCAATTCATTTGTACCTGTGCTAACAGGTGGAAGTTCCCTGGGGGAGCAGTCAAAAATCAGTTTAGGGAAATATGACTCATCAGGATGTCCATTTGTATTCTGAGTCCATAATACCCGTAGCTGATGACCTTTTTGTATGACTTTCCTCAATATTAAGCCGATTGTTGGGGACCGGAGAGCGAGCTGCCTGGACGCCATCCCTAGACCATCAACCTGAGTTTTGTCTGCAAACCCCGTGTGAGTGTGTCTGAGTGTGAACGGGCCCGTTTGTCCAGGGGATACGTATAAGACTGTTTAAAGACTGCACTGTGTCTTCTTCTGCTGAACCATTGTACATTGTGTAAATAAATTATGTTCTTCCTTTCTTCCAAATTCGACCGTTTCTGTGATTTCTATCATTGGGTAAGCGTGGCACGATTAAGAACCGCTTGGATCGGGTTTAGTCATTGATAACGGCTCAGGTCACGGGTTCGCTACCGCTCGGCGTATCCACCAACACCCGTGATTCGGGCTGGACTTATTTCCTCGGTTCTGGGCGGCGCGAGTACTTAGGTATTAGTGATTAGTCCTACGACCCTACTTTGCGCTGTCCAGGAGGGACGTCATAGGTCCCGGGTCCCGTCGGCCAGTCAAAGACAAGGGGACTAATCCCCCCTTAGTAAGGGGAAAAGGCCGGCGCTGAGATCCGCAACAATATAAATCATTTAAAAGAAAACAAGCCTTCAAATTTCGATATTTAGCCTTTTCATTTGGGCCTCCAAATTGAAGCCCCGCCCATTGGGGCGGGTACCGTTGCTCGACGTAAGAAGACGTCACAATGAACGTGATGCAAACGCGAATGTTATGCAGGAGTCCAAACCTGAGAATGCTTGAGACTAAAGCTGAAATTGGGAAAACTAAATAGCCTATTTTACTCCTGGGGATCCCAGGATTATCCACCCAAAATATCTTTGCGATCGGTTCAGCAGTTTTTACGGTACCTTCGAACAGACAGACATCAACGGTACCCGACAGACATTTGGTGAATTATAGTAAGATGTATATATTGGTGTAATATGTGATTTGTATAAACTAGGGCATTGCCCGTACTATATCTATATCTAAAATTATATCCCCCCCCCCTCTATTTACATGAAATGGTTTGGTCCAAAGCGAACGGCTTGCGAGTACGGTGACAATCCCCCCCCCCCCCCCTCTATTTACATGCAATGGTTTGGTCCAAAGCGAACGGCTTCCGGAGTTTGGTAAAGAAATCGCCATCGCGTGCACAAACGCGCAGGAAAGCGAATGAATCGCAAATTCGGTTTTATTAGTTTTAAAACGTAGTTTAACGCCAACATAGTTTGCAAACGTGAAATAAATGAATACGCTCTCAAATGTGCCATCCGAGGCAGAGTGTGTCCTCCACGTTCGGCACACGCGATCGTTCGCTGCTCTCTGATTGGTTGAATCGTTTTTTGGACATAGCTCGGTAAGTAATTGTCCGATTAATATGAAACCTTGAAAAGGCACATCCTCGGGTCCCCAGCAATATACCTGGCAAGTTTCAAGTATATCGGACCGGTAGTTGTCGAGAAACAGCGGTCACAGACAAACAAACAAACGTACAGACGTACAGACAGACAGACAGAGTTTACTGGAATTATAGATAGATGTATATATTTGTGTCATATGTGATTTGTATAAATTTATATATTGGTGTAATATGTGATTTGTATAAATTTATATATTTGTGTCATATGTGATTTGTATTAATTTATATATTGGTGTAACATGTGATTTGTATAAATTTATATATTGGTGTAATATGTCATTTGTATAAATTTATATATTGGTGTAATATGTGATTTGTATAAATTTATAGATTGGTGAAATGTGATTTGTATAAGTTTATATATCGGTGTAATATGTGATTTGTATAAATTTACTAGCAGAAGTACCCGGCATTGCCGGGCGGGGAAGGGGAGGGGAGGGGAGGGGAACGAGGGGGGGGGGGGAGCGAGCCCCTTGGCAAAGCGAGCGATTTTTTTTTCATAGCATCATAGCGTCATAGCGTTCATAGCGTTTCATAGCGTCATAGCGATTTTTTTTTTCATAGCGTCATAGCGTTCATAGCGTCATAGCGTTCATAGCGTCATATCGTTCATAGCGTCATAGCGTTCATAGCATTTCATAGCGTCATAGCGATTTTTTTTTTCATAGCGTCATAGCGTCATAGCGTTCATAGCGTCATATCGTTCATAGCGTCATAGCGTTCATAGCGTCATATCGTTCATAGCGTTTCATAGCGTCATAGCGATTTTTTTTGTCATAGCGTTCATAGCGTCATAGCGTTCATAGCGTCATATCGTTCATAGCGTCATAGCGTTCATAGCGTCACAGCGTCATCACGTGATCGCTCTGAGCGAATCAGCGCCCACCTGCTCTGATTCCGTTGATTCCGTGCGCTGAAATGCGCTGAGGTAAATATGAATAAAAAATATGGATCGTCAAATATTTTGAGTTCAGCCATGTTCGTCCCAGGCTCAATGGCCATGTCTATGCCAAATATCAAGCATGTAAGCCTCTCCGTTTAGGAGTCTATTGGTAACATTACACACACACACACACACACACACACACACACACACACACACACACACAAACTGTGTTTTATATATATAGATATATTGGTGTAACATGTGATTTGTATATATTTATATATTTGCGTCATATGTGATTTTTATAAATTTATATATTTGTGTCATGTGTGATTTGTATAAATTTATATATTGGTGTAATATGTGATTTGTATAAATTTAAATATTTGTGTCATATGTGATTTGCTGATGGTGAAAATGATGATTGGAAAGCTCTTGGTGAACGTCATCTAGGGATATGCTCTGCAGGTTGGTCGGAGCGATGAAGAGAAGGACAAGTTCTGGTGTGCGACAGAGAAGCTGATGGAAAACGTGAAAGATGAGGACGTTGTTGTGGTAGGAGGAGACCTAAATGGACATGTGGGAAGGAGTATGGACGGTTTTGAGGGAGTTCATGAGGGTTACGGATATGGTGTGAGAAATGGAGAAGGTGAAAGGATTTTGGAGTTTGCTGATGGAGCTGATTTGTTGATTTGTAATACTCAGTTCCAGAAAGAGGATAATAAGCTTGTTACATACATGTCAGGTGGGTCGACGACAACCGTTGACTACCTGATGGTGCGTAGGCGAGATAGGGGGCACCTCCGGGACACAAAGGTGATCCCGGGGGAGGAGGCTGTTTCACAGCACCACTTGGTTGTCTGCGACATAAGGGTGAAAGGTGCGAGGAGAGCTCGGCGGGTGAAGTACCAACCGAGAATGAAGGTGTGGAGGTTGAAAGAGGTGACAGTAAGGGAGGCATTAAAAGAGAGGCTGAGTAGGGTAGAGGATGATGTGGTTGAGCTTGAACGTGGTTGGATGTCAATGAAAGATAGTCTGTTGGGAGCCGTTGGTGAAGTATGTGGATGGACCAAAGGACCACCGAGGCACTCGGAAACATGGTGGTGGGATGAGGAAGTTGGAAAGAGGATTGACGAGAAGAGGAAGAAGTTCAAGGAGTGGCAGAAGGCGAAGGGTACGGGAGCAGAAAAAGCAGAGCATGAAAGTTATAAGGCAGCCAAGAAGGCTGCAAAGAAAGAGGTAGCAAAGGCGCAGGAGGCATGTCGGAAAATGTTCGGAGAAAGCTTTGATTCGGAAGAGGGTCAGAGAGCGGTATTCAGGATTGCAAAGCAGATGGCGAAAGAGAGGTGTGATGTGATTGGGGTGAGTTGCTTGAGGGATGAAGTGGGACAAATCGTTGTGGACCCAGATGGAATTAAAGGAAGATGGAAAAGATATATGGAAATGCTGTTGAATACAGAGAATGAATGGGATGGCAACATAGAGAGTAACCCAGTTTTAGGACCGGCAGAGAAGATAACTGAGAAGGAAGTTGAGGAAGCGATAAAAGCAATGAAGAGTAGAAAAGCGGGAGGGCCGACGGGAGTTGTGGGAGATATGTTGAAGGCAGCAGGAAGTTGGGGTGTGAAGAGAATGACAGAGATCTGTAATCTGGTGGTGAAAGAAGGCCGCATTCCAGTGGTTTGGGAACTGAGTACCCTCGTCCCTCTATTCAAGGGGAAAGGTGACCCTCTGGAGTGTGGCTCGTACCGAGCGATAAAGTTATTGGAGCATGAAGTATTGAAAAGGGTGTTGGAGAGGAGGATAAGGAAGAAGGTGAAGATCGACGAAATGCAGTTTGGATTTATGCCAGGAAGAGGAACGACAGACGCACTCTTTATTTTTGAGGCAGTTGCAGGAGAAGTACATGGAGAAGAGGAAGAAGTTGTTTCTTGGGTTTGTTGATCTGGAGAAAGCATTCGATAGGGTTCCACGCGAAATATAGACATGGGCATTGAGGAAGTTAGGAGTGGAGGAATGGTTGATCAGAGTCATGATGGCAATGTACAAAAGAGCACGCACAGCTGTAAGGACGAAGGACGGGAACAGTGGTGCGTTTGAGGTGAAGGTGGGAGTGCATCAGTGGTCGGTACTAAGTCCACTACTATTTGTAGCTGTGATGGAGGTGCTGGCTCAGAATGTAAAGGAGGGTTTACCGTGGGAGTTGTTGTATGCAGATGATCTGGGGTTGATTGCGGAAAGTATGGATGGACTGAAGGAAAAGATGAACAAGTGGAAGGATTGTATGGAGACAAAAGGTCTGAAGGTGAATATAGGAAAGACAAAGGTGATGGCAAGTGGTAAAGCATGTGGTGAGGTGGAAAGAACTGGGAAGCGGCCATGTGCTGTGTGCAGGAAGGGTGTCGGAGTGAACTCCATTCAATGTACAATGTGCGCTGAGTGGGTTCATCAAAAATGTAGTGGTCTGAGAGGGTCATTCACCAGTGTGGCAGCTACATTCAAATGTAAGGTGTGCACAGAGGAAGATGCAGATGGGGGAATTGTTGAGTTGGATCTTAGAGACGGCATGACGCTGGAAGGTGTGAAAACATTTTGCTACCTCGGAGACATGCTGAATGGAGAAGGTGGATCAGACTCGGCAACGGTTGCAAGAGTGAGATGTGCATGGAAGAAGTTTCGGGAACTGAGTGGCATGCTGATGAGGAGGGGAGTGTCGTTGAAGCTGAAGGGAAAGGTGTATGCTGCATGTGTGAGAAGTGTTATGATTTATGGGAGCGAGACATGAGTAATGAGAGCAGCAACAAAGGCTGGAAAGGGTGGACATGCGAATGGTTCGGTGGATGTGTGGAGTATCGTTGAGAGAGAGGAAGACAAATGATGAATTGCGAAAGATGATGGGAATAGAGCCTGTGATTGATGCTGTGAAGAGGAACAGGTTGAGATGGTTTGGTCATGTGTTGAGGAAGGATGAAAGTGACTGGTTGAGAAGAGTGATGGAAATGAATGTAGAAGGAAGTCGAGGACGGGGAAGACCGAGAAAGACTTGGCTAAAGATGGTGGAAGAAGAAATGCGGGCAAGGGGGTTAACAAGCAGAGATGCAGAAAATAGGGCAAAATGGAGAAGATTGTAATGGGGACCGCAGGGCTAACCCCCGCTCTAGCAGGGAAAATGGCCTTAAAATGCATGTTGTTGTTGTGTTGTGTTGTAATATGTGATTTGTATAAATTTATATATTGGTGTAATATGTGATTTGTATAAATTTATATATTGGTGTAATATGTGATTTGTATAAATTTATATATTTGTGTAATATGTGATTTGTATAAATTTATATATTTGTGTCATATGTGATTTGTATTAATTTATATATTGGTGTAATATGTGATTTGTATAAATTTATATATTTGTGTCATATGTGATTTGTATAAATTTATATATTGGTGTAATATGTGATTTGTATAAATTTATATATTGGTGTAATATGTGATTTGTATAAATTTATATATTTGTGTAATATGTGATTTGTATAAATTTATATATTTGTGTAATATGTGATTTGTATAAATTTATATATTTGTGTCATATGTGATTTGTATAAATTTATATATTGGTGTAATATGTGATTTGTATAAATTTATATATTGGTGTAATATGTGATTTGTATAAACTAGGGCATGCCCGTACTATATCTATATCTAAAATTATATCCCCCCCCCCTCTATTTACATGAAATGGTTTGGTCCAAAGCGAACGGCTTGCGAGTGGTGACAATCCCCCCCCTCTATTTACATGCAATGGTTTGGTCCAAAGCGAACGGCTTCCGGAGTTTGGTAAAGAAATCGCCATCGCGTGCACAAACGCGCAGGAAAGCGAATGAATCGCAAATTCGTTTTTATTAGTTGTAAAACATAGTTTAACGCCAACATAGTTTGCAAACGTGAAATAAATGAATACGCTCTCAAATGTGCCATCCGAGGCAGAGTGTGCCCGCCACGTTCGGCACACGCGATCGTTCGCTGCTCTCTGATTGGTTGAATCGTTTTTTGGACATAGCTCGGTAAGTAATTGTCCGATTAATATGAAACCTTGAAAAGGCACATCCTCGGGTCCCCAGCAATATACCTGGCAAGTTAAAAGTATATCGGACCCGTGGTTGTCGAGAAACAGCGGTCACAGACAAACAAACAAACGTACAGACGTACAGACAGACAGACAGAGATTACTGGAATTATAGATAGATTTATATATTTGTGTAATATGTGATTTGTATGATTTGTATTAGTTTGTTCACAAAGGTATTTTGGAAGAAGATACTTCGGAGGAACAACTGATCTCATCCAACAGCTAAAAATTCTTCCTTCTGTGAATCCGATTCTTGGGTGTGTTCTGTTGGCAAGCAGCTTGCTTGATTCAAAGCCCTCAAATAAGCACTCCAACGGAACAGAGCGCTCGCCACCGCTTAACAACATGGCGGTCTCCACAGAAACAATATTATTGTGGTACTCGAGCAGCAAATGCTGTTCAGTCTGTCATTTAGTTTTACTCGATCCTCTTGTGCCAACTTCCCCCAAACAAATCTATTGTGTTCGCAGTTGCTACAGAGTACGAGGAAGAGGGAATAGAAAGAAAAATGAATGTGGAGTCAGAAGGAGGAACCCTGCCAAGCTATGGACCTCCCGCTGTGCATATTGGGAGGGGGTTTCATATTTGTAGATCTTGGGAAGAATTAGGATGAAAAGTAGAGTAAAAATTGAAGTATGAAATGCATGTTTCAATAATATTATGAGTTTGCCTCACAGGGCTCTCTCTGCCTCTGAACATTTATTTCATTGGTTGTGGTGTCGTTTTGAATTTGATTAGGGCGGCCATTTTTGCTAACATAACGAATCAACTCTTAATCTCTTGCTTGGCTTGCCGAGCAGCTAGGTAAGCGGCTTGCAAATCCGTTGATACAGAACGACTGGCTTGGATAGCGTCAGCAAGCTGCTTACTAACGGAACACAACCCTGGTGTTTCACATTCATCAATGCGTGTGCCGTCCTTTGGAAGAATGGATGAACTGGTGGTCCCGCATACCAGGACCAGTACTTGTCGTTGCCCTGAGAGCCAATTGGATAACTATCGGTAGAATTGTTAGTGTGTCTAGCCAGAGTACGTTTGGCATTGTTGACTACATTGTTGGTCAACATTAAAAATCCCACCATGCCTTTCATGAAGAGCAGGTCAGATGTATTCTAATTGCCGGCACCCTTAACAACAAACCACAAATTCCTGCCATCTTCAGTTGAAGGTCAGACATGGCCAGCCGGTTCGTGAAAGACTTGAGCCAAAACGTTCCCTGCCCAGAATGTGGGAATAATTTGGCCATAGTAATAGTAGTAGTAATAGTAGTAGTAGTAGTAGTATTATTACTAGTAGTAGTAGTAGTAGTATTAGTAGTAGTAGTAGTAGTATTACTAGTAGTAGTAGTAGTGGTGGTAGTAGTAGTATTACTAGTAGTAGTAGTAGTGGTAGTAGTAGTACTATTACTAGTAGTAGTAGTAGTGGTAGTAGTAATGGTAGTATTACTAGTAGTAGTAGTGGTAGTATTACTAGTAGTAGTAGTGGTAGTATTACTAGTAGTAGTAGTAGTAGTAGTAGTATTACTTGTAGTGGTAGTAGTAGTAGTAGTAGTATTACTAGTAGTAATAGTGGTAGTAGTAGTAGTAGTAGTGGTAGTAGTAGTAGTAGTATTACTAGTAGTAGTAGTAGTAGTATTACTAGTAGTAGTAGTAGTATTACTAGTAGTAGTAGTGGTAGTAGTAGTATTACTAGTAGTAGTATTAGTGGTAGTAGTAGTAGTATTAGTAGTAGTAGTATTACTAGTAGTAGAAGTAGTAGTGGTAGTAGTAGTAGTAGTAGTGGTGGTGGTAGTAGTATTACTAGTAGTAGTAATAGTATTACTAGTAGTAGTAGTAGTAGTATTACTAGTAGTAGTAGTAGTAGTAGTATTACTAGTAGTAGTAGTAGTATTACTAGTAGTAGTAGTAGTAGTAGTATTACTAGTAGTAGTAGTAATAGTAGTAGTGGTAGTATTAGTAGTAGTAATAGTAGTAGTAGTAGTGGTAGTAGTAGTATTACTAGTAGTAGTATTACTAGTAGTAGTAGTAGTAGTGGTAGTATTACTAGTAGTAGTAGTAGTAGTAGTAGTAGTAGTAGTATTACTAGTAGTAGTAGTAGTAGTAGTGGTAATAGTATTAGTAGTAGTAGTATTGGTAGTAGTAGTAGTAGTATTACTAGTAGTATTAGTAGTAGTAGTAGTAGTATTACTAGTAGTAGTAGTATTACTAGTAGTAGTATTGGTAGTAGTAGTAGTATTACTACTCGTAGTAGTAGTGGTAGTAGTAGTATTATTAGTAGTGGTAGTAGTAGTAGTAGTATTACTAGTAGTGGTAGTAGTAGTAGTAGTATTACTAGTAGTATTAGTAGTAGTAGTAGTATTACTAGTGCTCTTTCACGAGCCTCTTTCACGAGCCTCACTTTAGCTCTTTCACGAGCCTCGATTCAGTATACAAAAAAAAAGAAAGAAAAAAAGTAGTATTAGTGGTAGTAGTAGTAGTAGTAGTATTACTAGTAGTAGTAGTAGTAGTAGTAGTAGTAGTAGTAGTAGTAGTAGTGGTAGTAGTAGTAGTATTACTAGTAGTAGTCGTAGTAATCTTAGAATTTTAAAGGATCGTGTGTGTGGCAATCATTTTTTACAATCCCCCTTTGTTGGCATAAATGAGTGCAAAAGGAGTCTGTCTTTTTCGACAATCACGTTGGAGGATGAGTTTGTGACGTGTTGGTCTGGTGTTGTGTGTTGGAGCGAAATTGGAGGCCGCAGTGTCCAAAGGCAAATTTAAACATGCTTTCCTCTTTTATTTTTTTCTTTGTAGTGCTTTACAAATTAGTGTCTTTCGTCTTTCCACCTTGTTCAGGGTGAACCCCACTAAAATAGTGGAGGAGAAAAAGATGGGAAAGGGCGTGTGGGAAGAGTGTGGAGAAAAGAAGATGAAGTTGAAGAGGAGGCAGGAGTAAAGAAAGGGAAGGGGAAGAGGCGTGTGTGAAGCATATATGAGGAAGTGGGAGAGACCCCTTGTCAATTTTTCAGAGTATGTTAGGAATGGAGTTACTGTAAATTAGTTCCAAATGTTACGCCGATTAATCTCCTCGAACACCGCCCCAACAACCAAAACGCGCTGCCATCTTTCACATTTACATCTCTCCCCCTTCTCCCCTCTTTCCACCTGCCTTTCTCTCACCCTGTGACCACTTTGATCCTGCAGCTTACAATTGGCCCACGAAACCTCCAAAGGCGGCACTCAAAATTATAACCATCATTATTACCTTCCATTTGAGGTGCACTTTCGAGGAGACCGCATGCAGAGTTCCAAACACAAGCTGTTTCCCCAAACTCATTGATCTTGGTTTAAAAAATGAAATAAATAAACCACAAGCACCTCGGTGTGCCCAGTGTGTTATCACTCACGTAGACTACGGATTTTTATGTTAAGAAAATAGGCCTTTTATGTTTTGAAAAGCGGGAATTTTTTTTTTTTATGTGAAAAAATCCCGAAATATTTTTTTCCCCCGTTTTATTCATTTTTTTTTATTACCAAGTTTTTCAGAAATCAGTCAAAAAAAGAACAAAAAATGGTAAGCTTTTTCCTGCACAACATTAAGCACTCTGGGCTAGTAAACAGGTAAAAAAATGACGTTCAGGTACCTTTATTGCAACCGCATTGTTTGATAAGTAGAGGACTAGAAGAAATTGACAAGACCCTTTTAGGAACGGTTAAAGTAGGTGTTTGAAATCATTATCTTGGTAATGTTCTCCTTGGTGAGGCGGTGTCGGCGGTCGGTGAGGACGTTTCTGCAGACGGAGAAGGACCTTTCCACGTCGACGCTGATGATGGGGCAGTACCTCAAGAGGGGGATGTCAGCAAGCTTGACTCCAGCCGGCACACCAACCTCAGATCCGTGCTGATCTCCATCCAGGATCAAAGCCACTGTCCTCAGCACACCAATGTCGGGATTTCGCTGCAGCACCGCCTTGAACTTGGTGAGCAGGATCTCCTTACGGCAGCCTCGGATCTTTTCGAGCTCCTCCTTGGCCTGATCGAGGAGCTGGAAGGCCTTGGCCAGCTCCATGCCGACCTCCTCCAGCTGCTTAAGGATCTTCGGGATGAACAATACGTGAGCATTTAAGAAGACCAAACTGAGCTTGATGTCCGCCTTTCCGAACAGGTCCTTGGCACTCCGGATTGCCATCGCGTCGTCATCGTTCAGCTGGTCCACAATGTCCTTGACGGCCTCGAAGTGCTCGGCGTAAAACACCGCGGCGTCGATCCACGTCCCCCACCGAGTCAGAATGGGCTCCGGGGGGAGAGAAAGATTGGGCTGCTGCTCCTTCCAAAAGACGACACGCGACGGGGCTTTGACGAACACCTTCTTCGTCGTGGCAATCAGGTCGTTGACGTCCTTGAACATTTCTCGGACTGTCTCGCAGACACGGTGGAGCGCGTGGGCAACGCAAGTCACATGCAGCAAGTCCGGGAAGAGTTCCTTCAGGACATGGCCGGCCTTGATCATATAGGCCGCGGCGTCGCTGACGAGGACCTTGAGGCACTCCGGCTTGAAATCAGGCCAAAGATAGCGCAGCGTGTCATTGACTGCACGCACGATCTCCCCGGAGTTGGTCTTCTCCAGAAACATGCACTGGACGAGGTGGGGACGAAAGTACCCCTCCTTGGACAAGCGTCCCACGATGATGTTGGCCACATATCGACCTGCCGAATCGGTCGTCTCGTCGACGGACAGCCAGATGGGCTGCTGTCCGAGGTCGGCACGGATCCCCGCCAAGGCCTCGTCGTAGCACTTGGCGAGGTAGTGCTTTCGAATCCAGCTTTCATCGGGGATCTGGAGAGTGATGTGCTTCTCCAGGAACGACCGGAGGGCAGGGTTTTCCAATTTCGACCATGGGATGCCAGCGGCCAGCATGGCCTGGCACAGCTCCTGAGCCACGACGTCGCACTTGTGCCTCTTTCCGCCACCAAAGTCCTCCATGGTGGCTTGCGTGACCGTCCTCTTCTTCTTCAAGGCCAAGTTGCTCTTGTGGCGGTCTCCTCGGACATGTTGGGCCAGCTCAGACTTCTGCTTCGCCCGGAAAGTCTTTTCACAAGCTCGACAGAAAGCCGTGTCACTCGACACGTACTTGAAGGTGGCCCCATCGCCGCCAGCGTTGAATTCCTTCAGCCACTTGTCACGAAGAGCAGCACTCATCTTGATAGGAGAGTTGTTCACACTTTGTGTACACTCTCTCACTGTAGTACACCGCCTCACTGCTGTACACGCTGGGGACGCAACGCACGCAAGTGGACGCAACGTTTTGTTTTTGAGATCGATCGCAATTAAAAATTTCGATCGCAGTTAAAAATTTCGATCGCAGTTTAAAATTTCGAAAAATTCCCCAATTTTTTTTAGCGTTGCCAGACATTTTCGACCAAAAAGGGCATTTTATTTTATTTTTCCCGAAAAAGGGCGAAATTCTTTTTTTCTCCGAAAATAGCAAAATAATTTTTTTGCGCGCAAAAAAGCCGTTTTATGTGAAAAAATATTTTTTTTTTTTTCACATAAAAATCCGATGTGCAGTTATCAGCCTCGCTCTGTGGGTCCAGGAGGCTTTGGTCTGTCTGTCTTGTAGCCAAATTACATATCGTGTGCACTCAATTGAGGAAAAAGGACAATAATACAGTATGATATGGGACTGTACCATGAACTCTTAGAAGCCATGCTGGTAAACAAGCAGGGAAAACCTTCAAAAAGAAGCAGGCAGAAACCCGAAACTATAGCACTGTAACGGTTGGAGTGTTCTATGTGTTCATGGTGCTCTGTCTGGGATGTCGGCGGTTCTTACCCCGGCCGAGTAATTCCAAATACTAAACAAGTACAAAAAGTTTTAATTAAAACAAAAGCCGCGTCGATGTTACACAATGCCTAGATGCAGCTGTGCCTATAACGTCGATGTTATAGGCACAGGACATTCCTATTGATTCGATTACTTGATGTTATTTTTGTGCAAAGTGAAAATATATCTCGGCATTTTCCCGTCTGTTATTTCAGGCGGTGTATGACTAACCATGCCGCGATTTTAAAAAAATATATCTTGGCAATTTCCCGTGTGTGGCGACACGTGAATGAAGCTATGCTCCTCTCTCCACATTATTATGACGACGTATAAATTAAATATTTCATCGTGACGATTGTCATCAAATGGACGAATTTTTAATATATCGGCATTTTCCCGTCTGTTATTTCAGGCGGTGTATGACTGACCATGCCGTGATTGTAAAAAAATATATCTCGGCAATTTCTCGTGTGCAGCGACACGTGAACGAAGCTATGCTCCTCTCTCCACATTATTGTGACGACGTATAAATTAAATATTTCATCGTGACGATTGTCATCAAATGGACGAATTTTTTATATATGTATCGGCATTTTCCCGTCTGTTATTTCGGGCGGTGTATGACTGACCATGCCGTGATTGTAAAAAAATATATCTCAATGGACTTGAAGTTTCAGGCCTTTGAGAATTCATTTCGTTCTATAAAGGGCAACTTTCATCGGATTTTCTTCCCGTTTTTTTTCAACCGAGTCTAAAACTATGTTAGCGACTGTGAAAAATGAAATGATATATCGAATTTGATTTGAAATAAAACTGTGTGAGAGAGGAAGACACCACGGGCCTACAAAATAGGCCTCAAAGCTATGCGAGTTAATAAAATGGTGGATATTTGTTTATATGAAGGCTCTCCCAGAATGGGTGGAGCTATGGTTCCCAGAATGGGTGGAGCTTTGACGTTTTGTCTTCTCTGCAAGAACAAGAACAAGAAGAAGAAGAACAACAACAACAACAGCAGAGGGCACTCTATTAGCAGCGTCTGCGACGCGGCTAAAAATTTATTGTACATGCTGCTTCCTTGCTTGATGCTCAGTATTTGAAAAGGATAGAGAAGGAACAAACAACCATAAGTTGGGAATTAAAGTGCGGGCTTAGTGGCCTCCTGTGCTGAAGTTCCTTATGATGAACATACCGTATGTGTTCCTTTTATCTTGTCTACCTGTGTGACGATGCAGCAAGAATAAAAAGGAAGAAATTAAGATGTAAACGAAAGCTCTACGAGAATATACAGTACTGTACTCTATAGCAGTTTATGGTATTTTCAGAAGGTAAACTTGTTTTTATTCAGCAGAGGCGAGCGAAGTGAGGTAGTTTATTCCGCGTACGTGAAACACCGTGCAACCCATGCCTATAGAAAATGGATATTTCGGGAATGCCGGTCGCATTTTCCATTCAATGATCATGTAACTTTAAGAAAAATTCCATGGGTAGACAGACACTCCTATGTTGAAAGTTTAGTGTCAATCGCTCAAGCGGTTGTGAATAAAACTAATTTAAAAGTGAACTAGAAAGTATCTGAAAATGGAAAACCCGCCCACGTCCACTTTGTATTCAGATTTCTTCTTCCACATGCTAAACAAGATGAAAACAGCTGAAAAAATTGACGTTTTTAGGCGACCTTGACCTTTTGACGTCAAAAGCAATATGCTTTAGTGACCCAATATGCAAACCCTGCTCAAACTTCAGGTAAATCAAATGAAAAGTGACAATTTTATGCAACTTTGACCTTTGACCTCTTGATCTAAAAAAAAAAATTGGCTACAAGATTTGATTGGTGAACAAATTCAGTGCCCCAATATGTAAATTCTTAAAATTTTAGGTCAATCGGATGAATATTGACGATTTTATGCGACCTTGACCTTTGACCTTTTGATGTTTAAAAACAAGTACAAAAAGTTTTAATTAAAACAAAAGCCGCGTTGATGTTACACAATGCCTAGATGCAGCTGTGCCTATAACGTCGATGTTATAGGCACAGGACATTCCTATTGATTCGATTACTTGATGTTATTTTTGTGCAAAGTGAAAATATATCTCGGCAATTTCCCGTGTGTGGCGACGAATTTTTAATATATCTCGGCATTTTCCCGTCTGTTATTTCAGGCAGTGTATGACTGACCATGCCGCGATTTAAAAAATATATATCTCGGCAATTTCCCGTGTGTGGCGACACGTGAACGAAGCTATGCTCCTCTCTCCACATTATTGTGACGACGTATAAATTAAATATTTCATCGTGACGATTGTCATCAAATGGACGAATTTTTAATATATCTCGGCATTTTCCCATCTGTTATTTCAGGCGGTGTATGACTGACCATGCCGCGATTTAAAAAAATATATATCTCGGCAATTTCCCGTATGTGGCGACACGTGAACGAAGCTATGCTCCTCTCTCCACATTATTGTGACGACGTATAAATTAAATATTTCATCGTGACGATTGTCATCAAATGGACGAATTTTTAATATATCTCGGCATTTTCCCGTCTGTTATTTCGGGCGGTGTATGACTGACCATGCCGCGATTTAAACAAAATATTTATATCTCGGCATTTTCCCGTCTGTTATTTCGGGCGGTGTATGACTGACCAGTGACCATGCCGCGATTTAAAAAAAATAGATCTCAATGGACTTGAAGTTACAGGCCTTTGAGAATTCATTTCGTTCTATAAAGGGCAACTTTCATCGGATTTTCTTCCCGTTTTTTTTCAACCGAGTCTAAAACTATGTTAGCGACTGTGAAAAATGAAATGATATATCGAATTTGATTTGAAATAAAACTGTGTGAGAGAGGAAGACACCACGGGACTACAAAACAGGCCTCAAAGCTATGCAAGTTAATAAAATGGTGGATATTTGTTTATATGAGGCCTCTCCCAGAATGGGTGGAGCTATGGTTCCCAGAATGGGTGGAGCTTTGAGGTTTTGTCTTCTCTGCAAGAACAAGAAGAACAACAAGAAGAACAACAACAACAGCAGAGGGCACTCTATGACCAGCGTCTGCGACGCGGCTAACAATGGGCTTCTAGGTTTGATTGGTGAACCAATTCATTGACTCAATATGCAAAAGCCAAACTTTCATGTCAATTTGGATGAAAAATTACGATTTTATGTGACCTTGACCTTTTAACTTTTGACAAAATTTATAATTTGACTTCTCCATGTTCTCATAAAAAACACACACACACACACACACACAGAGAAGTGATTGCAAGACCCCATCCCCCACGATATATTTACAACAGCCCTCACAGCCCATACAGCTCACTCCCAGCATACGTCCATTTCATAAATCACCAAACCTGCCATTTTCACACGATGTAATCCCGCAAGGTTCAAAGTCCACTCACTGGCAATGATGGTCGACATGTTTTGGTAGAGTGCGCCCGTCTACAAACCTTCAGGCCTTGCACCAGTCCATGATGCCCTCGACAGTTTGTAGTATGGGGAGCTGCAGCTATCAGCATTTTTGGAGAGTTCAGGAAGTTCTCCAACTCTTTTGATGTGCAAGGCACACCGGTTTCTCGCAGGTGTGTTTCCAAGTATTTTTGGATTTTCTTAGAAGTTTTGTGAGCCATTTTAGGTAACAATCTTATCAAGCACACACTATATACTTTATGTTGCCACGGACACCACCGTCTCCTGGGGTTTGTGCGCATGCGCATTGAGCATTCTGGGGAGGATTACATTATTTTGAAAGTCGTGTATTGGTTCACTTTGTCCGTCTATCTGTCTACATATGTCAGTCTATGATCGAGGAAGTTGAAGACTGGACAACATACTTTCAAAATATGAAGGTTGCCCTTGCTTTATTAAAATAATTATCATGACTGAAATAAAGCAATTTTTCATAAATAATCGCAACCACCAACCACCCTAATTTTTGATACATCACAGATTCCGAACTACTCATGGCAGCGAAGTAATTATGCATACATCAAAACAACCCACTGCAAGCATCTGTCAAATGAAGTATCAAGGTCTTATAATCGATAATTATTTTGTTGTAGTTATCATAATCAGGTACTTCAGTAAATAAGTAAGGCTTTGTGGAGTGACATTTGGCATTTGCGGCCTGTTCCATACACTCATTTCTTCAAGACAAGTGTTACGGATTTCTCACTTCCGCCTTTGTTGTTATTATAAACTTGTGCGATTTTTAGTTTCAGGTAATATTGTTGGTAACATTTCTGTGTGAAATGGAGATGACTTCAGTAAAAGGTAAAAATAAATGTTTGTGAAGGAAAAAGGAAAACGCAGCAAAGAAACCGGAAGAAGCGAGAGGAAAAGATCGGCAGGGAAAAAGAGACACTCGTGAGTCACATCAAGGCTGCGAGTGGACTTCCTCAATATTGGTTGCGAATGAGTTGAGGCTTCCCATGAAAGGGATTGCCCGCGTGACATCGTCCTATATTGCGATTGCAATTAAACCTGCATCTCAGATTTTATTACCAAGCGTGAGCTATTGTTCGCAAGAAAGCAGCTCCACACAGCTCCACACGCTCTCCATCGAAATCGAAGTTAAGTAATTGTTCCCATTTGTATTTTCGTTATAACTGTATTTATTTTATGGTGTATGTACGTATATTGTCCCGACAAAGATTTTCGGTGCAAATCTTTCATACCTGTATTGAAAATCGTGTTAATTCGTGTCGTCTTGAGGCCTTGTACAGTGTACACTGTACAACCTTGAGGATTTGTTTTTCTCTCAGCGGTTTGTCGTTTGTGATCCAATAACTTTCGTTCTCTCAGTTTTCCCAGTCTTTTCACCCCATAGCCTACTTCCTTATGTAAATCTCAACTCAAAAAAACAAAAAAAAAAGACAATTACCTTCTCTGTGCTCATTCGTTTATTCATTCTTATTCGTTCGTTCGTTCTTCGACCACGTGTTTCTCCCCCATTTCCCCAGATAGATTGTCAAATTTCAACTCGTTATTTTATCATCCATGCGATATTGTTTAATTATAGTTGGTTTTGGTTTGAATTTCCTGTAACTCGTAATTAATTAATCGTGTTCTGCTCCTCGTGTGTGGCCTTGTAGTTGTACCCCCGTCGGTGTTTTGTTAACTTAAGCGTGTTTTGCTTGGCTCTTGGTTTTTTCCCTTCTACCCCGAACATAATACTCTGTCTAACGTTCGAAATCCCCACCCCCCCCCCCCCACCCCCCAAAAAAAAACAAAAAAACAAAAACATTTATTTTCTTTTCTCCACGTGTACTGTTGTCTCATCCTGTATTTTCTGTCCAGGTGTGCTGTTCACCCCGCCCCCATTATCTCCTTGCCATCCACCGTTTGCCCTGTTCACGTGACTCGTGGTGGTCCCTCTCGGCTCTCCCCCCGTTGGTATTTTTTGTGCATATAAGATTGTTCACAGTTCTGTTTAAATATTATTTAAATATGTTTAACCTTTCCCCTTCTGTGTTTTATTCAGTGGTATATTACAACACGCTGTTTTTCTTCCTATTTAAAAGGCTTTTCTCAATTTCCTCTCCAACTCATTCCACTTCAAAAAAAAGAAATTCAATATCTTATACGTCTCCCTCACTACATGGTCTAAATTCACATTCATTCCATCCTCCTCCATCGTTCTGAATCGGATTGCTAACTTGAAAATCACAACAAACCCAATTTGTTATCAATGTTCGTCTTTCATTAATCATCCACTTTCTAAACTTCCCCCTTGCCCCTTCCCTCCAAAACTCCCCCCTTGCCCCTCCCCTCCTAAACTCCCCCCCAATCCCTCCCATTCAATTCTCCCCCCATACCATTCCTCTCCAATTCTCCCTCCTCCCCCCTCCTCCTCCAAGCTGCCTCCTCCCCACTTCGTCTCCCTTCTATCTCATACCTCCACCCCCCCAAACCTTCTACTTTCCTCTGCCCCCCCCCCCTCAAACAACCCCTCACTGTGCCTCATCCCTTCACCATCAAACCTTTCATCCTCCTCATCCTTCCCTTTCTTGGAACTCTTCTGCAACATCTGACACACTATCAACTGCTCTCCCTACCTCCCCCTCTCATCCTTCATCTTACCCTACTCTTCTCCTCCCCTGTCCTGTACCCGATGCTCCCCCTCTCTCTTCATTAACGGTATGGACCTCAAACATCCGGGGCCTTCGCTCAAACCTGACTGATCTCTCCAAACAGGTTGCTTCTGACAATCCAGACTTGATCTGCTTAACAGAGACTTTCCTCCTTCAAGATGTCTCTGATTCCTTAATATCTCTTCCTGGTTACTCCCTCCTCCGGTATGATAGACCTGAGCCTCGGCCTGGTGGTGGGGTGGCTATCTTTGTCAAAAACTCGCTTCCTCACTCTCCTTGCACTGCCCTCTTTCCTCCTCACCCGCAGGAGTACCTCTGGTTACGGCTTCCTCTCCGCTCCCACCTTTTGTTCATATGTGTTCTGTACCGTCCCCCAAACAGTGATGACTCCATCTACATTTCACTGTCTGACAACATGGACCAACTTCTATCCACTCATCCCAACTCTCTCTTCCTCATATGTGGTGACTTCAACTGTCATCATGCCACCTGGTTGGGTGTGGGTTCCTCTCTCACCAGTCATGGCACCTCAGCAAAGGACTTCTGTGACTCACTGGGATTGACACAATCTGTCAATTTCCCGACCCGGATCTCAGCCAATGGAGTATCTTCTCTTCTAGACTTGGTTATGACAAACTTCCCTGCTAATGTCTGCTGCTCTTCTTCTGCTCCAATCGGTTCTTCTGATCATGTGCTTGTCAAAGTGGACATCTCTCTGGCCATTCTCAGAGAGCCTCCTCAGCGTCGACGAGTCTGGCATTTCACTCAGGCCGACTGGTACGGTCTTCAAGCAGCCATCAATCATCTGGATTGGTCTCCCATCTCCACTGCCTCTGACATCAATTCTTCCTGGGAATTCTTCCAAAGCAAACTGATCTCTCTCATGCACAGATTTATCCCATCTCGCCTTCAGTTGTCTTACCCTTCCTCCCGTCCATGGTACACTGAATCTTGTGGTGAGGCAGTTGCCCTGAAACAACTTGCCTTTGCCTCTTGGAAGGCTAATCCAACTGAAGGCAATCTCAGTTCCTTCCACCAAGCTCGGAACAAGTGTGTGTCTACCCTCAGGAGTGCCAGGAAGCACTATCTCTCCTCACTCAAGAATGAACTCTCAAACCTGTCTCCTTCCTCCAAATCCTGGTGGCGTCTGGTCAAATCCATTTCTGGTGTTTGTTCCCCCTCCATCCCCTCCCTTACCTCAAATGGCCACACAGTTGACATCGCACGTGACAAAGCCGAATGCCTCAACTCTGTGTTCGCCTCAAAATCCTTAGTCCCAAACCCATCTCTCTCTGTTCCCACCTTTCCCAGTCGAACCCAACTGCTCCTGGACTCTGTGTCCTTCTCTCCTGACAAGGTGGAGGAGTTTTTGTCAAACCTCGACTCTGATTCTGCAACTGGACCAGACGGCATCAGCCCACGGGTCCTAAAATCCTGCTCTGCCGCTCTATCTCACCCTCTCTCTGTTCTTTTCACCCTATCTTTTGCTCAAGGTCATCTGCCAGCATCCTGGAAATCAGCTAACATTACCGCTTTACACAAAAAAGGTGCAAAAACAGATCCTTGCAACTACAGACCAATCAGCCTGCTCCCAATTATCAGCAAAGTCATGGAATCCATCATTGCTTCGGATATGAAATCTTTCCTCTTCTCCAATGGCTTGATCTCTGATCATCAATTTGGTTTCAGACCAGGTCACTCTACTCTGGACATGCTGCTTCTGCTGTCTCAACAATGGATGGAGGTCCTCAATGCCAAACAGGAAATCAGAGCTGTCTCCCTTGACATATCACGGGCCTTTGATACGGTCTGGCACCCAGCTCTGCTCACCAAACTCTCCTCCTATGGTATCCATGGAAATCTCCATGCATGGCTTGTGGACTTCCTCTCTGGTCGTAGTCAACGTGTGGCCCTGAATGGATTTCTCTCATCTCCCCTTCCTGTTCAGGCTGGAGTTCCCCAAGGAAGTGTGCTGGGCCCTGTGCTTTTTCTGGTCTTTATCAATGATCTCTCCGACTCTCTGGAAAATCCTCTCTATCTCTTTGCTGATGACTCCACTCTCTGCCGCTCCATTCCTCTTCCCTCAGATCGGCAGTCTGCAGCCTCCTCACTCTCTGAAGACCTGGACAAAATCACAGACTGGTCAAACAAGTGGAACATGTCTTTCAATCCTGACAAATCTCACTCTCTTACTATGTCTCTCCGAAAAGATCGACTGGACAACCCTCCCATCTACTTTCTCAACAATCCTCTCCAAGAAGTTCTGTCGCTCAAGCTTTTGGGTCTCACTATCTGCCATGATCTTTCTTGGGAAAACCACATTTCCAAGCTGGCCTCCAAAGCCAGTCGCCGACTGGGCATCCTCCGTCGTGTGAAGTCCTTCCTCGGCACACCTGAGCTCCTCACCACATACAAGGCTTTCATCCGCAGCTCAATGGAATACTGTTCTCCCCTATGGGCTGGTGCTCCTGCCTCACACCTGGCTCGGCTTCACGCTGTTGAATCCAAAGCTTTCAAAATCATTGGAATCTCCCACGATGAAGCTATCTCTGAGGGCCTTTCACTCACTCACCGCAGGCAGGTAGGTGGTCTTTCTGTCTTCTACCGACTCCTCTCCAGCCTTGCTCCCCCAGCTCTCTCTGTGCTCTGTCCCCAAAATATTCCTACAGGTCGCACAAGATCTGCCAGCAACCCTCTGATGGTTAAACTGCCGAAATCTCGGCTCTCTGCTCACCTTCACTCTTTCATTCCTCTTTTCTCCCGCCTCTGGAACAAACTCCCACACTCCCTTCAATCCCTCTCCTCCCTCCAGGTCTTTAAAACAGCTGTTCACCACCATCTCTTATCTTCCCCCATCCAAAACCTTGATCTTTTCTACCCCCACTAATTCACCCCAGATCCACCTTGTTTGAAATTCCAACTTCTTTCCTGGAAATCCTGGCAGTGTCCATATGTTTATACCTCTCCCACCCCTCCCCCCCCCCCCCCATTCACATGCCTCCCCCCCAAAGCCCTCTCCCTCCCACAGATCTCTCGATGTCTCCATGTCTCTCGGTCCCTGCTCTCAAATGTTGTGTTTGTGTCCTTCCCCCTCTCTCCCCATCTTGTCTACCGCTCCCGATGTTATTTGTTTTATGTGTCTGTTTGTCTTTCTGTGTGATTAATGTTCGCTCTTTCACGAGCCTCGATCTTGTATACAAAAAAAAAAAAAAAAAAAAAAAAGCAAGAGCCTCCATTACAGGCCGATCTGCCATTTTTTCCTTGAAGAGGCTTTCCGCATGGTGCTTCGTGTTTTGTCGTTGGGATTCCCATATCGACATCATCGTGTGGATCACCGTTGGTACCCATATCGGCTCAATTCCCATATCGACCTCTCACCTCATAACTCCTCGTTTGCAGCCGCTCCGATGCCTGACTGGTCTTGTCGTTCTGCACGACTTCAACCTTCAACCAGCGTGGGGATCCGTGCACGGGCTTTGGGGAATGTTACATTCCACTCACATTTGGCGTATCGTGAGTTTATTGCTTTGAGAGCATTGGGGAATGATGGTACCATCATATGTAGTGTTCATCGGATGCAAGTGATGTTTTCATGGTACTTTCTTTAAGTGTTATTATTGTGTATGTGAGAGTTCTTAATACAATTACTTGTTTTGTTCTACACAATTGCATTGGTGTGGTTTTACCATGGTTTATTGAAACACTCAAAATAACATCTTTCTGCCGCATTCCCTCTCGAGACTCTGAGGGGCACCATAACTGGGGTTTGGGGAGGTAACACGTAACACAAGACAAATCAGACAGTCAGAACTGTGGTAGCTGAGAGCTATCAGAACAGGATTTTAGAACAGGGAGCAAGAAGGTCGGCCATCCATTACTGAGGGAATAACCTCAATGGTGGGATCTTCAGTGACCTGTTTCCCCTCTTCAAAGATATTCTTTCGGAACCAGCTGCAAGAGCATTCACCACCTCCTGAACCATCAGACCATTTGTGTGGTGCGTTGTGCCATGCCCAGTTTGGGTTTCCTGCCTAAAATCAATATTATCCCAAACAATTACAGTCGGCTCTTCTTTGAAACTCAGGCTGGAATGTTACTAGCACCCTCGTGAATTCTTAATTTAGCTAAACTAGTTTCAAGATGGACAACAGAGTCTCGTGATGCACAGTGACCATACCTGCTCATCAAATTCAACAGCTCTGATCAACCAGACAAATGTCTCATTGTCATCCCTAAACTCAGGGATTTGGTGGCTGTTTTAGACCCTTCTAAGCAAGTCGAATTACGTCCTAACAAATGGATCACTTTAGATTCGACAACATCGGGTAGGGCACAAACCTGTCTAGAATGGGTTCATCACTGGCACCTACAATCCATGCTAATATACTGCATAACGCAATCAGTACTATACCCTTGACAGCCAATAAATTCAGGTCTGTTGACCTTGGAGGCCAAGGGTACTGAAACAAACAACAATACTTCACATCATTTTGGACGAAGAAAGCGCCATTATATGCCGCACACATCGGTTCAATATCTGGGCAATGTCCCTCCAAATTCTGTCCAGGCATTCGTGGAGTTTCTCTTTTGGTGGTATTGCCACCGATTTCACTGTCGTTCAATTCCATGGAATCGCATTCAGACCCGGTCCTGCACCGTCCGATTGTCTGATGATTCACCTTTCAGAGAATTGGAAAAAGTAGCTGTTGTGAGAGTGTCTGTGAATACGAGCTGAGACATGTTTTGCCATTGGGTGTTGATGGAAAATCAATTGAGGAAATGACTTCACCAATATTGATTTCATGCAGTCAGTCCTGGCAAAAAGAATCATGAAACTGCATTAGTTGACGATAATATTTTGCTATGTTCGATGGATAACCCGATACTCTGCTGCAATCATATTCGGTCGTTTATTTGGGTTATACTGCAAGCATATTTGGTCTTGTTAGACAAATCTGTAGAGTTTTTGTTATAAAATACAAAGAAATTATAAATTTACACGTACCGATAGTGATTTTTTTTTTCTGGGACACACTGTAAAGTTTTTGTGATGTAAAATGCAAAGTGACCAATTTCGAAGTTTTCATCACACACACACACACACACATACAGTGCCTTCAGAAAGTATTCACACCCCTTGACATTTTCACATTTTGTTTGCCATTATGGGAAACTTTTACAAAATAATTAAAAATAAAAGCTGAAATATCTAATTTACATAAGTATTCAATCCCCTGAGTCAATACTTCATAGAAGCGCCTTTGACAGTGATTACAGCTCCGAGTCTTCTTGGGTATCTGTATCAGCTTTGCACATCTGGATTTGGGGAGTTTATCCCATTCTTCCTTGCAGATTTGCTCAAGCTCTGTCAAGTTGGATGGGGAGCGACGATGAACAGCAATCTTCAGGTCTTTCCACAGATTCTCAATGCGGGTCAACTCTGGGCTTTGGCTGGGCCACTCAAGGACTTTCACGTTCTTGTTCTGTAGCCATTCCAGTGTTGCTTTGGCTGTATGCTTGGGGTGATTGTCCTGTTAGAACATAAATCTTCGCCGCAGTTTCAGATCTCTTGCACTCTGAAGCAGGTTATCCTCAAGGATTTGCCTGTATTGGCTCCATTCATTGTTCCCTTTTTCCTTACAAGTCTCCAGTCCCTGCCATTAAAAAGCATCCACATAGCATGATGCTGCCAGTCTGACACCACCATGCTTCACAGTAGGGATGGTGTTAGATGGGTGATGAGCTGTGCTCTGTTTCCATCAGTCATAGCGCTTTGCATTCAGGCCAGAGTTCAATTTTGGTCTCATCAGACAACAGAATAGTTTCCCTAATGCTCTGTCTTTCACGTGCCTTTTTGCAAACTTCATGTGTTCTGCCATGTGCTTTTTTCTCAAGAGTGGCTTCCGTCTAGGCACTCTCCCATAAAACTTATATTTGTGAAGTGCTAAAGAAACTGTTGTCCTTCTGGCAGGTTCTCCCATCTCAGCCAAGAAATCTGTAGTTCTGTCAGAGATGTCATTGGGTTCTTGGTCACCTCCCTGACCAAGGTCCTTCTTGCCCGGTTGTTCAATTTGGTCGGATGGCCAGCTTTAGGAAGAATCTGGGTGTAGTTCCATATTCATTTGATTTCCTAATGATGGAGCTCACTGTGCTCTTGGGAACTTTCAACACTAAAAATTGTTTTATACCCTTTCCCAGATCTATGTCTCCTCACAATTCTACATTGGAGTTATATGGACTGTTCCTTGGATTTCATGGTAGAGTTTCTGGTCTGACTTGCACTGTCAACTGTGGGACCTTGTATAGAAAGGTTTGTTTTTTTCTAAATCATGTCCAATCAATTGAATTGGCCACGGGTGGTCTTCAATCAAGTTGCAGCGACGTCTCAATGATTATCAAAGAAAATTGGATGCACCTGAGCTCAATTTGGAGTGTCATGGCAAAGGGGTTGAATACTTATTGACTCGACATTTCAGCTTTTCATTTTTAATTATTTTGTAAAATAAAATTTAAAAAAAACATCGACTTTGACATTATTATGGAATATTTTGTGCAGATCAGTGACAATAAATCTCAATTAAATTCAGGCTGTAACACAACAAAATGTGAAAAAAGTCAAGAAGGGGTGTGAATACTGTTATGTGTGGTGAACACCGCTGGGTGACACAGATGACCAAACGAGCTTAACACTCCGAGGTGTTTAATTCAATGGCGGACCTTCGTTACACGCGAGGGAAAGGGGGATGACGAACTTACCTGGACGGCTCCACCCGGTGTCTTCGCAGCTGGATAAATTAACTCAAACGACACCGAATTAAAATGTACAAAAATACCGGATTTATTAAAGAAAATGCCGGTCACAAAATAATGCACGATAGAACTATATTCCTAATTGGAGCGCTCCCATACAGACCCGAATACAGACAAAGGGAAATATAACTGAAAAATAAATATGTGTAGTTTGTGGCACTTAGCTCAAATCAGCTCTTGAATCTCGTCAGGAATTGTTAAAAATCGTCCGAGGCCTTGGCGAGAAAACCGCAGGCTGCACTCCATGGGTGCGAACTAGGCCTCGCCGCGTGCTCCGCTCACTCCTGGCTCCGTGCGTGAAGCGAACAGGCCGTGCCCATACACTCCTCTCTGCTCGGGAAACCGCAGTTCTCGGTCTGCAGTTCCTCCTCCTCACAATCACTATCAAGATGTTGGAACACGACCGTTCGTGATGAATCTTCCTTGCGCAAGAGCAATAGTGACCGTTCGTTATGGGCTCCAGAACGAGAAGAAGCGAGAAGAGAAAATGTCTGCCGTTTCAACTATTTTGTACTTTGAGGCTCTGACGTCATCCCACGACGTCTCAGTGTGCACTCCTATCAGCGAGTCCCATCTTACCAGTCCTTGTGCCAATCAAATCCCGGACCAATCACTGCTCTTCTAGGCGTGGCCTCACAAACCTGCCTGTCCTGTGTGCTCACCAAGTTGGTGCTATCAGCGATAGTGCTCATTGTCTTGTTTCCGGTTGGTTTTTATTTGCCGTTATTAATTATGGTGTCAATTGCTTGGCTTGTCTATGGTGCGTAGTGCGGTGTCATAACGAACACAGGAAAAGATAACAGAGGCAATTACATACGGGGATTAATTTACCCATAATCCCCTGCTAATTAACAAACCCCACCCCTCTCATGGGAACGAAGATGCAAGCTCTTCCACGACATACGGTCTACACAAATTTTCTACTTATTATACTTCGAGGTTTCTTCTTCTTCACGACAGTCAGAGCACACTAATCTATACACTACCTGGCTCTAAGGTAATCATTGTCTACCCCCTACAAACGTAACAACACTTTCTGAAGGCATTGTGTGTGTGTATATATATACAGTGCCTATAGAAAGTCTACACCCCCTTTCAAAATTTTCATATTTTGTTGCCTTATGGCCTGGAATTAAATTGCATTAAATCAGACTTTTCCACTTTTATTTACACATCGTAACCCACAAAGTGAAAAACTAAATCTACCGATTTCAGAGAATTAATTAAAAATACACAACTAGAACACGGTATCTTGGTTGGATAAGTGTCCACCTCCCTGAGTTAATACTTGGTGGAAGCATCTTTGACAGCAATTACAACTGTGAGTCTGTTGGGATAGGTCTCTACCAAATTTGCACACCTTGATTGGGCAATATTTACCCATTCTTCTGTGCAAAACTATTCTAGCTCAGTCAAGTTCCATGAGGAGCGTTGATGGACGGAAATCTTCAAGTTATGCCACAGATTTTCGATTGGATTTAGGTCGGGGTTCGGACTGGCCACTCAAGGACATTTATCTTTTTGTTCCTTAGCCCCTCCAGTGTAGCTTTGGCTGTGTGCTTCGGGTCATTGTTATGCTGAAAGGTTGACTTGCATCCCAATTTCAGCTTTCTCACAGAGGCCAGCAGTTTTTCCTCTTGGATTTTTCTGTATTTTGCTGCATCCATTTTCCCTTCTATCCTGACAAGTGCCCCAGTCCCTGCTGATGAGAAGCATTCCCATAACATGATGCTGCCACCACCATACTTCACAGTAGGGATGGTGTTCTTTGGGTGATGTGCTGTGTTTGGTTTGCACCAAACGTAACGTTTTGCATTTTTGCCAAAAATTTCCATCTTTTTTTTTGTCAAAATTTTTTTCCACATGGCTTCAGAATCTCTAGTCTAGAGTGCTTTTTTTCATACCTCAAACGGGACTCATGGTGGGCTTTTTTGAGTAATGGCTTCCTTCTTGCCACCCTACCGTACAGGCCAGACTTGTGGAGTGCTTGGGATATTGTTGTCACATGTACACAGTGACCAGTCTTTGCAATAAAGACCTGTAGCTCTTTCAAAGTCACCATTGGCCTCTTTATGGCCTCTCTCATCAGTTTCCTCCTTGTTTGGTCATCCATTTTTGAAGGGACGGCCTGATCTAGGCAGGGTCTTGGTGGTACCATATGCTTTCCACTTCTTAATGATTGTCTTGACTGTGATCCAAGGGATATTCGAGGCCTTTGAAATATTTTTATACCCATCCCCTGATCTGTGCCTTTCCACAACTTTATCCCGGAAGTCTTTTGAAAGCTCCTTGGTGCTCATTGTTGAGTCTATGCTGTGAAATGCACTACCCAGGAGAGGGAACTTACAGGAACAGCTGATTTTATTTTGAAATAATCAGAAGCACTACAATTAAACATAAGTGGAGGCCAATTAACTTGGTGTGTGGTTTTGAAGGTGATTGGTTCCACCTGAGCAAATATTTACAATTGCTATTATAAGGGGGGGTTGGGGGGGGTGGACACTTAACCAACCAAGATATTCTAGGTTTGTATTTTTAATTAATTTTCTGAAATTTAGAGAATTTGTTTTTTACTTGGAAGTTGTGGGTTACGATGTGTAAATAAAGGTGGAAAAAGTCTGATTTAATCCATTTTAATTCCAGGCTATGAGGCAACAAAAGGTGAAAAATGTGAAAGGGGGTGTAGACTTTCTATAGGCACTGCATATATGCACATATGTACACATTCGCTCCGTTATATATGAAAAATATTTTAAATCTGTCTTTTAAATCAACATTGGCACCCATTTGCATGCACGGCCTGGTTGAAATACGATGCAGAGCTTGCTTTGTGAACCGGTGTCTAACTTGTACTGTATTTTCTGCAACTCTAGCTGTTTGCCCTGGAATTAAGATGTAAACGGCGTGTCCATTCTCGAAGCGCAGACAATTAACAACAGCCATCATTCTAATTATTGGACGCGTTCCCAGAACTGCATATTTAAGTAGTAATTTAGCAGCAAAAGGTTCGTGCTAATTAAAATTCATCCAACATAGGACGAGGGAAACGGTCGCGCCCGCAGGTTTACGTTGAATAAATCGTTATTGCTACATTATGGTATAAATGCGTTCACGAATATATAAATTCAACAATTCATGAATTCATTTAAACACAACGATTAAACATATTTAAGATCACTTAATAATTTACATTGAATTGTTACTATATAGAATTATCTGGAATCATGAAATATAATTTGTTTCGATGTCCCACAGGGCAACAAAGCCATGTTCAAGTTGATGAACCCAAAAAAGGTGAGATGCCCATTATTGGGTGACCCCTTTGCCCCTTTTTCCCTATATTAATTGCACGTCTTTTGCCCCTCTGGATGTATGTTAAGCTGGGTGTCCCATCTGCTAGCATTAACTGGTGTACGTTAAAAAATATCAGTGTCTTTCAACATGTGCAGATGGCCTACACAACCCTGCTCTTCCATGTTGCAGATGGTCTAGAATTTTTCATGTCAGTGACATTAACCTTTGGGCGCCTCTTCTTCTTCATTAGGACTGTTATATTTTTGATCTTTTTATTGATACTCCTTGGTGGTGATGACCTCACAATGTCCAAAACTTTTATATTTCTACACCAGTCTTAAACTTGCTCTCCTACTCTCATTTAAATGTTTCGTGCTTATTCATTACACAGAAGACAGACAAAGGGGTGAACAAGCTGAAACACAGCAAGAAGCAAGGTCGTGACGAAACATAAAAGGAACAAACAACTGACAACTAGCAAACGTAAGGAGAGGTGACGGAGATGGGGAACTCACAATCATTTTTTATTTTCTATAAAACAGAAGGTATAAGGAATTAATTAAATTGATGGTGGTGAATAATGGGGCAGAGGGGATATAGACACGACCAATGGGTATGGGAAACAGTTGGAACTAGAGAGTTCATAGAACACTTTACCCCGCGCAGTCTTGAGAAAAAGAGGACTTGGACGAGATCTGCCAGCAGCAAAGTCGATTGGTCGAGATGATGTTAAATGCTGTAATATTTTGTCCAAGTACTGCTAAACGGAGGCGTTTTGAAAGTGTTAAAAAGGCGATTTTGTTCTACAGTATTCAAGTGTACAATTATTCAGTTGAAATAAAAGAAAGATTTTAAAGGTTGTAGAATTTTTTGGGGGGGGAATTTATCGCCGTTGATGCAGCGTCTTTTACATCACCCTATCTTCCACATTAAATTATTATTTGTGCATGTTATTTGTGTCCTTTATGACGTCCTTAAAAACAGTAAGTTTCATGTTTGGGATTATTTTCAATTTTGTTTGACTGCCAGGCAGACAGAGTAAAAAAAATCGCACCTGTGTCCAAAGGAAGCGGTTCATTTTTAATATGAAATAGGCAAAACCTACAACTGAACGAAACCCATTAGAATCACCATCTAATAACCCTAACCCTAACAACTCAGGTTGAACCAGCCTCAATGGAATGGTGGGGTTTGATAGTGAGTTGTGAAATTGTGTGGGAGGTAGGGGTAGTGGTGAACCTAGGGACCTGTTCACTATGTCTGAGATCCTACGGGAGTACAATTTAAGGAAATGTGCAAGTGTAGTCGGGCAAAAATGTTTGCAAGCCGCTAGCTAGACGTACACTTGATCACGCTACTATTGTTGCCCTTATAAATTTGGAAACAACGAGTATTTAGGCATAATCTGAAAACTGATGAAAATAAGCGGGGCATAAACCTCACAGGGTTTTTTGTCGTTTTTTTTCTCTACATGTGCACACATGTGTGGACTCCCTCCCAGTATTCCATGTACATGTGCAGATATGGCATTAACACAATGACCAGGTGTTGGGTCCATAATCATAAAAGGAGAGGAGGCGGTAAACAGATAAACACAGGCTTATGGGACTCATTGCGGCTCTACTACTTCACTTGACGTGGTCACGGGTACAGCCACAAAGCCCCGCCCTTTCCAAGGTAGAACCAATAGCAAGAAGGCATTTTCCGTAACACTTATTCACCCCCGCCATTTCCAAGGTAGAACCAATAGCAAGAAGGCATTTTCCGTAACACTTATTCAGCCCCGCCATTTCCAAGGTAGAACCAATAGCAAGAAGGCATTTTCCTTTCCACTTATTCAGCCCCACACCCCCCCCCCCCCCCACCCCTTCCAAGGTAGAACCAATAGCAAGAAGGCATTTTCCGTAACACTTATTCAACCCGCCATTTCCAAGGTAGAACCAATAGCAAGAAGGCATTTTCCGTAATACTTATTCAGCCCCGCCATTTTCAAGGTAGAACCAATAGCAAGAAGGAATTTTCCGTAACACTTATGCAAACCCGCCATTTCCAAGGTAGAACCAATAGCAAGAAGGAATTTTCCGTAACACTTATTCAGCCCCGCCATTTCCAAGGTAGAACCAACAGCAAGAAGGAATTTTCCGTAACACTTATTCAGCCCCGCCATTTCCAAGGTAGAACCAATAGCAAAAAGGAATTTTCCATAACACTTATTCAGCCCTGCCCTTTCCAAGGTAGAACCAATAGCAAAAAGGAATTTTCCGTAACACTTATTCAACCCCGCCCTTTCCAAGGTAGAACCAATAGCAAGAAGGCATTTTCCGTAACACTTATTCAACCCCGCCCTTTCCAAGGTAGAACCAATAGCAAGAAGGCATTTTCCGTAACACTTATTCACCCCCGCCATTTCCAAGGTAGAACCAATAGCAAGAAGGAATTTTCCGTAACACTTATTCAGATATAAAGTTGTACATCACTATACTGTACCCCGCTCTCCCTTCAACCCAACTCCCCCTCCACTCCCCCAAACGACTCTTTCCCGTGCACATAACAATATTTTTTTAACCTTAATATTAATTGTTATATGTCATACATTTTGAGTCAATGGTATAATCTTTATTTAAATAGCGTACAATTTATACATCTGGAAATGACGTGGAAAAACATGGATTATTGTAGAGACGCAATGTCTGATGTGTGACTAAAAAATATATATATATTGGAGAATCCAAGAAAATGCCAACACAGTCAAAGCCCATTAAGCCCACCCTGCAAAAATATATACTCCATAAATTTTATAGAAAATTTATATAGATGTTCTATAAAACATGTCTAAAGAAATGATATAGTACTACTTTAGGTTCAAAATCGATAGAGCAGTTCCAAAAACATTTTCTATAGAAATTGTGTAAAAGTTTCTATTTCTATAGAAATTGTGTAAAAGTTTCTATTTCTATAGAATTTGGTCTTAAAGTGCGATAGAATTTCTATACTAAAATGCCCCAATATTTCCCACCTTGTAGGTTCGGCCAGGAAAAGTTATTCGCTGAAGTCTTTCACGAACCGACTAGCCAGGCCGGACGTTCGACTGAAGGTGATATTGGCAGGAGTTTGTAATTTATTTCACGGTGCCATTTGTAACTTGCCAACTCTTCAATAAAGGATCGTAATACCCACCAATTTTGCAAACAGCTGTAACACCCAACTTAACGTCCAACCGAGGGATGATGCACTTTGGATGCAGAAGTTTTATCATCAGGTTGGTAATCAACCCCAGATTACTCAGTTAGTTCCTTCACCATCCTATCGGATTCTTCCACAATTCACTACCTCTTCTAGTAGGTACTCCACAATGCAGCGCCCCCTCTGGCACTGAATGGAAGGAAATGGAATACAGTTAACTGAATCCACATACATCGGAAATGGAACACAAAACAACAGACAATTGTGAGGGGTTATTTATGTCGATAATTCCTCACATTTCAGCAATTTGTGAACATTTGCCCTGAGCTCTACAACAATGTCGGGTCTCCTAGAGCAGCTCAGTTTTGGAGCACCACGTTTACCATCAAACTGTGCGGGGCATGATCAAGCACGTTTTTGTAACTCCAGACCAAGCTATGCTTTCTTTGCCCACAATTGAGGACTCCACCGGTGCTTTGGATGACAAATGATGGAAGCCAGCCAGATGGATCAATATGGCGTTCAATGATGAGTCACAAATCAATCTCCATTTCGGGGATGGCAGGATGCATATTGGACTACAGGAAGAGGCATCGTGGACAGTGGGGTACTGTACATATACATGGTCCTGAATTGTGAGCATCTCATGATTACTATACACGGTAGTTCATCACCAGACCACTCCGGCCTGAATGGTTGAGGGGTGTCAAATTGGCTTTTATACATTTATATTCATCTAATTGTGATCCGGTGGAGGAATGGCTCAGGATCAACCAGGACACAATGAGACAATGAGCTCATCAATGCAGGAGGCAAGAGATCGTGTAAAACCGTGTAAATGTTACATCACTGATGTGACTACTTTGACCCATACGTGGTTTGAGGTGCTGATGAGATGTCATGTGACCATCGGTGGCTTCCATTGTCTCAGTAACGATCCCATCATATTTTGTTTGTGATGACATATTTAAGGCTCATGGCACTCATACTCCCACCAAATACATATATAATGACAATGACAGGTCACTCTGACATGCATGTTCACTCTAAACAATGGCGTGCAGCACATTTTGTGCAGAGAATCCAAGCTTTGAGACTTTCCTATTTGCTTTATTTACAATTCTATCTCTATGACTCTTGTGTCTTGGATCGAACACTGTTTGCTGATAAGAATTATTATAGAGCTGTTGCGGATTTGAAATTTTCGACTTTGGTTCCGTGGTATTAAATTTTGATTTGGACGTTGCCATCTGAGCATGTATAGCTCAAGGTGTTGGGATTCCAGGCTGGAAAAATGGCCTTGTGTCATGACGGAATATGTAGTCGCACCGGATCCCTGATGGGAATATCTATCGTCCACCAATGCCCAGTGGTGGCAAACGGGTCCCTCGGTCTTAATCATCCTTCTGGTAGATGGCACACACATTGATGCGTCGTCATGCCTCCATAACACCGGCTTGTTTGTTTCCCCCAATCTAATGTACCATACTCTGTGATACAGAGCGTTGGTTCTGCCTAAGTAGTTCTACGGTTTGCCATAATTCTCCTAGCACTGGTCATGGCAGAAATTTGGAATTTGTTCAGGGTGCGGGTGATAGCTCGCCTCCTCTTCGTGAAGGACACCGTGGCATTTTTTACGTCCACCAACTAATGCCGGCAGACGGGATGCCCAGCTTAACGTCCATCCGAGAGAAGGCACACATATAGATGAATCTCCCTCCCTGTGAAACATTGGGATGACATTTTATAGCTAGGTTGGGATTCGAACCCAGGCTGGCAGGCTTAGAGGCGAGTGTGCGTACCTCAAGACCATCCTGCCAGCCTTGTTCACTAAAAAGTGGAAATTGAAAAAATGTAGTTATAAAAAAAAAAAACCTGCAAAACTGTAAAAGGAACGAGTGAGAAAAACTTTGATTACCCTTTTTTTTTTGAAGGACCTTTTTTAAACAAAATAATGGACTTTGATAGGTGAGTGTGCATACCTCGAGACCATCCTGCCGGCCTCGTTCACTAAAAAGTGAAAATTGCAAAAATGTAGTTATAAAAAAAAAACCTAAAAAACTGTAAAAGGAACGAGTGAGAAAAACTTTGATTAACCTTTTTTTTTTTTAAAGGACATTTTTTAAACAAAATAATGGACTTTTGATAAGCGAGTGTACGTACCTCGAGACCATCCTGCCAGCCTTGTTCACTAAAAAGTGAAAATTGAAAAAAATGTAGTTATAAAAAAAAATCTGCAAAACTAAAAGGAACAAGTGAGAAAAACTTTGATTAACCCTTTTTTCTCTTTTTTTAAAAAAGGACATTTTTTAAACAAAATAATGGACTTTTGATGGGTGAGTGTGCATACCTCGAGACCATCCTGCCAGCCTTGTTCACTAAAAAGTGAAAATTGAAAAAATGTAGTTATAAAA
The DNA here is from genome assembly GCF_964187855.1 of Myxine glutinosa. NCBI lineage: Eukaryota > Metazoa > Chordata > Myxini > Myxiniformes > Myxinidae > Myxine > Myxine glutinosa. Next base: position 46,985,720 of record NC_136268.1, read on the forward strand.
TTTTTTTTGCAAAACTGTAAAAGGAACGTCAGAAAAACTTTGATTAACCCTTTTTTTTTAAAGGACCTTTTTTAAACAAAATAATGGACTTTTGATAGGCGAGTGTGCATACCTCGAGACCATCCTGCCGGCCTTGTGCACTAAAAAGTGAAAATTGCAAAAATGTAGTTATAAAAAAAAATCTGCAAAACTAAAAGGAACGAGTGAGAAAAACTTTGATTAACCCTTTTTTCTCTTTTTTTTTTTAAAGGACATTTTTCAAATAAAATAATGGACTTTTGATATCAAACCACCGGCTTAGAAATCATCCGTCGAACGGAATTGCAAAAAACAAGACAAACTATGCCATTAATAAAAGGCAAGAATTCAAAACACAACGTTGGTTCGAGTCAGTTTCATATTTAATGGCACTAATAAATGTTTCAAAATAATACAATATTATACATGGTTAAATTTCATCGAAATAGCAACCTTCCCCTATATATCGAATACGAAAACGTTTCCTGTCACAAAAAGTGAAGCTTTTTATCAAAAGAACGGTCATAAAAGTATCGGAATATAAATATATCAGTCGTTAGACACATCACACGTGGTGCTAACCCTATGGATATTAAAATCAATGCTTTAAGTGCATCTTCCTTTCCTATAAGAACACCCGTCATCTTGCGCTTTCAATATTGCAAGTGGCATTTCTACATGGATCGGCTCGTATGTAATTACGAATATTAAGTAAGCTTTTTGTAATAGCAACGGCTTTGCGTGACATACAAAATATTATGTAAACACAAGGTAACTGTACAATAAAGTTATGCTACCGTGTAAATTGGGAACAACCCTGCAGACTATACCTGTAAACTGCTGGAAGGTGTAGTTCATCGCTAGCGAGCGCTCGAGCATCTAATACAAAGCAGACAATTGTTGTGTATTTGTAAGGAATATTATACATGATGCGTGTGTTCAGTTGAGTGCTGGAATCGTTCCTGGTCGTGTGGGATCCGAGTTTTGTCGTTAACATCAGTAACGTGCACCGCGTGCTGTCTGGCCTTGAGCCGCAGCGCCGCTATGCTGGTGGCGCGTCGGTCCGCCGCCTCGGACGGCTCGGCACCCGGAGCGGTTGTGAAAGGCTCTTCCGACGAAAGGCTCGGTCTAAATATCGCAGTTCCGGAGCTTAAGGTCGTAAAGATCCTGATGAAACCATCGTAATCCATTAGTTCGTCTGACATGCGGCCGCGCGGACGGACAAACGCGCGCATTTGTCAAAAAGATCTCACATCCGTCGATGTTTGTACCTTCCGAAGAAGGGCGCAATGAAGGGGTGCCGCAGAACTCCGAGTCCCAGGTAGCCACACAACCCCAAAGGCGAGGGTGGGAACGGCGGGGGGTGCAGGGCGAGCGTCCAGCTTGAGTCCAGGGTACCTGCGGACTGCGGCAGCTGGTTGTCCACGTACGGCAGGAGACCCCCGGTGGGAAACGGGTTTCCTGCACCGGGCACTCCGGCCTTCTCCCGCTTCCTCCACTTGGCTCGGCGATTCTGGAACCACACCTGTGAATACATGGCGTTGAAACGGCCCGCAGCATGCGCGTCGCGGTTTACTCTGCATGACACAGCATTCCATTGAGGTGTCGCGAACCGACCCTACCGACCTCTCTTGTCTCGCGGCGATCGCGAATCGCAAAACACGCCGAAAGGTGAAAATACGGTGAAAATACGTCATGACCTGCCGTGGCATTCTGTGGACTCACCTGCACGCGGGCCTCCGTCAGGTCTAGCCTCATGGCGAGCTCCTCTCTGCGGGAGAATTGCGCCAAAATGAACTTTACATTTCTTACCATATTGACATTGCTCTAACTTTGCCGTAGCATAAACGACATATATTTATATATATATATAAATAAATATATATATATATAACACCAATCCATTCATATAACCTGGAGTTCTCTCTCGATACTTCATAAAGCCTAATCGATATGCAATGATGATGCTCCCTTACACATATTTTACATTTACACAACTTTACAAACACTCCACATTTACAATCATTTACACTCACTTTACATGCACTTGCACACATTTTACATTTACACTCACTTACACACACTTTACATTTACACTCATTTACACATGCTTTACATTTACCCTCCTTTACACACACACACAATTACATTTACCCTCCTTTACATGCCCATTACATTTACAATAAATGTACTGCTTTACACGTATTTTACATTTACACATTTACACTCATGACATTTACCCTCTTTTACAATCATATTACGTTTACACTCCTTTACACATGTTTGAATTTTTAAACATTTACACTCACATTATGTTTATACTCCTTTACATGTGTTTTACATGGCGTGTAAACGCTGGAGTTTTATATTTACACACATTATATTTACACGCACATTATCCTTTACACATCTACACTCACATTACATTTACTCTCCTTTACACATGTTCACACATTTACACTCACATTACTTTAGACCTCCTTTACACATGTTTTACATTTACACATTTACACTCACATTACATTTATCCTCGTTTACACGTGTTTTACATTTACACATTTACATGCACATTCGATTTACACTCACATTACTTTAGACCTCCTTTACACATGTTTTACATTTACACATTTACAATCACATTACATTTACCCTTTTTTAAAACGTTTACATTTACACATTCATTCTATTGACACTCACACTACATTTACCCTCCTTTACACATGTTTTACATGTACCCATTTACACTCACGTTACATTTACCCTCCTTTACAATCACATTACATTTACCCTCCTTTACACGTGTTTTACATTTGCACTCACACAACATTTACCCTCCTTTGCAATCACATTTACACGTGTTTTACATTTACACACATATTTACACTCACACTACATTTACCATCGTTTACATGTGTTTACATTTACACACACATTATATTTACACTCACACTACATTTACCCTCCTTTGCAATCACATTTACACGTGTTTTACATTTACACACACATTATATTTACACTCGCACTACATTTACCCTCCTTTGCAATCACATTTACACGTGTTTTACATTTACACACACATTATATTTACACTCACACTACATTTACCATCGTTTACATGTGTTTACATTTACACACACATTATATTTACACTCACACTACATTTACCCTCCTTTGCAATCACATTTACACGTGTTTTACATTTACACACACATTATATTTGCACTCACACTACATTTACCCTCCTTTGCAATCACATTTACACGTGTTTTACATTTACACACACATTATATTTACACTCACACTACATTTACCATCGTTTACATGTGTTTACATTTACACACACATTATATTTACACTCACACTACATTTACCCTCCTTTGCAATCACATTTACACGTGTTTTACATTTACACACACATTATATTTACACTCGCACTACATTTACCCTCCTTTGCAATCACATTTACACGTGTTTTACATTTACACACACATTATATTTGCACTCACACTACATTTACCCTCCTTTGCAATCACATTTACACGTGTTTTACATTTACACACACATTATATTTGCACTCACACTACATTTACCCTCCTTTGCAATCACATTTACACGTGTTTTACATTTACACACACATTATATTTACACTCACACTACATTTACCATCGTTTACATGTGTTTACATTTACACACACATTATATTTGCACTCACACTACATTTACCCTCCTTTGCAATCACATTTACACGTGTTTTACATTTACACACACATTATATTTACACTCACACTACATTTACCATCGTTTACATGTGTTTACATTTACACACACATTATATTTACACTCACACTACATTTACCCTCCTTTGCAATCACATTTACACGTGTTTTACATTTACATACACATTATATTTGCACTCACACTACATTTACCCTCCTTTGCAATCACATTTACACGTGTTTTACATTTACACACACATTATATTTACACTCGCACTACATTTACCATCGTTTACATGTGTTTACATTTACACACACATTATATTTACAATCACATTACATTTACCCTTATTTACATGTGTTTACATTTACACACACATTATATTTACACTCACACTACATTTACCCTCCTTTGCAATCACATTTACACGTGTTTTACATTTACACACACATTATATTTGCACTCACACTACATTTACCCTCCTTTACAATCACATTTACACGTATTTTACATTTACACACATTATATTTACACTCACTACATTTACCATCGTTTACATGTGTTTACATTTACACACACATTATATTTACACTCACACTACATTTACCCTCCTTTGCAATCACATTTACACGTGTTTTACATTTACACACACATTATATTTACACTCACACTACATTTACCATCGTTTACATGTGTTTACATTTACACACACATTATATTTACACTCACACTACATTTACCATCGTTTACGTGTGTTTACATTTACACACACATTATATTTACACTCACACTACATTTACCCTCGTTTACACGGACCGTGCGCGCGATCCCCGACGAGTGTTCTTAATCTCTCGTTCTCTCATTCGCCTCGATCGTTGCGAATAAAAGAAGATCCGTGTAAAGATACAATCGATCCATCGGTGTTTGTAACGACGCCACTTCCACCTCACCTGTCTTACACTCCCATTGTGATCACCTATCGGATATTTATTTATAACCATGGAAACAACATCGCAATGTATCACATTCCGCGGCTTCCCGAGGTGTTCCCAGCGAATCATGAGAGTCGTAAATGTAAATTATATCATTATTCCCTCTCGAATCGAGCGACGGTCGGAAACGCCGCCGTGTGACGTCATCAGCGCACCTGGTGAACACGTCCGGGTAGTGGGTTTTCTGGAAGGCTCTCTCCAACTCCTCGAGCTGGTAACTGGTGAACGTGGTGCGGTAACGTCGCTGCTTTCGCTTCAGCACGTTGTTCTCCTCGCCGTCGCTCCCCGCCGACAGCGAGTGCGGCTCGTCCTTCGTCGCCGTCTGACATTCCGAGTCGCCGGCGCCCCGAGGGCCATCGTGCCCGTCGGGCGGAGCCTCGGGACCCCGAGAGCCCCCAGGGCCTTCGAGACCGTCTCCGGGCGCTCCCTCGTTCGGGGCTTCGTGACGTTTCGGAATCGGCTTCGTCTTGCACGACTTTCCGTGACTCGCGTTCGTTTTTCCGACTCGTTGGTCCACGGCGTCCGTCTCCGACAGGTGACATGGCACCTGGACGTGGCGCTCGCCTGACCTGCCCAGAGCGTGCGACGAAAACACCCTTTGGATGTCGCCGTTGAACGTGGGGAATATTTTGGCGGGAATTTCCGCCTGGGGTAGCTCGTTCGCGGATGTATCTGCGAGAGAGAACATTCATACAGCTGTTGATCGTATCGACTATGACGTAAAAGAGAAATGACGTCAAAATGGATTGCCGCTTTTACATGTCTCACAAAGGTACATGATTATAAGCCTATAAAAAACGTTTTACTTCATGCCGTAAAATGTATATTTTATACGATCTGTAATCAATAATAACACTAACAATGTGATTTGTACATCTCACCCTGCGATTTGCTGCTTATCTTGTCCTTCCTATTGCTCTGCTGCTCACTGTATGAGGTACGTCTTCCCAGAATGCTGTCGATGCAGTAAGAGGATTTTAAATGCGCGCTCGTGTCCTTCATGTCGTTGTTGCAAGCTGCTTCCAAAGCCATCTTGACGAGGGGAAGCGCACGTGGTGCGCGCGACCGGACCGGCGTTCTGCGGAGGGCGCGCGCACGCTGCCCCATGGCCAGCCTTCGCGTGTGGGCGGAGCTACATGGCGAGCCCGCCCGGTGATTGGTGAAGCCGAGGACGTCACCCTAAGCAGCTTCCGCATTGGTTCGTTGTTCTAGCACAAGGGTCCGCGCGTGTCTGCTTTTGTTTGCAAATTCATTTGAGACGCAAGGCTTATGATTCGCTCGATAAACACGAGTTGTGCGATGAGGATGAGACCATTTTAGCTGTGATTGATCTTAAAATGTAGCTTGGAGGTTATAATATGACTTTCGTTAATAATCACGACAATGGATAATAAAAACAATTGCATCTTACATCGCAGAACATAACAATGATGACGCGTCTTATTCTCCAAACTTCACGCAGTAATTGCTTCATTCAATTGCAATTCCCGAATTGTTATTAAATTATTACCAATACAAGTCGGGTCAATCGTCGAGGTGTGGGGATAATATATCATCTTTATGGACGTGACACGTGACTAATTTGCAGAAAAGCAAACATGGAAGTGGCGAGCAAGAGGGATCGCTCAGCAGCAGCAAACGCTCTATTCGCTCGTCTGTGCAATTGACTCCCTGTGTCTGTTATCTCTTGTCTGGTACCCCTCGGCCCTCCCTCCAGGCGTCAAGAGTGCTGCCCAAAACACACACATATTATACGGGACATATTATACATATTATACACACATGAAGGAGCTGTGCTCCAACGCGAGTCGAACGGATTGACGCGACAAAAGACGGGAATTCGTCCGAGTTGCTTTATTGCACAAATCAAACTCGGGTACTCTGAAAAGCCCGTTTATCGGGCAGCAATATATATACACACTCAAACACGTCATGCCGGAGCGTTTGCCCGGGAAAGGCGAGACCGGGCGTGCCCGGGCGTCCTGGGCGAGCCCTGGAAAGGCGAGTCTGGACGTGTCCGGGCGTCCTGGGCGAGCCCTGGAAAGGCGAGGCTGGGCATGCCCGGGAAAGACGAGACCGGGCGTGCCCGGGCGGCTCGGGCGAGCCCGGGAAAGGCGAGTCCGGGCATGCCCGGGAGAGGCGCGTCTGGGCCTGTCCGGGCGGCCTGGACGAGCCCGGCATGGTGATCGCTCCCTGGCCGCGTCCTCGGCAGATGCAAGGCGATTGTGTATACCCAGCGGTAACCGCAACACGCGCCCCTCCAGAATCGACTTGCACCGGCAGGGTCAATTTAAGGGGGGTCCTGATGACCCGGCCGAAGCGACCCCTGGAGGGTCGTGGGGGGGGGGGGTCCAGTGTGGTGGTGGGTGGTCGAGCGGGGGGAACCGTGGACAGGGGGCGGCCTCGCCGCGGAGGAAGGGCCAACCGTGGTGGTTGGTCGACGTCCACGTGCGCCGGCTTGAGGCGGTCCACCAAAATCCGGTCCGACCTGCCGCCGATGTCGATGACGAACGACTTGTCGTCCCGTCGCAGGACCCGGAAGGGCCCGTCGTACGGCGGCCGAAGTGGCCCCCGGTGTGCGTCATGACGCACAAAAACGTACTCCGCTGTGCGAAGCGCCGGGGGGACGTAGGACTGGGGGCCACCGTGGCGGGACGTTGGCACGGGGGCAACACCGCGCCACCTCTCCGCCGTGTCGGCGGAGACATCCATTCGGCCAGGCCGTTCCCGGCCGTTCGGCGTCACGCCGTTCGGCCTGTTCGAATTCTTGAGGATGCCGTTTGGCCTGAAGAACGCGGCCCAGGCGTTCCAACGCTTGATGGACGGCGTGCTGCGCGGTCGAGCAGGCGTCGTGCGCGTTCCGCCGGCAAGAGGGCGAATGCGTCGAGGAGGAGCGTCTTGATCGCGCCATACTTGTCAGCGGCTGGCGGGTGCTGGAGGAGGCTCAGGGCGCGGGCCACGGTGGCGGAGCCGAGCGCCGCTACCACATGGTGGAAGTGGGTGTCGTCGGCGGTGATGCCTCGCAGGGCAAACTGGGAGTCCGCCTGGGCGAACCAAACCGCCGCGTGAGCCTCCCAGAAGGTAGGCAGTTTAAGGGCAACTGCCGTGTCCATCACGTCGAGGTCACCAGTGAAGGAGCTATGCTCCAACGCGAGTCGAACGGATTGATGCGACAAAAGATGGGAATTCGTCCGAGTTGCTTTATTGCACAAATCAAACTCGGGTACTCTGAAAAGCCCGTTTATCGGGCAGCAATATATATACACACTCAAACACGTCATGCCGGAGCGTTTGCCCAGGAAAGGCGAGACCGGGCGTGCCCGGGCGTTCTGGGCGAGCCCTGGAAAGGCGAGTCTGGACGTGTCCGGGCGTCCTGGGCGAGCCCTGGAAAGGCGAGGCTGGGCATGCCCGGGCGTCCTTGGCGAGCCCTGGAAAGGCGAGACTGGGCGTGCCCGGGCGTCCTGGGCGAGCCCTGGAAAGGCGAGTCTGGGAATGTCCGGGAAAGACGAGACCGGGCGTGCCCGGGCGGCTCGGGCGAGCCCGGGAAAGGCGAGTCCGGGCATGCCCGGGAGAGGCGCGTCTGGGCCTGTCCGGGCGGCCTGGGCGAGCCAGGCATGGTGATCGCTCCCTGGCCGCGTCCTCGGCAGGTGCAAGGCGATTGTGTATACCCAGCGGTAACCGCTACACACACATATTATACAGGACATATTATACACACACATATTATACGGGACATATTATACACACACATATTATAGGTGACATATTATACATATACACACACATATTATACGGGACATATTATGCATATTATACACACACACATATTATACGGGACATATTATACACACACATATTATACGGGACATATGCATATTATACACACACACATATTATACGGGACATATTATACATATTATACACACACATATTATACAGGACATATTGTACACACACATATTATACAGGACATATTATACACACATTATACGGGACATATTATACATATTATACACACACATATTATACAGGACATATTGTACACACACATATTATACAGGACATATTATACACACACATATTATACAGGACATATTATACACACACATATTATACGGGACATATTATACACACACATATTATATGGGACATATTATACATATTATACACACATTATATGGGACATATTATACACACATATTATACGGGACATATTATACATATTATACACACATATTATACGGGACATATTATACATATTATACACACACACATATTACACGTGACATATTATGCGTGTTATACACACATATATGATAGCTAACATATTATGCACATTACACACACATATTATTGGTGACATGTTATACACACACACATATTATAGGTGACATATGACACATATTATACACACTGTTACATATTTATGTGAATGTATGTGAATTACCATTCAGGTCTTTGCTTATACATGTGGAGTAGATTAAGGGTTGTTGTGGTTGGAGGGTCAGGAGCCCTTCTGAAAAAGTGTCCGGAAACGGAAGTGACCGGAAACGGAAGAAAAGAAGACACGAGGAAGAAAAGCGACGAGTATTCTTCTTCCTCGCCCCGCTCCGACGAGAGGTGGGATCGACCTTGCGCTGCGTGGAAAAGCGGCGTTCCGAAGCCCGTCTGGCGAGAGGAGTTACCGGGACGTGTACCTACCCGGTGGAGACGTCAAGTTGACGTGGGGCCGTGCATCGACCCCGCGTCTGGCACCGTTCGCGGCACCGTCTAAACAGACGCGTACGGGTCGCCCGTTGGGGCCTAACACGCCTTGCAAGCGGCGTGGGGCTTTTGGCTGGCTTTACCATCCCCGCTTCGCGTGGCCACGAGGGGCTGCAGCCGCGGTGCCTGGTACGATACCTGCCCGGGGGAAACACGTCCATCCGGGGTTCGTTCAACCGCCCGAGTGCGGCGACGCCGACCAGCATCTTGGTCAGGAGGGGCCCAGAGACATTGTGAGGGGCAGAGACCAAAAGGGGGTCGTGAGTACAGAAGTGGACACACATATATAAGATGGCCATCTTAATCATATAGGGAATTGATTGTGGATTGGGAATTGTTGATGGTTGTTTGTTGTTGATTGCTCGGGGAATATCCGTGATTGTATCATTGAAATCGTATGATATCCTTACCCTGGAAATATATCATTGCACATCAGTTTCTCTTGGGTGGAATTCATAGGGATTGCGTTGCGAAAGCGCATATATATAATACTACTTGCTGGCGAAGGTCCTCTCACGGTCCGGGGGTCACCGAGACCAGGTAGTCACCGAGGGGACCACGTAACAGAATTGGGGGCTCGTCCAAATTACGATTTGCGGTTTCGCAATTGGGTCTACGTCCGGGATCTAAAATTGTATAAAATAATAAAATAATATTTTTATTAATTAAAATTTATTAATTAAGTATTAATTGGAAAATTTGGGGGGAAATTGGGGTAAAGTCTTGGGTGAAGGTTAACAGGTGTTAACGATAGTCACCATGGCATTTGTGGCACAGAACTTTGCGGTAACACCGAGTGAGGCACAGTTCCGAGCGTTACTAAAGTCGGACCTCTTGAAATTGGCCAAACATTTTAACTTGGAGGTCCGAACTAATTTGAGGAAGGCAGAGTTGCAGGCCACGGTGATACAATCTATGGTGGGATTAGGAACATGGGACGAGTTAGCCTGGGAGTGGCTACCCGAAGAACCAGAAGATGTTGAGCTCCGGAAACTGGAGTTGCAATTACGGAGCCAGGAACGGATCAAAGAAGAAGAAAGGAAAGCAGAAAAGGAAAGAGCAGAAGAAGAAAGGAAAGCAGAAAAGGAAAGAGCAGAAGAAGAAAGGAAAGCAGGAAAGGAAAGAGCAGAAGAAGAAAGGAAAGCAGAAAAGGAAAGAGCAGAAGAAGAAAGGAAAGCAGAAAAGGAAAGATCAGAAGAGGAAAGGAAAGCAGAAGAGAGGAGAGAAGAGAAACAAGCAGAGGAAAGGAGAGTGGAACGAGAACTCCAGGAAAGGTTAGAAGGGAGAAAAGCAGAGGAGAGGAGAGCTGCAAGGGACCTCGAAGCAGAGGAGAGAAAAGCGGAAAGGGAATTAAAGGAACGTGACATGGAGCTTCAGCAAGAAATCAAATTCAAGGAGCTGGAGTTAATGAGAGAACGGGGAGAGGCACCACCCTTGCTGACGGGGTCGACACCTAACCAGAAAACCTGGGATGTGGGCAGACATGTGAGGCTGGTTCCACCGTTCAGTGAAAAGGAAGTCGCGAAATTTTTTCCACACTTTGAGAAAGTGGCTCGACAATTAAACTGGCCGGAGGAGGCCTGGACCATACTCGTACAAAGTGTGCTGGTGGGGAAAGCTCAGGAAATTTATTCGGCGCTACCAATGGACCAATGTGCAGATTATGAGGTACTGAAGAAGCACATCCTCAAAGCCTATGAGTTGGTTCCAGAAGCTTACAGGCAAAAATTCAGGAATGCCAGGAAGAGGGAGAGTGAGACCCATGTGGAGTTTGCCAGAGTGAAAGAAAACATGTTTGATCGGTGGTGTGAGTCAAAAGGAGTCGGGAAAGACTTCGAAACATTGCGTGACTTGATCCTGGTGGAGGAATTCCAGCAGTGTGTCCACGAGGACATCAAAGTGTACCTGCAGGAAAAGAAAGTACCAAAGTTGTGGGACGCAGCCACCATGGCAGACGATTATGCCTTAACCCACCGAATAGGGGTCCACGAACCTAACTCCTCGCCTAGATCTCCGCAGGGGAGGTGGGGAACAGCAGGTGCGGAGAACGACCATACATGGCGGCGGCCTCGAGATGGTTATGGGGACAACTATGATACCCCACCTGTTCGAAATCAGAGGGATGCGGGCCCAAGACAAACTTATAGTTCGGGGGGCCCGAGGCAGACCACGAGTTTTTCCTCCGGGCCTACTTGCGCTTTTTGCAAGAAACCTGGACACTTGATGTCCAGTTGTTACCGCATGAAAAGGGAAGACCCAGAGCGGAGTCCGACTATTACGACTCCAAATGCAATGGCCATTGTGAGAAATCGCCATTAAAAGGGTTACCAACCATTTATTTCAGAGGGGTTTGTGTCACGGGATGGAGCCTCGACTAACCGGAAACCGGTTAGGATATTGAGGGACACAGGGGCACATCAATCTTTAATGCTTGAAGGCATTTTGCCATGGTCCGAGGAGACGGCAACGGGGGATAGTGTTCGTTTACAGGGGATCGGGGGCGGTGTTAGTGCTCCCCTTCATGTCATCCATTTGGAGTCCGATTTGGTGTCAGGACCGGTCACCGTCGGTTTACAAGCCACGCTTCCTGTAGAGGGTGTATCTGTGGTTATCGGGAATGATTTGGCCGGGGGTCAAGTTTATGGTAACCTGAGGGGTGGTAAAGAGCCCAGCAGGGAAAATAACACCACACCAGCTCGGGATGGCGACAAAAGTGCCAAGTTATTTGTAGGGGGACTGAACTTCAAAACAGAGGAAGAAGTTCTGACCTCTGTCTTCAACAGATATGGGCCGCTGGTGGAAGTGCGGTTGGTAAGAGACTGGGAAACGCAACAGTCAAGAGGGTTCGGCTTTGTCACGTTTGCCAGCACAAAAGACGCCAGAGAGGCAGAGAAGAATTGGAATGGCAAGGATTTGGAGGGTCGGACCATAACAGTAGGGAAGGCATTTCGTAGGCGTCGAGAGGTCTACAGGAGAGGACAACTGGGCGGTAGTTTTGGTGGTGGCCGCAATCAATATTATTATGGAGGCTCCCTGAGTTACGGCCGCTCCCGAAGGAAGGATTGTCAAAGTAGTGGCCGAGAAGGAGACCGCCATTCATGGGACTACAGGGACAAGTGGTCCCACCCTAATTATTAGGGAAGTTCTGAGAAGTTGAAGTACTGAATGCGGCGGAGCCGCCGAGCCAAGATTCCTACACGGATTAACCGTGAACGCCGTTCCTAAAGGCGTCCATGTAGTGAACTTTCATGCACGGACTAACCGTGAACTCCACGTTCCTCAAGGCATCCATGTAGTGAATACTCGGCTTGGCCTCCCGGAAAAAGTGCTATCGAGTGGCTTAACTTTGGATCTTTGATCAACCCCTTAACCTTCATTCACAAGAAACTGACGGTCAAAGTCAGAGGGTCATGAGATGGAGTTTGATTTGGCAGGGACAATGTCGTGGCTGGTGCTTAGTCCAGAGGGAGTAATCTGGAGGGGTTGGGGTGAAATTTTGGTTGCTTTATTTTTAAGTGATAACTGTGCCCGGGGGGAACTGATAATGTGGGGGGGGTTGAGTTATCTGGTTTGTTTCTCCCAAATTGGCCGGCAAAGAAAGTTTTCGCTGGGTTCAAACTTTCTTTCTTGAAGGGGGGGAGTGTTACATATTTATGTGAATGTATGTGAATTACCATTCAGGTCTTTGCTTATACATGTGGAGTAGATTAAGGGTTGTTGTGGTTGGAGGGTCAGGAGCCTTTCTGAAAAAGTGTCCGGAAACGGAAGTGACCGGAAACGGAAGAAAAGAAGACACGAGGAAGAAAAGCGACGAGTATTCTTCTTCCTCGCCCCGCTCCGACGAGAGGTGGGATCGACCTTGCGCTGCGTGGAAAAGCGGCGTTCCGAAGCCCGTCTGGCGAGAGGAGTTACCGGGACGTGTACCTACCCGGTGGAGACGTCAAGTTGACGTGGGGCCGTGCATCGACCCCGCGTCTGGCACCGTTCGCGGCACCGTCTAAACAGACGCGTACGGGTCGCCCGTTGGGGCCTAACACGCCTTGCAAGCGGCGTGGGGCTTTTGGCTGGCTTTACCATCCCCGCTTCGCGTGGCCACGAGGGGCTGCAGCCGCGGTGCCTGGTACGATACCTGCCCGGGGGAAACACGTCCATCCGGGGTTCGTTCAACCGCCCGAGTGCGGCGACGCCGACCAGCATCTTGGTCAGGAGGGGCCCAGAGACATTGTGAGGGGCAGAGACCAAAAGGGGGTCGTGAGTACAGAAGTGGACACACATATATAAGATGGCCATCTTAATCATATAGGGAATTGATTGTGGATTGGGAATTGTTGATGGTTGTTTGTTGTTGATTGCTCGGGGAATATCCGTGATTGTATCATTGAAATCGTATGATATCCTTACCCTGGAAATATATCATTGCACATCAGTTTCTCTTGGGTGGAATTCATAGGGATTGCGTTGCGAAAGCGCATATATATAATACTACTTGCTGGCGAAGGTCCTCTCACGGTCCGGGGGTCACCGAGACCAGGTAGTCACCGAGGGGACCACGTAACAACACACACATATTATAGGTGACATATTACGCATATTATACACACGCACACATTATAGGTGACATATTATGCATATTATACACACATATTATAGGTGACATATTATACATATTATACACACACACACACATAATTATTACAGGTGACATATTATGCATATTATACACACATATTATTGGTGACATATTATACATATTATGCACACATATTATTGGTGACATATTATGCATATTGTTACGTTTGTGGAGGTAGACAATGGAATACCGTAGGTCCAGGTAGAAGTGTATAGACTACCATGCTCCGTATGTCACGATGAAGAAGAAGATACCCCATGTAACATAAGTAGGGATCCGTTTAGATCGGATGTCGTGTAAGAGAGTATCTTTGTCCCCATGACGAGGGTTATGTTAATAGGTTAGGGATTAAGGGTAATTAATCCCCAGTATGTAATCGCCTCTGTTATTTCCCCTCTGTTGCTTATGACAACGCACCACACATATAGCCAGCAATCGTGCATTAAGACACTAAATAAAAACCAACTGGAAACAGGACATTGAGCACCACCAATTATACCACTGACCTGGTGATCACAAAGGCACAAGAGGGGCGTGAGGCCACGCCCCGAAGAACGATTTGTCCAGGATTGTTGAGCTATGAGAGGGACTCGCTGGTTGGAGCACGCACAGGGATCGTCAACTGACGTCAGAGGACTGAGAATAAAAGACTTGAGTCCCAACATTTTTGTGCTTCTTGTGTGGGTACAGTCGGTACGAGCAGTCCCGACATTTTCCCTTTTGTTATTATTATTATTATTATTTTATACAGGATCGAGGCTCATGAAAGAGCTAACATTTATCACATGAAAAATCAAACAGACACATAGGACATATAATAGGGGGAGCAGTAGACAAGATGGAGAGAGAAGGGGAAGCACACAAACACAACATTTGGGAGCAGGGACATCAGAAGATCTGTGGGAGGGAGGGGGCTTGGGGGGAGGAGGAGTGGGAAGGGGGGGGGGGTGGTTCGAAGTATAAAACAAGGACACTGCAAGGACTTCCAGGAAAGAAGTTGGTATTTCAAAGTGGATCTGGGGTGAAATTAGCGGTGGTAGAAAAGATCAAGGTTTTGGATGGGGGAAGATAAGAGATAGTGGTGAACAGCTGTTTTAAAGACCTGGAGGGAGGAGTGGGATTGAAGAGAGTGAGGGAGTTTGTTTCAGAGGCGGGAGAAAAGAGGAATGAAGGAGTGAAGGTGAGCAGAGAGTCTTGATTTTGGCCGTTTAACCATAAGAGGGTTGCTGGCAGATCTTGTGCGACCTGTAGGAATATTTGGGGGACAGAGCCCAGGGAGAGCTGGGGGGGGGGGGGGAGGGGGCATGGCCGGAGAGGAGTCGGTAGAAGACAGAAAGACCACCAACCTGCATGCGGTGAGTGAGTGAAAGGCCCTCGGAGTTAGCTTCATCGCAGGAGATTCCAATGATTCTGAAAGCTTTGGTTTCAACAGCATGAAGAAGAGCTCGGTGTGAGGCAGGAGCACCAGCCCAGAGGGGAGAAACAGTATTCCATTGAGCTGTGGATGAAAGCTTTGTATGTGGTGAGGAGCTCAGGTGTGCCAAGGAAGGACCTTGCACGACAGAGGATGCCCAATCGGCGACTGGCTTTGGAGGCCAGCTTGGAAATGTGGTTTTCCCAGGAAAGATCATGGCAGATAGTGAGAACCCAAAAGCTTGAGTGACAGAACTTCTTGGAGAGGATTGTTCAGAAAGTATATGGGAGGGTTGTCCAGTTGGTCTTTTCGGAGAGACAAAGTGAGAGTGTGAGATATATCATGATTGAAAGACATGTTCCACTTGTTTGACCAGTCTGTGATTTTGTCCAGGTCTGCAGAGAGTGAGGAGGCTGCAGACTGCCGATCTGAGGGATGAGGAATGGAGCGGCAGAGAGTGGAGTCGTCAGCAAAGAGATAGAGAGGATTTTCAAGAGAGTCAGAGAGAACACTAACCCTTCTTCTTCTTGGGTCCTGGCTTTCATAGTGAACGGTCGTGTCTCAATATTTTGTTTTTCTCTCCGGGCTGGCCTCCATAGTGAACGGTTGATTTATTGGTTCTCTTGCATTGGGACATTGGTGCCGTGCAGTCACATTTTATAGCGCTCTTGCGCTAGGGACATTGGAAGTTTCGACAATCGTGAGGAGGCTGGGCGCGGCTCGTGGACTTCGGTGCGCTTGGCCCGTGGCTTTGTGGCAGCTGAAGGCCGTGCCGCGTGAACCGGGGAGAGGTCGGTGCATTGTCTGTGTGCTGTGTGGAGCAGACGGCGAGTGGATGGGCGTGGCCTGCTCGCTTCACGCTCGGCGGCTAGAGTAGTGAACTCTGCACGGAGGCCTGTGTTTTCCCATGCAAGGACGGAGGGCCTGTGATGATCCGGGATGAACAAGGGGACGAACAAGGGGAGCTAAGTACACGCACATGACATTTTGTTACTTTCATTCTTTTATATTTCCCCTTGTGTTGTATACGAGTCTGTGTGGGTGCACTCCATATAGGAATATTAGGTTACCGTGTATTCTTTTGTAACCGGCATTTCTTTCAATAAAGCCGGTATTTTTGTATTATAATTACGTGTCGGTTGAATTAATTATTGCAGGGTCGAAGACGTCCAGTGGGGTCCGTGAAGGTAAGAGCCTCATTACCCTTCGCTCCCTCATTCACCCGCGCGTATATAACTCTGCCATCATTGACTGAACGCCTCGGAGTGTTAAGCTTACTCTCGTTCCAAAAGTGATTTCGGACGGTTGGGTTTCGCTCTCTGCACGGGGAGGCTTCATCGTGGGCAGCCATGTTCCCGCATTGGGCTGGGGGTCATGGGGCGGAAGAGCCGCGGACGGAGGGCTGCAGTTTCACACCAAGGACGACAAAGACAGGCATGGCTGGGGGAGCGAGCTGCACGCGGGCCGTTCGATTCGCGCGGAAGGCCTGTTTCGCACCAGCGGACGTGGCCTAGTGAACGAGGGCGTACTGAGGCCTAGCAGCGCAGGAGCGAGCATATTTCCCGTCAACATCAGAGCAGCGCCCAGACTGCGTGCCCGGGGCCTGGATGATTCCTGGCGAGACCCACCAGCGATCAGAGCTAAGTGCACTAAATAACCACACACCTTTATTTCATCCAACGTTATTTTATCCCAGTGGTGTAGTCTATGTGATACGCAGGTATACGCCGTATACCCACTAGGAAAGGTCCAGGATTTCCGTATACCCACTTAAAAATGCACGAGGATACGTAACAACATAGTTTCGTTACGTGTAGATGCATACTGTATGCATTCGTGAGTGTGGTGGTGCTTATGGGGTGTCGCTTCAGGACGGATGACTATGAGGCTGGAAGGGAAAAATCACAGTATACCCACTACAAAAAACTAGACTACCACACTGTTTTATCCTTTGTCTGTGTTTGTATCTGTTGCGCAAACGTCCCAATTTAGGAATTTATTGACTGTGTTTTATTTTGTACTGGCATTTCTCTGAATAAACCTGTTCTTTTTGGACACTTCAAATCCGTTTTCGGTTGAGTTTTTTTTTGCAGGTTTGAGGACTGTCAGTAGGATCCGTTCAGGGAAGTGCTCTTCAGCTTCAGCATCCTCCTCCTCTCCCCCCCCCCCCCCCCCTCCCTGCATGTATTAACTCTGCCACATTTTGAACCGAGTGCCTCGGAGTAAAGCTCGTTTGGCCTTCCGTGCTACCCTAAGGTATTCACCAAGGGTAGTCACGCGACATTTGGTGTCAGGAGTGGGATTCGGACTCGGCGTACATTTTGTTTCCGGGGGTTATGAGATCGACACCCGCTGGGTGCAAATTGCGCCTAGCATTTGGATTTAAAATTTATCATAGTACTGGGGTGTCCAAATTTTATCATAAATTGGAGTATGAAGCGCAACATTGCGTTTTTCAGAAAATTAAATTGATCTTTTTTTTCCTGAGGTAAAAATACGCGCTCAGGGAATTACTTTTTCACCGCGGATGGCGGAAGCGAGTGAGATGGCCAAGCGGTTGGGGATGCTGAAGACTTTGGAAGTGAGCCGGGGATAGAGGGGTATGATAATAGACTAATAGAGTTGGAACTTCCCCCACCCCGAGCATTAGTCCACCTCCCCCTCCTCCCCCATGGGGGAGCCGGGAACAATGGGAACGGCCACGATGCCCGACCAGGTCTGGGTTCAATTATTAAAGGACATGTTAAGGGGAGAAATGAAGGGAATGAGTGATAAAATGGATGCCCAGAGTGAACAAATGAGGGAAATAAAAGGGGATATTAATAAAAAAATGGGGAACAGATGGGAGAAATGAAGGGACAAATTAATGGTTTGGAAAACAAAATGGATACCTAAAGGAATGAAATGAAGGGAATGAGTGAGCAAATTAATGCTCAAACCACAAAAATTGATGGATTGAAGGGGGAATTGAAGGGACAAATTAAGGAAATGGAAAATAAAATTGATGGATTGGAGGGGAAGATAGAGGGAATGAATGAACAAATGAAGGAATAAGGGAATGAAATAATGGAGATGAATGAAAAATTGGAGGGAAAAATTGGGGGAATAACACAAGACCTGGGGGAACAATTGACGAAGTAGCGGGGGAAGAGATGCCATTGGAAATTGAAGAGGGT
Source organism: Myxine glutinosa (assembly GCF_964187855.1). NCBI lineage: Eukaryota > Metazoa > Chordata > Myxini > Myxiniformes > Myxinidae > Myxine > Myxine glutinosa. The sequence continues at coordinate 47,004,431 of NC_136268.1, forward strand.
GAAACCCAGCCTGGTGAAATTGGGGCACAAGAGAAGCCAGGGGCAGCAGAATTTGAATCAAAACGGGGGGAATTAACATTGGGAATGGAAGAGTGTGAAACCAAAGCTGATGCGCTTGGGGCACAGGAGACTGCATGTGTGGAAGTAAATGGGGAAGATTTGGAAGTAAATGGGGAATGTCTGGCTGAGGAAGACCTGGAAGGCTATCGGGCTGGTGTGGATGCCGGAATACACCAACAGGGAGAAGAATTTGGATTTGTGCAGTGCCTTTACGATTTGTGAGAGGATTTGTGGTGGTTCAGAGCAACAGCGGGTAAAAATATTGGGGGTACGTGGAACGGAACCGGACCGGGTATTTATGGATGAAGACCTGTTGGGGCCGCAATTGATTGGGGACGATAAGAGTAATGATTGGACACAGCGGCTGTACACCTGTGACAGTCTCATCGGGGAGGAGGTTGCTCAGGCCCAACAGAGCCTGGTATATGTGGTGAGTCGGTCCGAGGATGAGATTAAAGTGACCGGGGTGACCCTCACAACGAACCACAATTGGGCACCAGAGGCTCCAAAACTGGATACCCAGCAGGGGGGGGGGGTGTTTTTGCTCCGAGCTGGATTCGGACATGGAAGAGTCTGGACATAGAGCCTCGGAAGATCTGGTCCCCATAATAAATTTGGAACAGCTGCAGGGAGGGGCAGAACAACCTGAGGGAGGGGTTGCTACCTGCAGCTGCGGTGGTTGGGCACATGAGGCAAAACATTTTAAAAGGAAAAATAACGATAAATTGCAATGGGAATTGGATGTGGAACAGCCATGGTGGGAGTTAGTCCCCGTGCTGCGGAGTGTGGACTGAGAGAGGTCATTGGGGATGGCCTCGGGGAAAATGTGCCCCTTTCAGAATTTGATAATGCCAGCCAGTTGGGGGGCTGGGCTGGTGAGATTTGGATGTGGGGTCCAGCCATGGGTGTCATGGTATGACCTGGGCCCCGGTGGGGTGTGGCGTCCCTTGTCCATCGGGTCGCTGCTCGAGTGTGTGGCTCGGGTCGGCAAGGTCATCGGACCCTGGTGGGGGCTACGACCTCCAGGGGGTCCGAGGTGGTTTCTCACAGGCCTAGGATGGCGTATTATGAGGACCACTAGGAGTAGGTGTTGTGGGTCATGCTTTGGTGGTGGCATCGCGGACGGCCATCGAGGGCCTTACAGTCACGTGAAAAAGTAAGTACACCCCATGTAAAGTTTTGACTTTTTCAACATATTTCAACATACAGCTATTTGATCTTCATTTCAACAATATTGATAGATAAAGGTCATATAATATAACAAATATCATGAAACATTTACATTTTGTAGTCCATTGTATAATTTAAATAAACATAAATGCAAATTTCGCATGTGGAAAAAGTAAGTACACCCTTGGCTCTAATAGGTGGTATTGCCCCCTTTGGCAGAAACAACCTCAAGTAGGCGTTTCTTATAACTGTCTACCAGTCTCTGACATTGACTGGGAGAAATTTTTGCCCACTCCTCCATGCAGAATTCTTTCAGCTGTGCGATGTTTGAGGGGTTTCTTGCATGCACAGCTCATTTCAAATCCCCCCACAACATCTCGATGGGATTTAGATCCGGGCTTTGACTTGGCCATTCCAGAACCCTCCATTTCTTTCTTTTCAGCCATTCCTTGGTGGATTTACTGATATGTTTAGGGTCATTGTCATGTTGCAAGGTCCACCTTCGGTTGAGCTTCAACTTTCTGACAGATGGCCTCACATTATCCTCAAGCACCCTCTGGTACAATGAAGAATTCATAGTGGATTCTATGATGGTGAGCTGCCCAGGCCCTGATGCAGCAAAGCTGCCCCAAACCATAATATTTCCACCACCATGCTTTACAGTTGGTATCAGGTTCTTGTGGTCAAATGCTGTCTTTGGTTTTCGCCAAACATGTCTTCTGGTACTGTGGCCAAATAGCTCTACCTTTGACTCATCTGTCCAGAGCACATTGTTCCAGAAGTGCTGGTCTTTGCCGAGGTGTTCATTGGCAAACTTTAGTCTTGCCCTAATGTTCTTTCTGGACAGCAAAGGTTTCCTCCTGGCACACCTCCCATGTAGATCAAATTTGTGCAGCCTCTTTCTTATGGTTGACTCGTGCACTTTGACATCAACAGTGGCAAGAGCTACCTGTAGGTCCTGTGATGACATTCTGGGGTTCTTAGAGACTTCTTTCAGCATCTTGCGGTCTGCTCTCGGGCTGAACTTGCTGGGGCGGCCTGGCCTGAACAAGTTGGCAGTTGTTTGGAATCTTCTCCACTTGTAGATGATCTTCCGGACAGTCGAATGATTGATTTCAAATTGTTTGGAGATCTTTTAAAATCCCTTCCCAGACTCGTAGGCATCTATAACCTTCTTTCTGAACGCCTCAGAGAGCTCTTTTTATCTAGTCATGGTGACGCCGCACACTTCAACAACAAAGAGGAAACCAAACGAAATGTCTGAGGTTTAAATAAGACAGGTTCCTCCAAGATCCTCTCTAACGATGTTCTAATCATTTGCACCTGCGCTGGTGCACCTGATTCTAATTTTAGGTATTTGAAGTAGTGATAAATGTAGGGGTGTACTTACTTTTTCCACATGTGAAATTTGCATTTATGTTTATTTAAATTATACAATGGACTACAAAATGTAAATGTTTCATGATATTTGTTATATTATATCACCTTTATCTATCAATATTGTTGAAATGAAGATCAAATAGCTGTATGTTGAAATATGTTGAAAAAGTCAAAACTTTACATGGGGTGTACTTACTTTTTCACGTGACTGTATGTGGTGACCACCCGGGCATGCGGCCTGACACCATCTCCCTGAGACTCTGGGACAGCCAGCATGTGGTGACCTGCCATGCTGTGCTGGTCTATGGACACAGGTTGAACCGCATGGACAGGGATGGACATAGCCTACTGGACAACCATTCGAGCATCTGTGGAACATGATGGTGTGAGAATGATCTTCCACAGATGATCTGTTATGATTTGTGGACTCTCGGCTTGGGAAGAGAGCCATGGGAATGTGTAACGTGCCGAGCATATGGGCCATGCTCGGCTGGCATGTGTATGGAGAAGCACCCTTCTTTGGTGAGATTAGTGAAATGTGAAAAATATTTGGCACGGGTAATCTGTGGGTTAGATGCAAATTTAAGGGTGAATCTTTTGTGAGACCATGGTGGCCACTGCACAGTGGCACCATTATTGATCCAGGTGTGTTAGACCAAAGTGTTGGAGGCTGGGATAAAATTGATAGGGTAGCAGGACACAGCCTTCAACTGGTCACAGTGGCGACTGTGCCAATATTTGGGACGCAGAGTTGTGGGGATGTAGTGGGTAGTTTGGGGGTCAATGTGGTGCTGTGGGTGTCCAAGGTGTGTGGACCATGTCTTCTGGAGGAGTCTCCTGGTGGAGCATGGCTGTCGACTGGACCTTGGTGTGGTCAAGTGTGGGTGGGCACTGGGGGCTGCAGTTGTGTGGACTGGGGGATGAGGGCAGCGTAGCTGATGTGAGGGTGGATGCCATGCAATGCGACCATCTCCCCCAGGGCCGAGGTTGTGAGTGTGGTAGTGTTGGCAGCAGGTGCTCACCACATTGGCCAGCTGGGGCTGGTGCGGCCGTGGTCCTCGCAGGGGGGCCGAAGGATGGATGGTGGGTCGCACCCTTATGGACACTCATGGGCCATGTTGGCGTTTCGACTGCTCAGCTTGTCCCGATGACCCTTGCACGGTGGAGGTGCGGAGCTGAGGTCGTAGTCCATGGGCCAGACCCCAGAATTTCATGGATTGGTACCACCCGGGGTGGCAAAATTTCACCATGTTTTCTTGAAAGGTATATACCCATAGATGAAAAAAAAACTTGAAAGCCAAGCTTGGAACGGTAGCTTAGTGCTAGTAATCACATCTTAAAGATGGAGGACTGGGTCCGATCCGGGACCAGAAATTATGGGGTAGGGGAAACATAAATTTCGATATCGTTTGAACTAATGGTCCACTTGCTACAAGTAACCACTCAAAATGTTGGAAATTTTATGTTCTACATAACTATATCTATTATTTGCCAATATGCTAATTAAGTAGGTCACTAGAGGTCAAAAGGTCACAAAATTTGACCCCTGCTTAAAATCTGGCCATCCGTCCAAAAAATCACCACAGTTACCCTACCAATGGGAATTTCTCAGCCAAAATGGGCTCAAATAGAAGTTAATATGGGTCCAAGCCCATTTTATGCATAAAAGTGTGGATTTTATTTGTATCTGAGCTATGGTACATAACGGAATTTGACACATCTTTGAAAACGGCCATTTTTAGCCCGAAAAACATCCAAAATGAATGATGTCAATATGCTGATATTTAATTTGCATTTTTTTTCACTTTCAGGCAATAATGGAGGGCACTCGAGATCTAGACCAAGTACCCTTACTGCCAGGCAAGTTTACCCCGTTCCTCCTGCATCTTTGAGTGCGAGGACACAGACCTCGAGCTGAATTCGCCCCAAGATCGTGCATCGTGGGAACGGAAGTGCTTATGGTGTTTTTTACTCAACGTTTAAAGAGATTGACATGGCTCTCTGTCTTCAAAAGATGTCTGTGAACGAGGGAAGTGTTGACATACCAACAGGTATCAAGGCCAATGTGCAGGTGACATTGGTGTATGACAACATTGATAGACAGGAGGAGACGTTGAGTGGAGGAGGGACGTCCCACAGAATAAATGGCATCATTGCACAGCCCAGGGTATTCGGACCACTGCCCTTCATGCAGCATCCCCTGAATGAGGAGAAGCGAAAAGACAGGACCATAGGGATTGAGGAGCCAAGGCTACTTCCCATCTACAATGCCGGAAAGCGTGTTGGACCCCCACTTCGCGGTTATGTGGAAATCGACGACCAGACAATGAAGCAAGAGGTGAACAAGAAGACTCTACTTTGGTTGCTCACTCGTGCACATTGTGCTTCAAACCAAACTGTGTGCAGCTGGACAGGCTTCAACATACAAGTCCGTGATGAAGTAGAGGTCACCCCTGATGAAGTTGGTTATCTCCCCACGATAAATGCCCCTGCCACTGAGCTTTCTACAGTCCATGAGGTGTTGTGCCAGTCTCAACTGATCAGAAGATCACTAGGTCTTGGGAGCATTGTCGTTGTGTTTGACCAAGCGCTGTATGCCAAAGCCGCTGAAATCATTTGGAAGCAGAGGGACACATTCTCAGAAGTCATTCCTAGGATGGGTACATTTCACACTTTGTGTACACTCTTAAACATCATTGGCAAACGATTCCAAGATGCTGGGTTGAGGGACCTTTGCATTGAATTGGGTGTCATTGCTGAGGGGTCAGTAGAAAAATTACTTTTGGGAAAACAATACAACCGTGCGGTTAGGTTCCACAATTGTTGTATGAAGCTCTGAGAGCCCCTCCATGCTGGCGCAGACTATCTTTGTATGCTTCAAAACGCTCAGCCAGTGATACAAATACCGGACTGCTAAGGGTCTCTGTGAAGGTCTCCTGGCATATGTCTAGGGAAAATGTGTTGACTAAACTTTGTAAGTCTGAGCTTTCATCTTCGCCCTGAAATTCTACGAACCCCTTTTTTTTTTTTCTTTTTTTTTTTTTGTATACTGAATCGAGGCTCGTGAAAGAGCTAACATTTACTTCACAAACAAATCAACCAGACAAACAAAATACCCAAAAAGAGGGAGCGGAAAACAAGATGGGGAGAGAAGGGGAAGCACACAAACACAACATCCGAGAGCAGGGAGATGTGTGGAAGGGAGAGGGCCCGGGGGAAGGAGGCATGGGGAGGGGGGGAGAAGTATAAAACACAAGGACACCAAGGACTTCCTGGACAGAAGTTGGTATTTCAAAAAAGTGGAATTGGGGTGAAATTAGCGGGGGTAGAAAAGATCAAGGTTTTGGATGGGGGAAGATAAGAGATGGTGGTGAACAGCTGTTTTAAAGACTTGGAGGGTGGAGTGGGATTGAAGAGAGTGAGGGAGTTTGTTCCAGAGGCTGGAGAAAAGAGGAATGAAGGAGTGAAGGTGAGCAGAGTCTTGATTTTGGCAGTTTAACTATAAGAGGGTTGCAGGCAGATCTTGTGCGACCTGTAGGAATATTTGCGGGACAGAGCCCAGAGAGAGCTGGGGGGGCAAGGCCAGAGAGGAGTCGGTAGAAGACGGAAAGACCACCAACCTGCCTGCGGTGAGTGAGTGAGAGGCCCTTGGAGTTAGCTTAATCACGGGAGATTCCAATGATTCTGAATGCTTTGGTTTCAACAGCGTGAAGGCGAGCTAGGTGTGAGCCAGGAGCACCAGCCCAGAGGGGAGAGCAGTATTCCATTGAGCTGCGGATGAAAGCCTTGTATGTGGTGAGGAGCTCAGGTGTGCCAAGGAACGACTTCACACGACGGAGGATGCCCAGTCGGCGACTGGCTTTGGAGGCCAGATTTGAAATGTGGTTTTCCCAGGAAAGATCATGGCAGATAGTGAGACCCAAAAGCTTGAGTGACAGAACTTCTTGGAGAGGATTATTCAGAAAGTGGATGGGAAGGTTGTCCAGTCGGTCTTTTCGGAGAGACATCGTAAGAGTGTGAGATTTGTCACGATTGAAAGACATGTTCCACTTGTTTGCCCAGTCTGTGATTTTGTCAAGGTCTGCAGAGAGTGAGGAGGCTGCAGACTGCCGATCTGAGGGATGAAGAATGGAGCGACAGAGAGTAGAGTCGTCAGCAAAGAGATAGAGAGGATTTTCAAGAGAGTCAGAGAGATCATTGAAGAAGACCAAAAAAGCACAGGGCCCAGAACACTGCCTTGGGGAACTCCAGCCTGAACAGGAAGAGGAGATGAGAGAAACCCATTCAGGGCCACACGTTGACTACGACTAGAGAAGAAGTCCGCCAGCCATGCGTGGAGATTTCCATGGATACCAATAGAGGAGAGTTTGGTGAGCAGAGCGGGGTGCCAGACCGTATCGAAGGCACGTGATATGTCAAGGGAGACTGCTCTAATTTCCTGTTTGGCATTGAGGACCTCCATCCATTGATGAGAAAGCAGAAGCAGCATGTCCAGCGTGGAGTGTCCAGGTCTGAAACCAAATTGATGATCAGAGATCAAGCCATTGGAGAAGAGGAAAGATTTCATATCTGAAGCAATGATGGATTCCATGACTTTGCTGATAATTGGGAGAAGGCTGATTGGTCTGTAGTTGCTGGGATCTGTTTTTGCACCTTTTTGTGCAAAGCGGTGATGTTGGCAGATTTCCAAGCAGATGGAAGATGACCTTGAGCAAAAGAGAGGGTGAAGAGAACAGAGAGAGGGAGTGAAAGAGCGGAAGAACATGATTTTAGGACCCGTGGGCTGATGCCGTCAGGTCCAGTTGCAGAATCAGAGTCGAGGGTTGACAGAAACTTTTCCACCTTGTCAGGAGGAAAGGACACAGAGTCCAGGAGCAGCTGGGTACGACTGGGTACGGTGGGTACAGAGAGGGATGGGTTTGGGACACAAGATTTAGAGGCAAACACAGAGTTGAGGCATTCAGCTTTTTCACGTGCGGAGTCAGCCGTGTGGCCATTTGAGGTGAGGGAGGGGATGGAGGGGGTACAAACACCAGAAACAGATTTGACCAGATGCCACCAGGATTTGGAAGAGGGAGACAGATAAGAGAGTTCAGTCCTGAGAACGGAGAGATATTGTTTCCTGGCTCTCCTGAGGGTGGACACACACTTGTTTCGGGCTTTGTGAAAGGAAATGAGATTTCCTGCCGTTGGATTTGCTTTCCAGGAGACGAAAGCAAGTTGTTTCTGGGCAATAGCCTCACCACAAGATTCCGTGTACCATGGACGGGAGGAAGGGTATGACAACTGAAGACGAGATGGGATAAATCTGTGCATGAGAGAGAGCAATTTACTTTGGAAGAATTCCCAGGATGAGTTGATGTCAGAGGCAGTAGAGATGGGAGACCAGTCCAGATGATTGATGGCTGCTTGAAGACCGTGCCAGTTGGCCTGAGTGAAATGCCAGACTCGTCGACGCTGAGGAGGCTCTCTGAGAATGGTCAGAGAGATGTCCACTTTAACAAGCACATGATCAGAAGAGCCGATTGGAGCAGAAGAAGAGCAGCAGACATTTTCAGGGAAGTTAGTCATAACCAAGTCCAGAAGAGAAGATGCTCCGTTGACTGAGATCCGGGTTCGGAAATTGACAGATTGTGTCAGTCTCAGTGAGTCACAGAAGTCCTTTGCTGAAGAGCCATGGCTGGTGAGGGAGGTACCCACCCCCAGCCAACTGGCATGGTGACAGTTGAAATCACCACATATGAGGAAGAGAGAGTTGGGATGGGTAGATAGAAGTTGGTCCATATTATCAGACAGCAAGATGTAGATGGAGTCATCACTGTTTGGTGGACGGTACAACACACATATGAACAAAAGGTGGGAGCGAAGGGGAAGCCGTAGCCAAAGGTATTCCTGGGGGTGAGGTGGAGAGAGGGCAATGCAGGGCGAGTGAGGAAGAGAGTTTTTTTTATAAAGATAGCAACCCCACCTCCAGGACGAGGCTCAGGTCTATCATACCGGAGGAGGGAGTAACCTGGGAAAGATACCAAGGAATCAGAGACATCATGAAGGAGGAAAGTTTCTGTTTCAGCAGATCACGTCTGGTTTGTCAGAAGCAACCTGTATGGAGAGATCAGTTAAGTTTGAGCGAAGGCCCCGGATGTTTGAGGTCCATACTGTTAAGGAAGAGGAAGGGGGAGCATCGGATACAGAACAGGGGGGGGGGGAGCGGTAGGGTAAGATGTGGAAGAGGAGGAAGAGGTAGGGAGAGCTGTTGAAGGTGTGTCAGAGATTACAGAATAGCTTGGAGAAAGGGAAGAATGGGGCAGACAAAAGGTTTGATGGTGATTGGGTGAGGCGCAGTGAGGTGTTATTTGAGGAGGGGGAAGAGTGAGGCAGAAGGTTGAGGGAGAAGAAGGTGAAAGTTGGAAGGGGGAAGAAGTGGGGAGGACACTTTGAGGAGGAGGGGTGAGAGGGGAGTCTAGGAGGGGAGGGGTGTGGGGGGAGTTTAGGAGGGAAGGGGCAGGGGGGGAGATTTGAAAGGGATGGGTGATGGGGAAGATTTGGGGGGGGAGGGGCAAGGGGGAAGATTTGAAAGAGATGGGTGATGGGGAAGATTTGGAGGGAAGGGGTGAGATTGGATTTTGAAAAGTGTACGATTAATGGGAAACGAACATTTATTGCAAAATGTGTTTCTTGAGACATTCGAGTCAAAAATACATTTGAGGACGCTGAAGGATGGGTGGAGTTCTGGAGAGTTTAGGGAATGAATGACAGATGCACTGTAAGAGATGGAAAAAAAATTTTGGAATGAATAGATTTGGTGAGCAAGTCGAAAGCATCCTTTTATAGAAGAAGAAGAAAAAGGTGTTATAGAATATGACAAAATAAAGTTCTTCAGGGGACAGATCAGACATTTTTAACAACGTGATCACATGATCACGAACAACGTGGTCGAAGAACGAACGAACAAATAAGAACGAACAAACGGATAAGAACAGAGAAGGAAAATGTTTTTTTTTTTTTTTTTTGAGATTTTAAAACAAGGAAGTATGGGGTGAAAAGACTGTGAAAAACATAGACCGAAAGTAATTTGCAGCGCGATCCAAGAACCGCTGAGACAAAAAAAAAGCCAAGGGCTGACACGGTAGCCTACTAGTACTACACTAGGCCTCAGAATACACGATACGAAAAAAACGACGATTCTGTACACAGGTATGAAAAACCAACACCGAGAAACCTATTAAAGTCACCCCAATAGGTACATACACCGAAAGAAAGATACAGATTCGACAAAAACACAATTGTGAAAAATTCCTTAACTTCGAAAGCGTGCGTGCGGGGACAGCTTTGAAGAGACGTCGACCGTTGCAGCATTTTCAGGCAAGGCGTTGCAGCATTTTGGATGTCATACTTGGACATCGTGGACGTCATGTTGAACATGCTCCGAGCTTCAAGAGAAGGCAATTGGGATCTCCATCTCTCGGCCATCCATGACATGATACCATGGAGCTTTGCATACGACAAGCTTAACTATGCCCGCTACCTGAGTACATACTACACCGAGATGACAAACCTTGGCGGACAGTTGGTGATTGACTGTGGTGACGCACCACCTGCCCCTGAGGCTGTCATGGAGTTGATCGCCTGCAACTGTCCAAGGCAGTGCTTGGAGGAGAGCTGTTCCTGCCTCCAGAACAGGATGAGGTGCACATACCTATGCAAGTTGCAGACTTGTACCAACATGCAAGAGGAGGAGGAGGTGGAGGAGGAACATGGCAAGGTTGAATTTGAAGGCTCATTCGATGATGACGACAACAGTGACTCTGACGAAGATTGAGATGCAACTCAGACATGGATACTGGGGCCCCTTTAATGGACACACTATGGTACTGTAGGTGGATGTGATGCTTGGTAGTTCAAGGGGTCAACTCTGATGAAACAATTAATAAATGTATTGATTAGTTGTTGATCACTCTGGGGGAGATACATGTAGTTGTATTTCATGCTCTTCGGGACACTCTTTAGCCTCTTTGAACCAGTAGGATTAGGCTGGGAATTGAGGCTTAAATAGGCCTACCAAATCTATAAAGAGGAATTTCTAGCAGGTATCAATATTTTGATATGTTGTTAAGGGATAATTTACCATGTTTCATGAGGTATTCTGTCAGATGGATGTAAAAAATGCATACCTGAGGTTCAATGGTGAATGACCTTGACCTTGACTACAGGTGACCTTTAAATGCCTAACAGCCCTAAACTAAATAAGAGCACATTTTCACATGATATTTGACATTTGTATTAAAATGTTGTTTGAAAGATTTTTTATTAACACCAACACATTGGCATCTTCCATTTTTGGATGTTTTTCAGGCTAAAAATGGCCGTTTTCAAAGATGTGTCAAATTCCGTTATGTACCATAGCTCAGATACAAATAAAATCCACACTTTGGGCATTAAATGGACTTGGACACTTATTAACTTCTATTTGAGCCCATTTTGGCTGAGAAATTCCCATTAGTAGGGTAACTGTGGTGATTTTTTGGACGGATGGCCAGATTTTAAGCAGGGGTCAAATTTTGTGACCTTTTGACCTCTAGTGACCTACTTAATTAGCATATTGGCAAATAATAGATATAGTTATGTAGAACATAAAATTTCCAACATTTTGAGTGGTTATTTGTCGCAATTGGACCATTAGTTCAAACGATATCGCAATTTATATTTCCCCTACCCCATAATTTCGGGTCCCGGATCAGGCCCAGTCCTCCATCTTTAAGAGGTGATTACTAGCACTAAGCTACCGTTCCAAGCTTGGCTTCAAAGTTTGTTTCATCTATGGGTATATCCCTTTCAGGAAAACACAGTGAGACTTTGCCACCGCAGGTGGTACTAATATCTGGTCTGGCTCATGGACTATAGCCAAATGTAGTAGTTAATGATAATCACCGTTGCAGGCGGCTCCACATACCTGCCAGTACAGTGGGGATAAAAGTGAAATTTGGTGAGTTTGGTAGGCCCAATGACAAGTTTTGGGATTTTGAGGGTGGATGGCACTTTGGACGAGACCAACTGGTACATACCTGCACATCAAGGTTGGGGTAAGGCCTTGATGGTTTCTGTCCCAGGCTTCAGGACTTCCTTATGTAAATTGGGGACATGTAATTTGGAGTAGGGGGGTGGGTGAGAGTGATGGCATGGCCGGTGAGGGGGGTGGATTTGCGTGAGTGGCCCGAGTGTCTTGTGGGTGGCGTTTGTTTTTGTGTAAAGGTGATGCGTTTTTATGTGGTCGTGAGGTTGGAGTTTAAATTGTGATTGAATGATTATTGTGTTTTGAGATGTAATGGTAAAATGTGAATTGGGGATTTCACATGGAAGCAGGCCATGGCAGCAACGTTTGGAAACACCTCTTTTTGTGACATCTTGGAAATGTGTTGGAGAATTGAATGGCAGCGGGGGAGGAAATGTGTTTTTGTGGATTTTGTGGGCGGGAAAGGTGTGTGTGTGTGCGCAGGTACAGATCAAGCTCTAAGAGGAGCGATGACTGCGACCCCCTCTGCGGCAATTACCTCTGACAGCCAGTGGTGTCTGGAAATTGGAGCCCGTCGGTGGAGGGTCTGTTTGGGTGCCTTGGGGTTGAAGACTCACGGCGACCCCTGTAGCTGCGCGGAAGCAGGAGGCAACAGAGCCTGGAGTGTGGAGACCCCCACCGATGAGGTAACGGCGGAAAGGGCTGTTTGACTGTCACGGAGCCAAGAGGTAAAAGGGGAGTGGCAATGAATTTGTAAGTCAAGTGACTTGTGTTTGGACTGCTGGGCCCTCAGCCTGAAGCGCCTCCACCAGCTTGATTGTGCAGTACCTCCCCGCTGCCTAGTTGAGAGAAACACACACGAATATAACACCTATGCCATGGTCCTGCAGGGGAGTGAAGTAAGTGCTTGCAATGATTTTTGGTTCCTTAATGATTTATGGAATGTGAGTGAATGGTTATGGGTTTGTGTAGAATGAATGCGGGCGAAATCTACCAAGCCATGTCACTCACCAGTAACACCAGGACAGGGCCCGTGGAAATTTGGGGTGCATTGGGATGGCCCCACAGGTAACTTTGAGTCTTGTGGCATCCACCGGGGGACGCGGTCTGTAGGAAGGGGTTGTACAAATGTTTATGGAGTTTTTGAAATTTTGCAAGTTTTGGATAAGGTTAAGTTTTCTGGTTAAGATAGGTTTGAGTGTTGTTTGTTTCCCTTCTTTTCCTCCTCCTACTTTATTTCATAGGCTAATTAAGTGTGAGACAGTAAGTGCGAAGACTGGAATGGTAGCGCCTGCAGTGAACCTTGCAGGGTCTACGGTTCCAGGGGGGTGGGGGGGGTGGGGGGGCTGTGTTATGTCAGTGGGTAGGGAATATTTTATTATCAATATCGTTTTATTTATATATTCTTTTTTATTATTTTTTATTTTATTTTACTATATATTTATTACATTATTTCTTTTTATATATTACTAGCAGAAGTACCCGGCATTGCCGGGCGGGGGAGGGGAGGGGAGGGGAACGGGGGGGAGGGGAGGGGAACGGGGGGAGGGGAGGGGAGGGGAATGGGGGGAAGGGGAGAAGAGTGGGAGGGGGAGGGGGAGAGGGGAGAAGAGGGGGGGATGGGAGGGGGTGGGAGAGGGGAGAGAGGGGAGGGGGGGAGGGGGAAGGGAGTTGTTGTTTATGTTTGTTGTTTGTTGTTTATGTTTGTTTATGTTTGTTTATGTTTGTTTATGTTTATGTTTGTTGTTTTTTATGTTTTAGGTCTGTGTGGCTGAAACATTTCTGATATCAACACCCCCAATCTTAGGCATTGTGGGATATAGTCAGAGCGTTCACCTTTAATTAATGCCCCTCCCCCCCCTCCCCCTCCCCTCTACCCCCCTCCCCCCTCCCCCCTTCCCCCTACCCTCCCTTCCCCCGCCCGGCAATGCCGGGTAATATATATACATATATATATATATATATATATATATATATATATATATATATATATATATATATATATATTTAGGTATATCTGCATAGGTAGGTGCTTTGTCTGTCGTGAAAGGAGACCTCACCTGTAATTTCTGTTTAGGCGGTTTGTTTGGATTAAGGTGCGTCTTCATCCCCATTGCAAGGAGTGGGGCATGATAAATAGTTCTAGGGAATAAGGATAAGAATCCATTGTATGTGAAACCTCTGTGATCATACCTGTGTCCCGTATGGCAACGCACATCACACACATTAGTTAGGCCCAATAGCGCACACACTAATTAAATCCCCCTCACTAACAAGACAATAAAACTGACCAGACGAGCAGACAAAAGCGGCCGCGTACAACGGCGCCATGGCCAGCATACATCGGCCAGGCAGGCAATAGCCATGCCCAGAAGGACTCTTGATTGATGGGGGAGGGGCGAGCAAAAACCAGAGCACCAATTGCAGAGTAGTGAAGGACGTGTGATTGGTCGGGGAAGGGACAGAAAGCCTCCCCGTGATTGGGGGTAAGGAAGGTGAAGGAGCGACAAACTGATTGGCCACTGACCGATGACCCCAATGGCCAATCAGTGCGGAAGGCGCAAAATGACTACCTATAAGCAGGCCGCTGATTGGAGGAGAAGCGCCGGTGACGTGAGGAAGGCACGAAAAGCCGCAAGGAAACGACACACTGATTGGGAGAGATAGAGAGCTGAGGTCAGGGGACGTCTGATAAAAGTAAGTGGAGATGGACATTTTCTCTCTTCCTTCTTCGCCCTTTGCGTCTGCCTCTTCACCTTTGCCTGCCTTTTCCTGCCTTCCTGCGTTGGAGACCATTCCTTTCTTGTCCTGTTGCCCTTTGCGCGTTCCTATGCCGGCAGACCTCTCATCTTGGTTCCGGACGAGGGGGCGACTTCGGTGGACGAGTCCAGGCATGGCCGAACGAGCGAGCTGCACGCGACTCGTTCGAGTCATACGGAGGGCCTGGTGGAGCATGAACGGAGGCAGAATGAGGCCTACTTCCCACCGGCCAGAGCTGCGTCGGATGACGCGCTCGAACCAGACGATCCCTGACACTGCCAGACACAGATGAGACGCACCACAGAACACAACATGACGATTCTTTTATTTAATTCCTTCCCCTGTGCTGTTGTTGAAGTGAGGTGTGCGGGATCCCGGTTTAGGAACCATAGTTATTTATCGGCGCGTCTCATTGTTCTCGGGTTCCGTAATAAATATTCCTTCTGTTTGTACATTTTGCACCGTCTCGGGTTGAGTTAATTTCCACAGGGAGAAGACATCGTCGGACCGTGAAGGTAAGCGGCTTTCTCCCCCAAACCGCCCTTCTCGTGTATGATCTGCCATTGAATTGATTGTCGCCTCGTTAAGCTCGATTCCATCCGTGGACATTCTGTCTTCACAGAGCCGTCCACACGACAATATTATGTACACACATATTATACGTGACACACACACACACACTACACATATTATGTACACACACATATTATACTTGACACACACACACACACACACACACACACACACGCAAATACCTATTTTGTACACACACATATTATACTTGACCCACACACACACACACGAAAATACCTATTTTGGGGAGCAAACCCCCTGTAGATCCCCTCAGGGCCCGATTTTTTAAATGCCGTGAACAAACTTTGGTATATCACGGGTGGTGAAGGTTGTCGTCAAGCTTCATCGAAATTGTGTGTGTTCTTTCAGAGAAGAAAGCAAATACCTATTTTGGGGGGTCAGAGCTGGACCCACGTTGAACCCCTTCCCCCCCTCCCTCCACATAGACCCTCTTAGACTTCGATTTTCTTAGTGCCGTGAACAAACTTCGGTACATCATGAGTGATGAAGGTTGTGGTGAAGTTTCATCGAAATAGTGTTTGTAGTTTCAGAGGAAAAATACAATCCTATTTTGGGGGGTCAAACCTGGGTCCACTTTGACCCCCGGTCGATCCCCTTAACCCCCGATTTTTTTAAATGTCGTGAACAAACTTTAGTCACAACACAACAAATATAATTTGTGCCAAATTTGGTCGCAATCCCATCTGCGGTTTCGGGGAAGAAGTTGCAAGTGTTTACGGACTGACTGACTGACGGACGGACGACGCACCATTGCATAAGCTCCCCTGAACTTCGTTCCAGGTGAACTATAAAAGAATGTACTCATTCTTTTTTTAAGTGGTGAAGCCGCTTCAATATTTGGCTATGTCCTTCCATCCGTCCATCAAAAATAAAGAAGAAGAAATTAATTAACCCACAGTGTTTTATTCTACAGGGTTCTAAAGATTCATTCTAAAGGGTAACTCTCACAGGTTATAAAGGGTAATTCTCATGGGTTCTAAAGTGTAATTCTAGAGGGTTCTAAAGGGTAAATCTGAAGGGTTGTAAAGGGTTCTAAGGGTAAATCTGATGGGTTCTAAAGGGTAAATCTGAAGTGTTCTAAAGGGTAATTATAATGGGTTCTAAAGTGCAATTCTAATTGGTTCCAAAGTGTAGTTCTAAAGGGTTCTAAAGGATAACTCTTGCGGGTTCTAAATGGTAATTCTATAGGGTTCTAAACGGTAATTCTGTGAGGTTTTGAAGGATTCCAAAGGGCAATTCTAAAGGGTAATTCTAAATGATAATTCTAAAGGATAATTCTAAAGGGTTCGATAGGGTAATTTGAAAGGGTTCTAAAGGATAATTCTAAGGGGTTCTTAAGGGTAATTCTAAAGGGTAATTAAAAGGTATAATGCCAAAGTGTAATTCTAAAGGGTAATTCTAAATGGTAATTCTAAAGGGTAAATCTCATGGGTTCCAAAGATGAATTCTAAGGGGTTTATAAAGGGTAATTCTAAAGGGTAATTCTAAAGGGTAATTCTAAAGGGTAATTCTAAAGGGTAATTCTAAAGTGTAATTCTAAAGTGTAATTATAAAGGGTAATTCTAAAGGGTAATTCTAAAGTCTAATTCTAAAGTGTAATTCTAAAGGGTAATACTAAAGGGTAATTCTAAAGGGTAATTCTAAAGGGTAATTCTGAAGAGTAATTTTGAAGGATAATTCTAAAAGGTTATAAAGGGTAAATCTAAAGGGTAAATCTAAAGGGTAATTCTAAAGGGTTCTAAAGAGTAATTCTGAAGGGGTAATTCTAAAGAGTAATTTTGAAGGATAATTCTAAAAGGTTCTAAAGGGTAATTCCAAAAAGAGTAATTCTGAAGGGTAATTCTAAAGAGTATTTCTAAAGGGTATTTCTAAAGGGTATTCCAAAAAGTATTTCTAAATGGTATTTCTAAAGGGTAATTCTAAAGGGTAATTCTAAAGAGTAATTCTAAAGGGTAATTCCAAAGGGTATTTCCAAAGGGTAATTCTAAAGGGTAATTCTAAAGGGTAATTCTAAAGGGTAATTCTAAAGGGTATTTCAAAAGGGTAATTCTAAAGGGTAATTCTATAGGGTAATTCTAAAGGGTATTCTAAAGGGTAACTCTAAAGAGTAATTCTAAAGGGTATTTCCAAAGGGTAATTCTAAAGGGTATTTCTAAAGGGTAATTCTTAGGGGTTCTAAAAGGTAATTCTGAAGGGTTTCGTTCATTCCTAGGCTTTGCCTATTTCATGTTAAAAATGCCAAACTGAACCACTTCCTTCGGACGTGGGTGCGATTTTTTTATTTAGAACATCACAGAGCTACCTCAGAAGGGAGTAGAGATCTTGAGAATTCTTCCACTTTAAGCCTCTGGGCCATCTGGGATATGATGGGATCAGGGCCCCTCTGCATCTCCAACACTTTCTTCCTCCAGTTTCATCATTCACTTTCGCCCTCCACTTTTTTTTTTTTTAAATTTAATATACAAGATCGAGGCTCGTGTAAGCGCTAACATTAATGAAAAAAAAAAAACGGACACATAAGACAAAATAAAGGGAGTGGGAGACAACATGGGGAGAGAGGGGGAAGCACACAAGCACAACATTTGAGAGCAGGGACATCGGGAGATCTGTGGGAGGGAGAGGGCTTGGGGGAGGAGGTGTGGGAAGGGGTGTGAGGGGTGGGAGAGGTATAAAACACATGGACACTGCTAGGACTTCCAGGAAAGAAGTAGGTATTTCAGAAAAGTGGATCTGGGGTGAATTAACCGGGGTAGAAAAGATCAAGGTTTTGGATGGGGGAAGATGGGGGAAGGTGGTGGTGAACAGCTGTTTTAAAGACCTGGAGGGAGGAGTGGGATTGAAGAGAGTGAGGGAGTTTGTTCCAGAGGTGGGAGAAAAGAGGAATGAAGGAGTGAAGGTGAGCAGCGAGTCTTGATTTTGGCAGTTTAACCATAAGAGGGTTGCAGGCAGATCTTGTGCGACCTGCAGGAATATTTGGGGGACAGAGCACAGACAGAGCTGGGGGAGCTACGCCGGAGAGGAGTCGGTGGAAGACAGAAAGACCACCAACCTGCCTGCGGTGAGTGAGTAAAAGGCCCTCGGAGGTAGCTTCATCGCGGGAGATTCCAATGATTCTGAAAGCTTTAGTTTCTACAGCGTGAAGCCGAGCTAGGTGTGAGGCAGGAGCACCGGCCCAGAGGGGAGAGCAGTATTCCATTGAGTTGCGGATGAAAGCCTTGTATGTGGTGAGGGGCCCAGGTGTGCCAAGGAAAGACTTCGCACGACGGAGGATGCCCAGTCGGCGACTGGCTTTGGAGGCCAGATTGGAAATGTGGTTTTCACAGGAAAGATCATGGCAGATAGTGAGCTTGAGTGACAGAACTTCTTGGAGAGAATCTTCACCAAAATGGAATCCATTCGTCCTTGTCACACACACAACTTGTCCACCAAGCTTCTTTTTTTTTTTTTTGTATACTGAATCGAGGCTCGTGAAAGAGCTAAAAGAGCTAAAGAGCTTTGTCTGAATCCCCCCACAACATTTTGAGATATCGTGCTCACAGCCAGACAAACAGACGAATGTGTGAAAAAATGACCTCCGTCCATTTTCCGTGATAGAGGTGATTACGAACTATAGAGTCTTCCTCATGAAGGCTTTAGCTCGTGATGCCCTCTTTTGGTCCTACACAGGGATAACGCCTGAAGCCTCAGGTTCCCTTTGCTTCCCACGGCTGTTCTAAACACAAACAAAATGTGATGTCTGTCATTGTGGGAATAAATACTGTAATTCATATTATTTCTACGCACAAAACATCTATACTATAACTCCTCAGTCACATTTGCTCTACGGCTAGGATACGGCGGCCGTACCCCCCCTAAATTGACAGAAACGTGCGGCGGCCGCAGAGTGAGGTGGCCTCAGGGTGGCCCTAGGGCGTATGGCTATCTTTTACAGGCCGTAGGGGTCTCCGTGGAATTATAGCGCGGAGTTATAACTTTTTTCATTTCTAGGTTGGCCGTAGCAATTCGACAAGCCGTAGCCATGACGTAGATGTGTTCCACGTCGACCGTACGGTGGGCTTGCGTTATTCGTGCGGCTGCCGTAGGCTCTTATCAATGAAAAATGAATTTGGCCAACCCCCAAAAAATTACGGCGGCCGCAATATTTCCACGGTCGCCGTAGGGTAGTCCTAAGGCGTCCCTGTGTTCACCGTACGGTGGCCTTGCGGTCTGTGTGACTACCTGCGGGCAACGCAGGGTCGACACACGGTTCCCCTACGCCCGCTGTGCGTCCTACGTACGGCCTCCGTGGCAGTCTGCGTCGACCGTGCGTCCACCGTGCGCTACCGCATATATGAGATATGATATACATATGAAAAAGAACTGGTATATATACCCACTCGTTACCGTCCGTCTGGCCGCACGTTCGCCTTAGGGCCCCCCTGCGGTCGCCTTGCGGGCACCTTGAGGCTACCTTGCGTCTGCCTTGAAAATTATATGGCCGCCGCAGGGACGCCCTAAGGTCACCGTGCGACATCAAATCAAAGACCGTACGGCACCCCCACGTTTTCGGTCTCCACAATTTCTAAATACCCCGTGCGGCTACCCGAAAAATAAAAACATATGTGACTGCTACATTGTGTGACCGTGGAAATACTGCGGCCGCCCTATAATTGCTAGTGGCCGTATAATTTTTAGACCATACGGCCGCCGAGCCAAATGTGACTGAAGCATAAGAGAGCTGTTTGTCTGTCTGTGTGTCGCCATTTTTCTCAGAGATGGCTGAACGGATTTTCGTCAAACTTTCAGAGGTTCATCAGTGAGTGCCTGGGAGTGTTTTAGGCAAAGAAAATTGAAATGTTTGAAAAGACAAAAGTTCGATTTTTTTTTTCAATTAAAAAAAAAATTACTCTATGGTGCCTGAGTCTTTGTACCTATGTGAAAGGTAATATTAAAGTTTCCCCGATTAGTGTGTGTGTGTGTGTGTGTGTGTGTGTGTGTGTGTGTGTGTGTGTGTGTGTGTGTGTGTGTGTGTGTGTGTGTGTTTGTATTTGTGTGTGTGTGTGTGTGTGTGTGTGTGTGTGTGATATTATGATATTAAATACAAAGTTACCTTAGTGGGTGTAGGGAAGTGTTTTAGGCACCCACAAAAAACAGAAAAAAGACTGATTTCTTCAAAAGGTTGAAGTTAATAAAGTAATTTCCTGACTTAGTCGATTTTCTGTTCAATATATTTTGTTTCGGTTGCTGAATAATCACCATTCCGTTGCTAAATTACCAGTAAGCCACTTGTGTTCCAGACGCACAAGGCTTGTTTAGTGGGGAAAAGGCTTTCAACTTGACAGGGTCCTATCGCCATCTGGAGGCCGATGTCACAAAAGTTTACAATCTCTAATGGATGTAATGGATGCCAGATTATGTCATCCATGTCTTCCTTCCTCCAGTTTCAAAATTCTGATATCATTTGAACCCTCCACTCCACCACTCACAAACGCTTGATGGACTGGCATCTATATTCTATATTCTCTGAGCAGTGTTAGTCTGGGTTTGAATCTCGACCCAGCTATAAACTTACCCTGGTGTTTCCCATTGAGTGTAATGCATCGATGTGTCCCACGGATGGATGTAAACTGGACGTCCCGTCTACCAGCATTGATCGTTGATGGAGGTTAAAAATCCCACGGGGTCTTTCCTGGAAGGAGGTGGGAGAGTTATTGCCGGCAACCTGTTCTAATTACAAAAGCAAGACTGATTGTGGAGGGCCGCTGCCTCAGTGTGCAGTAATGATGCAACCAGAGGGCTGTATCAAGAAATTAATCCATTCGCAGTCCTGTCCCATTCAGATATTAATCCAAAATTAATAACCAGTCCAAAAATCCATTCGCAACAACAAATGATCAACACATACTGTGCATGAAATAATTATTGCAGTTGCAAGACTACCTGAGACTGGTGTGACCATGAGATTATATATATAGGTATTTCAGAAATATATATATATATATTTTGTTGCGGATTTGAGAATCCTGCACGTTGATAATTATTGTAAATATCACCCTCTGTAAATAGTAATTGTTTGTAAATATCACCCTCCATTAATTGTAAAGGTCAACGGTCGTCCCTTTAGCTAGTCCATGTACAAGCACGTAGCCAATCATAGAACCTCTCTTATAGTTATTTCTTTATTATGTGTATTAGTTAAGGCTCTGTTTTCCACTAGTTGACATTGCATTGCACCAAATGAAATAAGGTAGAATCCCCTTTCAATTGCCACCAAAACACAATTGCCGGCAGCGCTCGCTGCCCTTTGGCTGGGGCTCACTCGAATCACCCCAAAACCTCCATTACGCACATGGTTCAGCTGGAGAAGAAGGAGGAGGAGCCATCGGATCACGGGCGTGGCACCACCTCGTCATCAAAGGTGGAGCCAGCGAGCCCCCACCAGCCAACCAGGGCTGATGAGATACCATCACGGGCATGGCGCGCATTGATCTTGAAGCGCATTATATAAGCGCCCGCGCAAGCCTTTTCGCAGCAGATGCGTGACCCAGCAGATGCGTGACCCAGCTGAGTTCTGCACAAGGGAGATTTCTGCAGAGAGCCGCTTCAACCAGCCCCGTTTCAACCAGCCGCGTGAAGCCCTGACGGCGGCAGCGAGTGGCCCGGCCGGTTTGCGGTGTAAAGCCGAATACGAAGAGCTGCCGGCTCTTCGCTTCCCGCCCGGAGCAGACCCGCTTGCTGTGCCCTGTGCTCCCACCTTCGCATCCTTCCCGCCATTCCTGCCTGAGAATTCCCCATTCGTGTACGTGAGTTTGTCTTGTTTGTTCTGTCTTGGGAATAAGTTAAGCCTGTAGATAAGCTAGAATTGCACTGTGTCTTCTTCTCCTTCTGTAATTATTTTCGTATCTTTCCTTCTCCCTTGGTTTCTTTGATTGTGTGCATAATTAGTTAATAAAAATCTGTTCTTTCCTACCTTTGTCTTCTTCTTCTTCCTCGTCCGTTCGTCCTTGTCTTTTCCATCATTGAACACCTGTGGCACGATTTGGCCAACGCATATGAATCGGGTTAGTCTTTGGTTAATGGTTCGAACCGCGGGCTGCTAAAAACCGCTCGGCAAATAACATCTTGCCCGTGGTCTCGAGCGGAGTTACCCACCTGTCTTGTGAAGGGATTGCCGGAGGTGTACGGGAATCCCTTGACCAATCACTTCGGGCAATCCCGCCCCACAGGGGAGCGGGGTAGCTTCAGGATGGGAGACGGCTAGTGCACATAGAAGGGGGATTACCCCCCCCCCCCTCCCCCCCCCCCCCCCCCCCCCCGCTAAGGGGAGTGCCGTACTCCGCTTCCGTAACAATTGGTGTCAGGAGTGGGATTCGGACCCGAAGTGCGCTTAACGCACTCGAAATTACGAGCGACCAAAATTGTAGTAACATCCAAATTAAGTCGTGCCATAGAGGATCAAGGCGACCGGATGCCAGTTGGGGAGTTAGAGGGGGTAGAATCGACCCAGGGCCCCAGGGAGGAAATGGAGGAGGAGAGCAATGAGGATGTGGTAGCGGGGGTTTCAGACGCACAAAATGGCGGCCTCGCGCACGAGGTTTCAGGCGCACAAAATGGCGGCACCTTGCATGTGGTCGCGGCAACTGAGCCCGTGCCACCAATGAATTTGGACCTGTTTATGAAGCAGATGATAGCCTTTATGGTAAATACAGACGATAGTTTCAGGGGAATGGGGCAGCAAATGGGAAACCAACTTGTGGGATTGAGGAAAGATATGGGAGAAATGGGGGACAAACAAGGGCAGAAATGGGAAGCCAAATTGAAGTGTTGGAAAACAGAATGGGGGAGCGGTTGGAAAGCAAATTAGGGGGGCTAGGAAGCAAATTGGAGTGAATCGGTAAAGTTGGGGACAGAATGGGTGACCGCATACAAAAATGTGGGGAGAGCGCACAAAAATGTGGGGAGACCATGGATCGCATGTTGAGCAGGAGGGGCACATCGGTGCACAACGAGGTAAAGCGGGTCGAGAAGCACTGGTTGAGCGAGGCGGAGCAAGGCACAGGTAACTGGACCGGGGTAGAGATCGCGACCTGGGGTATGGAAAAGCCGGCGACCGCTGAGGTAGAAAAGGAAATTTTATTAGAGCCAGCGGTCGCCGAGGGAAAAGAAGATAAAGGAAGGGAATTAATTCAAATTGGCAAAGAAACCGAACCTATAGTGGAAATTGGGACGAAGCAGACGCCGGACTTAGAAAATCACTCGTGGCAGGGAGAGATGGAATATGTGCAAAGTCCGTGCTCACATCATGATGCCGTACTTGCTAATCCTTATAAAGATTTGCAGGTGCGCGTGGAGAGGAGGATCCCAAAGGTGAGTCGTGCTGTATATGGTGCAAAGAGGTTTTTCGGCAAAGTGTTTGGCGCGAAAAGAATTGTCGCGCGATTGGGGTCGATATGGCACCCGGGCATTTGTGGGAGGTCCGTGGGGCGTGGTGTACAAAAGAATGGCACTCGTGTGAGGAAAAAGTGTGCGTCGGTGAGTGAGTGTGTTATAAAGTGTGGGAGTAAAAACCGAGTGCGAGTGGGAATGCACGTCGGAGTGTACAGTGTGTGACACAGAGAGTGAGAGCGATACGGAGTGTACGTGCGAGGGCGAGAGTGACCCGGAGAGTGAGTTGGTGGAGGAGCGGGTGCGAAGATGCATGCTTGGGATAGACGGCGAGAGTGTGCGAGAAAGCACACCTGAGTTGGTTGTGGCGTGGGTGCGGAAGAGCCCATTGAAGCGCGTGAGTGGGTGGATGCGAGAGTGCACGCCCATGGTGAGTGTTACGGAGGACGTAACGGAGGACATGGTGTGGAACGAAGTGTGCGAACGACGAGTGTGTGCAAGAGGGTGCACTGGAGGTGTGGTGTGTAACAGGGAGTGCGGTGGTGGAATGGACGGAGTGTGTGGAATGTACGGGTGGCGTTGGAACGCCGGGCTTGGTGAGTGTAAAACGGTTCGCGTATGCGTGTGAGTATGCAAGTGAAGCATCGACGTTAAACGGGGCAGCGTTTAGGGCGACACATAGCCGTCGCGAGCACTCGGGACGCGGTGCGTTTTGTTGGATGCGAGGCTCGGCGGCCGGCGCGGATTTGGGCCAAGCCCCGCCCCGCACGGTCGAGTCCGGGCTTTGCCGGGCAAAGCGACCGGTCCGGTTCAAGGGCAGGTAGGAGGGACCGGAGCGGCGCCCCCTTGTGGTTGCGGCGTTCCGGCCGGGCGGGATCGAGCCATCGGGCCAGGGCCCGAAAGGTTCCGCGCCGAGATGGTGCGTGGAATCTCGGGCCGAGCATCCCGCCTCCCCAGAATCGTAAATGTCAGACGGACTCAACCTGCAGGCGACCAAACCACCCGAATTCATTGCTCGGCTTTGCGAAGCCGAGTTTTAATGATGTCATGACGTACCGAGAGGCTCAGATATAGCGGACCGTGATGGTAATAGTGTTGTGGATTCAAAATTTTGGAATAGTGAATAGGATTGGCAGTAATGATTGGCAAATTGATGATTGGTAAAATGATTGGCAGTGATTGGCAAATTTTGATTTGCAGGAAATTGGATGGGCAAAATTTATAGTGGGAGATGCCCGATGTGCAAGGATGGTAAATCCACCATCCCTCACATCCCGGGGCACATGAGCAATAGCTATGGGGTTATGGCGGTGAAAACCAAGCCAGGGAGGGTTTGGATAATTGTATAGGGATCTAGAAAAATGACCATAGGTGACATAAGGAGTAAGTAGCGACATTGTACAGGTAGTAGGGGACGTAGCAGATTAGTTGGATTATAACGACGAGGGAGCGCGATAATATAAGGGGCGACTGGGAAGCGCGAGTTTCAGAAGGGAGTAGTCAGCTTAGATGATGCCGTGTGTTTGTGGTTTATGGGATGAGGAATTGGTATGGAAGTTTTTGCGGGTGAGCATGTTTGGTTTTTTTTGGTTTTTTTTGTTGTTTTTTTTTGGTTTTTTTTTTGTTTTGTTTTGTTTTGTTTTGTTTTGTATACAAGATCGAGGCTCGTGAAAGAGCGAACATTAATCACACAGAAAGACAAACAGACACACAAAACAAATAACATCGGGAGCGGTAGACAAGATGGGGAGAGAGGGGGAAGGACACAAACACAACATTTGAGAGCAGGGACCGAGAGACATGGAGACATCGAGAGAACTGTGGGAGGGAGAGGGCTTTGGGGAGAAGGCATGGGAAGGGGGGGGGGTGGGAGAGGTATAAAACATATGGACACTGCCAAGACTTCCAGGAAAGAAGTTGGAATTTCAAACAAGGTGGATCTGGGGTGAATTAGTGGGGGTAGAAAAGATCAAGGTTTTGGATGGGGAAGATAAGAGATGGTGGTGAACAGCTGTTTTGAAGACCTGGAGGGAGGAGTGTGATTGAAGTGAGTGTGGGAGTTTGTTCCAGAGGCGGGAGAAAAGAGGAATGAAAGAGTGAAGGTGAGCAGAGAGCCGAGATTTCGGCAGTTTAACCATCAGAGGGTGGCTGGCAGATCTTGTGCGACCTGTAGGAATATTTGGGGGACAGAGCACAGAGAGAGCTGGGGGAGCAAGGCCGGAGAGGAGTCGGTAGAAGACAGAAAGACCACCTACCTGCCTGCGGTGAGTGAGTGAAAGGCCCTCAGAGATAGCTTCATCGCGGGAGATTCCAATGATTCTGAAAGCTTTGGATTCAACAGCGTGAAGCCGAGCCAGGTGTGAGGCAGGAGCACCAGCCCATAGGGGAGAACAGTATTCCATTGAGCTGCGGATGAAAGCCTTGTATGTGGTGAGGAGCTCAGGTGTGCCTAGGAAGGACTTCACACGACGGAGGATGCCCAGTCGGCGACTGGCTTTGGAGGCCAGCTTGGAAATGTGGTTTTCCCAAGAAAGATCATGGCAGATGGTGAGACCCAAAAGCTTGAGCGACAGAACTTCTTGGAGAGGATTGTTGAGAAAGTAGATGGGAGGGTTGTCCAGTCGATCTTTTCGGAGAGACATAGTAAGAGTGTGAGATTTGTCAGGATTGAAAGACATGTTCCACATGTTTGACCAGTCTGTGATTTTGTCCAGGTCTTCAGAGAGTGAGGAGGCTGCAGACTGCCGATCTGAGGGAAGAGGAATGGAGCGGCAGAGAGTGGAGTCATCAGCAAAGAGATACAGAGGATTTTCCAGAGAGTCGGAGAGATCATTGATAAAGACCAGAAAAAGCACAGGGCCCAGCACACTGCCTTGGGGAACTCCAGCCTGAACGGGAAGGGGAGATGAGAGAAATCCATTCAGGGCCACACGTTGACTACGACCAGAGAGGAAGTCCGCAAGCCATGCATGGAGATTTCCATGGATACCATAGGAGGAGAGTTTGGTGAGCAGAGCTGGGTGCCAGACCGTATCGAAGGCACGTGATATGTCAAGGGAGACAGCTCTGATTTCCTGTTTGGCATTGAGGACCTCCATCCATTGTTGAGACAGCAGAAGCAGCATGTCCAGAGTAGAGTGACCTGGTCTGAAACCAAATTGATGATCAGAGATCAAGCCATTGGAGAAGAGGAAAGATTTCATATCCGAAGCAATGATGGATTCCATGACTTTGCTGATAATTGGGAGCAGGCTGATTGGTCTGTAGTTGCAAGGATCTGTTTTTGCACCTTTTTTGTGTAAAGCGGTAATGTTTGCTGATTTCCAGGATGCTGGCAGATGACCTTGAGCAAAAGATAGGGTGAAAAGAACAGAGAGAGGGTGAGATAGAGCGGCAGAGCAGGATTTTAGGACCCGTGGGCTGATGCCATCTGGTCCAGTTGCAGAATCAGAGTCGAGGTTTGACAAAAACTCCTCCACCTTGTCAGGAGAGAAGGTCACAGAGTGCAGGAGCAGTTTGGTTCGACTGGGAAAGGTGGGAACAGAGAGAGATGGGTTTGGGACTAAGGATTTTGAGGCAAACACAGAGTTGAGGCATTCGGCTTTGTCACGTGCGATGTCAACTGTGTGGCCATTTGAGGTAAGGGAGGGGATGGAGGGGGAACAAAAACCAGAAACGGATTTGACCAGACGCCACCAGGATTTGGAGGAAGGAGACAGGTTTGAGAGTTCATTCTTGAGTGAGGAGAGATAGTGCTTCCTGGCACTCCTGAGGGTAGACACACACTTGTTCCGAGCTTGGTGGAAGGAACTGAGATTTCCTTCAGTTGGATTAGCCTTCCAAGAGGCAAAGGCAAGTTGTTTCAGGGCAACTGCCTCACCACAAGATTCAGTGTACCATGGACGGGAGGAAGGGTAAGACAACTGAAGGCGAGATGGGATAAATCTGTGCATGAGAGAGATCAGTTTGCTTTGGAAGAATTCCCAGGAAGAATTGATGTCAGAGGCAGTGGAGATGGGAGACCAATCCAGACGAATGATGGCTGCTTGAAGACCGTCCCAGTCGGCCTGAGTGAAA
Organism: Myxine glutinosa; assembly: GCF_964187855.1. NCBI lineage: Eukaryota > Metazoa > Chordata > Myxini > Myxiniformes > Myxinidae > Myxine > Myxine glutinosa. Next base: position 47,031,846 of record NC_136268.1, read on the forward strand.
TGCCAGACTCGTCGATGCTGAGGAGGCTCTCTGAGAATGGCCAGAGAGATGTCCACTTTGACAAGCACATGATCAGAAGAACCGATTGGAGCAGAAGAAGAGCAGCAGACATTAGCAGGGAAGTTAGTCATAACCAAGTCTAGAAGAGAAGATACTCCATTGGCTGAGATCCGGGTCGGGAAATTGACAGATTGTGTCAATCCCAGTGAGTCACAGAAGTCCTTTGCTGAGGTGCCATGACTGGTGAGAGAGGAACCCACACCCAACCAGGTGGCATGATGACAATTGAAGTCACCACATATGAGGAAGAGAGAGTTGGGATGAGTGGATAGAAGTTGGTCCATGTTGTCGGACAGTGAAATGTAGATGGAGTCATCACTGTTTGGGGGACGGTACAGAACACATATGAACAAAAGGTGGGAGCGGAGAGGAAGCCGTAGCCAGAGGCACTCCTGGGGGTGAAGAGGAGAGAGGGCAGTGCAAGGAGAGTGAGGAAGAGAGTTTTTGATAAAGATAGCCACCCCACCACCAGGCCGAGGCTCAGGTCTATCATACCGGAGGAGGGAGTAACCAGGAAGAGATATTAAGGAATCAGAGACATCTTGAAGGAGGAAAGTCTCTGTTAAGCAGATCAAGTCTGGATTGTCAGAAGCAACCTGTATGGAGAGATCAGTCAGGTTTGAGCGAAGGCCCCGGATGTTTGAGGTCCATACCGTTCATGAAGAGAGAGGGGGAGCATCGGGTACAGGACAGGGGAGGGGAGGAGTAGGGTAAGATGAAGGATGAGAGGGGGAGGTAGGGAGAGCAGTTGTTAGTGTGTCAGCGATTGCAGAAGAGTTCCAAGAAAGGGAAGGATGAGGAGGATGAAAGGTTTGAAGGTGAAGGGATGAGGCACAGTGAGGGGTTGTTTGAGGGGGGGCAGAGGAAAGAAGAAGGTTGGGGGGGGTGGAGGTATGAGATAGAAGGGAGACGAAGTGGGGAGGAGGCAGCTTTGAGGAGGAGGGGGGAGGAGGGAGAATTGGAGAGGAATGGTATGGGGGGAGATTTGAATGGGAGGGGTTGGGGGGGAGTTTTGAAGGGGAGGAGTGAGGGGGGAGTTTAGGAGGGGAAGGGCAAGGGGGGAGTTCAGGAGTGGAAGGGAAAGGGGGGAGTTCAGGAGTGGAGGGGCAGGGGGGGAGTTTAAGAGTGGCGGGGCAAGGGGGGAGTTTAGGAGTGTAGGTGCAAGGGGAGGGATTTGGATGGGAGGGGCAAGAGGGGAGTTTAGAAAGTGGATGATTAATGAAAGACGAACATTGAAAACAAATTGGGTTTGTTGTGATTTTCAAGTTAGCAATCCGGTTCAGAATGATGGAGGAGGGATGGAATGAATGTGAATTTAGACCATGTAGTGAGGGAGACATATAAGATATTGAATTTCTTTTTTTTGAGGTGGAATGAGTTGGAGAGGAAATTGAGAAAAGCCTTTTAAATAGGAAGAAAAACAGCGTGTTGTAAAATACCACTGAGTAAAACACTGAAGGGGAAAGGTTATACATATTTAAATAATATTTAAACAGAACCGTGAACAATCTTATGTGCACAAAAATACCAACGGGGGGAGAGCCGAGAGGGACCACCACGAGTCACGTGAAGGGCAAACGGTGGATGGCAAGGAGTTAATGGGGGCGGGGCGAACAGCACACCTGGACAGAAAATACAGGATGAATCAACAGTACACGTGGAGAAAGGAAAATAAATGTTTTTTGTTTTTTTTTTGTTTTTTTGTTTGTTTGTTTTTTGGGGGTGGGTGGGGATTTAGAACGTTAGACAGAGTATTATGTTCGGGGTAGAAGGGAAAAAAACTAAGAGCCAAGCAAAACACGATTAAGATAACAAACACCGACGGGGGTACAACTACAAGGCCGCACACGAGGAGCAGAACACGATTAAATAATTACAAGTTACAGGAAATTCAAACCAAAAGTAACTATAATCAAAACAATAACGCATGGACGATAAAATAACGAGTTGAAATTTGACAATCTATCTGGGGAAATGGGGGAGAAACACGTGGTCGAAGAACGAACGAACGAACGAATAAGAATGAATAAACGAATGAGAACAGAGAAGGAAATGGTTTTTTTTGGATTTTTTTGAGTTGTGATTTACACAAGGAAGAGGGCTATGGGGTGAAAAGATTGGGAAAACAGAGAACGAAAGTTATTGGATCACAAAAACACGGACCGCTGAGAGAAAAACAAAGCCTCAAGGTTGTACAGTGTTCACTGTACAACTACAAGGCCTCAAAACACGACCCGAATTAACACGATTTTCAATACAGGTATGAAAGATTTGCACCGAAAATCTTCGTCGGGAGACAATATATACACCATAAAATAAATAGTTATAACGAAAATACAAATGGGAACAATTACTTAACTTCGATTTCGATGGATAGCATGGAGAGCTGAGAATAAACGAACCCTCGCCAGCAAGACCGGAAACGGAAGTGAGATGTTGAGCAAATGAGGCAATGCTCGTGAATGATGCCGTGTGTGTGTGTGTTGAAAGTGTATTCAGTTGCGTATTGTGAGAAGTGTGAGGTGATTGTGAGTTGTATTGAGCGTGGAAGTGTATCGAGCAGTGTATGAGGAATAATTGTGATTGTGCATTGTATTGAATGAATGAAGAAGCCTGGGAGGAAGGAGGGTGCAGGTGGCACCAGGTGTGAATGCACAGGTGTGCAAGTGAACAGGTGTATGGAGAATGGTTTTCGGAATAAATGGTCTGGAATATATGGAGTATGGAATGGATGGTGTGGAGTGAGTATGGTGGAAACTGTGGAGTGGAGTGGATGGTGCGAAGGTGTGTATGGGGAGGATGGACCCCATCACGAATACCCGGGGGGGGGGGGGTAGTTTAAGAGTTAGGTAGAGGGTATAGGTAAATTGTGGTTGGATATTGGCATGTGCGTGTGGAAGAATGGTGTTTGGATGGGTGCATTAGTGATGTGGAAATAACTGGGCGTGTGGCCTGTTAGTGTGTGTAGTTGAATGGGCACTCCGCCACTGTGAGGATGTCGGCCAGGTGAGGCCGCAGGTGGGCTCTGGGAGCCGTTAGAGTTGTGGATGGGGCCCGAGGATCCGGAGGACGGACCCGGGTAGCCCAGTGCCAGAGAGGGCACCGAGTGGGGAGAGCGCCAGAGGGCCTTCCCCAGGTAGATAGGTTAGGGTAAGGAGCATGTAAGCTCGGAGGCAACTGCAGTGGTGGAGGTGTGCAGGTGAGTAGACCTGCTGGGAGAGCCACACGACCCAGTCCTGAAATTGTGCAAAGGCATAGGGAGTTGAACCAGGGGAGCGAGACCCCAAATTGATGAAGCACCACAGTTTGGTCAATGGGAATTGGTTCTTAAAACCGCATAGAGTGTAAGATGGCCAATGGATTGGCAGGGAAAGACCCCGGGTAGTGTAAAGTGTATTAAAGTCATTTAGAGGATAGTTAGGATTAAGAATCTCCTCGCACCATCTACATCCACTCAGCTGAGGTGATGAAACTCCACACCGTGCCATCTGTTTTTATTTTTCTGTGCAAATGTTTGGATTTTGAGACGCACCATGACGTGGGTGTGACATTGTGCTTGATGTTCCATCTCTTCCTCCTTAAGAGGAATTGATGAGGAATTTGAATTTGTGGAAAATTTGGTTAGAGGGATTGTGGTGACGAATTTGGTATTAGGGGAGATATGGGGAAGACGTGACGCTAGAGACGAATTGTAAATTGTTGTAAATCTGGGTAAGGGCAAGGGTGGAGTCGGTGACAGGGGGGGGGGGGGGGGGTGGCGTATGGTAGGGACGAGCTTTCTCACTTCGCTCTCCGTGCGCACCTCACCTTGCATTGTCTTTGTTGATGTGTACGCTTGTGACCTTACCCCTCGCTAACCTGTCATCTCTGTCTTCCTTCTCCCAACTGAGGATCGTGCTCTCTGGGCACTGAGGGGAGCGTGCGGGAGGCCGCGTCTGTGAACCCGAAATTTCCGCAACCAGCTGCCTGCATCCACGCACCACTTATGGACCACAGTCTGTGGCCAAGCACCACTTATGGACCACAAGTTTTGTGGCATGGCCCCTCTGCTGGGACCGGCCAGGTTGGCCAGAGGAAGATCTTGCTTGCGGACCTCGGTAACGTGGCACCTATGCCATACAGGTGAACCACCCCTAGTTGGCCCCTGTGGGCTCTAAATAAAAAAAAGTGGACATGTTTTGTGCTTTTTATTATTATGTCCAAATAGGCCGCAAGCAAAGAAGATGAAGGAAGAAAAATAACATCAAGAACGACAACGGCCAGCAGAGGGAGCCGAAGAGCAAGACCACCAGCTGTTTTTTATAACTATGATGACTGTGCACTGACTGGTGCTTTATGGTGCTTTGGTGATTATTGGTGCTGGTGCATCGATGCAGTGCATGCTGTCTCCTCCCCTCCCACAGGATTTTCGTTTTGTTTCCCCCAAAGGAAATCGCAGGTCCTGGGTTGCAGTGTAGATACAAATAATGTCTTGTAAATAATGCTCCCCACCGTTCATGTTTAGTTTGAGAATTAATTCCGCAATTCGGTTATCCTGTGGGCGTGAATCTGTTAGGTAGGGTGCAATGCAACAGCGGGACATACTTATTTGTGTTTTAAAACTGTCACACTCAGGGTCAGGTTAATTGTAGAGGGATTACACCTACGTGCCACATTAAGTTAAAGTTTTATAGGCCCGGGACGTGCCTGGAGGATGAGGGTGCCATGTTGCGGATTTGAGAATCCTGCACGTTGATAATTATTGTAAATATCACCCTCTGTAAATAGTAATTGTTTGTAAATATCACCCTCCATTAATTGTAAAGGTCAACGGTCGTCCCTTTAGCTCGTCCATGTACAAGCACGTAGCCAATCATAGAACCTCTCTATAGTTATTTCTTTATTATGTGTATTAGTTAAGGCTCTGTTTTCCACTAGTTGACATTGCATTGCACCAAATGAAATAAGGTAGAATCCCCTTTCAATTGCCATCAAAACGCAATTGCCGGCAGCGCTCGCTGCCCTTTGGCTGGGGCTCGCTCGAATCGCCCCAAAACCTCCATTACGCACATGGTTCAGCTGGAGGAGAAGGAGGAGGAGTCGTCGGATCATGGGCGTGGCACCACCTCGTCATCAAAGGTGGAGCCAGCGAGCCCCCACCAGCCAACCAGGGCTGATGAGATACCATCACGGGCATGGCGCGCATTGATCTTGAAGCGCGTTATATAAGCGCCCGCGCAAGCCTTTTCACAGCAGATGCGTGACCCAGCAGATGCGTGACCCAGCAGATGCGTGACCCAGCTGAGTTCTGCACAAGGGAGATTTCTGCAGAGAGCCGCTTCAACCAGCCCCGTTTCAACCAGCTGCGTGAAGCCCTGACGGCGGCAGCGAGTGGCCCGGCCAGTGTGCGGTGTAAAGCCGAATACGAAGAGCTGCCGGCTCTTCGCTTCCCGCCCGGAGCAGACCCGCTTGCTGTGCCCTGTGGTCCCACCTTCGCATCCTTCCCGCCATTCCTGCCTGAGAATTCCCCATTCATGTACGTGAGTTTGTCTTGTTTGTTCTGTCTTGGAAATAAGGTAAGCCTGTAGATAAGCTAGAATTGCACTGTGTCTTCTTCTCCTTCTGTAATTATTTTCGTATCTTTCCTTCTCCCTTGGTTTCTTTGATTGTGTGCATAATTAGTTAGTAAATATCTGTTCTTTCCTACCTTTGTCTTCTTCTTCTTCCTCGTCCGATCGTCCTTGTCTTTTCCATCATTGAACACCTGTGGCACGATTTGGCCAACGCATATGAATCGGGATAGTCTTTGGTTAATGGTTCGAACCGCGGGCTGCTAAAAACCGCTCGGCAAATAACATCTTGCCCGTGGTCTCGAGCGGAGTTACCCACCTGTCTTGTGAAGGGATTGCCGGAGGTGTACGGGAATCCCTTGACCAATCACTTCGGGCAATCCCGCCCCACAGGGGAGCGGGGTAGCTTCAGGATCGGAGACGGCCAGTGCAAATAGAAGGGGGATTAACCCCCCCCCCCCCCCCCCCCCTGCTAAGGGGAGCGCCATACTCCGTTTCCGTAACAATATATATATATATATATATATATATATATATATATATATATATATAAAATATAGATATAGATTTATAAACATATAATATAAATAAATAAATATAAATATAAACATAAATATATATAAATATAAAAAAATATATAAATATATAAAAATATAAAAAATGTAGATATAGATTTATAAACATATAATATAAATAAATAAATATAAATATAAACATAAATATATATAAATATAAAAAATATATAAATATAAATATATATATATATATATATATATATATACATCATATATATATTTGGGGAGATGTATACATATTGAACTGTGGATGGCTCTATTAAGACAGAGCACCCACGGATGGCTAAACGAGCTTACTTTGAGGCGTTATCCAATTGATGGTGAATGATAAGCGAGACGGAATGAAGAATACCGACTCACCTGGATGGCCGGCGCAGGCCTCTTCACCCTGCAAAAAGTAACTCAAACCGAACGGGTTTAGAATTGTTTGGGAAAATAATACCAGGGTTTATTTAATAAATATTGGGACAGGAAAAGAACGTGCCGGTAACTAAATCCCCCTAAAATGGAGCGCTCCCACTCACAGACGTCTAAAACACACAAAGGAAGATATAATTTAAAAGAAACGTTGTGTTCTGTGGTGCGAGATTATCTCTGTCTGCAGTGTATGTTCTCATCAACGTCACCAACTCGAGCACTCAGTCCGGCCGCGGCACTGGTGTTCGCGGGAACTGCTCGGCCGTTTGCGCGAAACAGGCCTCGATGTCCTCACACGCCGCAGGGCTCGTACTCTCATCCACGCACTGCCTCTCCCGTCGGCTGTTTCAATCCCCGGTGCCAAACGAACAGGGGAATGAGGAGACGAGGCCGCACGCAACCACTTGCGCCGAGGACCAGAACGCCGATCGTCCACACTCACTCGCAGGCAGGCTCCAGAGCAAGAGGCAGTCCAACCACGAGAGGAACCAGAACCAGAAGGGCAAAATGCCGGCTTACGAGTCGTTTTATCGATCCTCTCGTGACGTCAGCTCTCTCTCTCCCCGCCAATCAGTGCGTCGCTTCTTCCCGTCCCTTGACCAATCACGAGCTCTTCCTTACTCTGCCAATCGGCACCCTGCTTCTTGTCCCCAAAGCGTATCTTCTTGTCCCCATATACCAAAGCGGTTGTCCCCAATTTGTTTGTTTGTTTAAAGTCTTATGATTATGCTTGTATGATTCTACATGCTGCCCTGTCTTCTAGCAACCATTGAAATTGGTTTAAAATACCATGATACTCTACAAAATACCTTAGTGGTGTAGTATACTGGCTAATGCTACCAGGTGAGCACCCAAGGGTATTGCCCTTATTTGTTCTTACCTCTGGTAGAGGTGCTCCCACGAAAACGGTACAATAACTTATTTATACATGTTAACATGGAGTTTGTTCAAGGAGCAAAAACCGCTTGGGGATGGGGAGATATTATTGGTGTTAATATTGTTTTGTAACAATGTTGTGATCACAGCCGGTTAACACTGAGACCCATGAACGGATGGGCCAAAACATCCTTTATCTCCGAGGTGTTGCTCATCCTCTTCACAAAACAAAAAGGTGATGAGGATTCGGGGAGGACGAAGACAGCTCCAGGGACCAAGGCAGGTGGGCAGGATGGCCTCCTTAAAGCTTTCCACCTCTCAATTCTGCTCACAACCACAGAACTGACTGCCCTGGCTCCTCCCTCGTCTCCCTTGACAACCCTTGGGCTCCGCCCCCATCCAGGGGACGATTATAGTTCCACCCCCTCTCCTCCTGCCTGGCAGAATGATGGCTTTCTGCCTCGATTTTCTGGACTCGTGTGAATATCGTTCAACAGAGATGTCACAGAGCACGTCTGGTGGAAGTTTACATGAGGTTTTACACATGTTTTCTTTATTTTAATCCCTCTCTATCTTATCACAAGCATGACCCTCGTATTGTGCACATTCAAACACAATCCTTAAAGCTAACGAATCCCTATACTTGCTTACATCGAGATTGCCTTTCTACTCGCACGCTGTCCATGCTGTTCCTTCACAGTTCTATCTCTTCTGAGGTAATCTCCATCCTCCCCCATAAACGTAACAATAACATGAATATTATGCTTTTGTTATTAGAAGTGGTCTTGGAAAAACTCCATTGCTAAAGCTAAATTAACACGGATATACACCTCAACACGCAACCCCATTGGCGGGGAAAAAAAATAAAACAAATGAATTCGCTCCAACCTTCATGGTGTGACTCTTAGTCCTCCTGTCAGGTTTGGTAGAGATTGGGTAAGTAACGACCGAGTGTATCACGGTCAAAAATCGTCAGACTGACAGACAAACAGACACAAAATGGCGTATTTTAATTTGGTGATCACTGAGTGATTTGGAGTTGCCCAATCCTCGGTTCATTTCTGTATTTATTTGTATCAATCACTGCAGTCGGGCCAAAAACGATACATAGCAGGATATCTCAACATGTCATGGATGGATTTGGACGAAATTTGTTGGACAGGTTGTGTGTCTGACAAGGAAGAATCGATTCCATTTTGGTGAAGATCTGAATGTGGATTCGGATATGAGAATTATTTAATTTTCAAGTGATTTTTCACCATTGAGAGATGGGGTGAAAACGATATATATAACATGATATTTAAAAAGTTATGGACGACTTATGACTAAACTTGGTTAGGTTTGGTGACGAGAACAAACCGATTAGATTTTGGTTCAGGTCGGAATCCAGATCCGGCCTATCAGTGGGATGCAAAACATAAACTGTTCACCAGGTGGAGGTGTGCTCTCTACTGAGTGCCGTTCTCGTTTCTGGTAATATTTCATAGCCGGCGAAGCCGGTGTTGTGAATGAACGTGTACGTATTATGTTGAAAAGCCAGATTTTGCTGAATCCTTTGAGAATTTCGAAGCTTTGACGCACCAAATCGCTCCATGGAGGCCGCCATCTTGCGGATGTGGAAGTATGCATAAAAAATTGCGAAAAAGTTCAATAGGAGTTTGTTTCACACGTCTTTTTTTGATTCACAATCTAAAGTTGAAAAGCCAGATTTTGCTGGATCCTTTGAGAATTTCGAAGCTTTGACGCACCAAATCGCTCCGTGGAGGCCGCCATCTTGCGGTTGCGGAAGTGGTGCATAAAAAATTGCGAAAAAGTTCAATAGGCGCCCGCTGAACGACGTAACTTCCGGTTAGTGCACACTTCACGACTATGGGGCATTTTCGAAATTTTTCCCTTCTTTAGTGGTAGACCTAAAAAGCCGAATTAGGCCTCAATCCCATGCTCCCATGCTCAGTAGGTTTGTCTGATTTATGATGTTGTCCTGCACCTACCGGTATAAGCGGTTTACATAAAGAAAGAAAGCTCGGTTTGATTAACGACAGTCACACATTGCCTTTGAAACGGCGCTATCGTCTGATCTGTCGGCACTGATCTTACTGCAAGCTAACTTCTTCTGGTGGAGGAAGCCGCAGTGCCCGGAGAGAACCAGTCCTGACAGCGACTGAAGTTGGAAGACTACACACATACTGTGAAAACGTATGTTAAGCCCAGTTAAAATTTCTTAAAATAGGCCCTAAGCTCGCACATCGTATAGTTACTTCCTTAAGCTTCTTGTGACATTTATTGTATGTAAGTATTGGGGAGGACTGTCTGCTCTTCTCTTTTACCAAGTCTTACCAGGTAGGGCACAGGGGGGCATTAAGCTACAGGGGGCATTAGGCTCCACTACATTGTAAAAGCATTACATTTACCTTCAAGATTTACAATCTAGTGGAGCCTAATGCCCCCTGGAGCTTAATGCCCCCCTTTTCACTACAGTACCTACTACACCTACTTACTACCAACTACCTAACCTACTTATGCCATAGTGATGGGTAAAATAGTGGCAAGAGGCTTTGGCTTCGCCGGTTCATTGCGGCTTTACAGTCGGGTACTAGTATTTGTGTGAAATAAAATTACCTCTTTTTGCAGCGATGCAACATGCGTGTCCGGCTCTTCACATGTGTCATTTTATTACAGCTGCGGCAAGTTGCAGTGGCCTGAACACACCTTCACTTCCGATGGAACCAATTTGTCAAGTCCAGCAAGCGTGACAACTTGTGATTCTATAACTATCAGGGACACCTCTTCGTTTTGGTTGTACCCCCCAATGCAAGTCTGGGGCCAAATCTTCCCCATTCTTCCCTGCTGCCCGGATCCTAACTTTGCTGCTTGTTGGAGTCATGCGGCAATAAAAGAAGAAGAGGACAGTGGAAAATTAATCAGATGGAAATGGAACAATGTTTCACGTGTTGTCATTTCAATACATTCCTTCCTTCCTGAAGTTGCAGCTTGTGTGAGTAATGTGTCAATGCGGCACTGAAAGAGGAATTTAAAAATTACCTGGAAATGGAACAATGTTTCACAATATTTATTTTTCTTCCCGACTTTGCTTCTTGGTCTTTAAAAAAAAATTCCATTTATGTTTTTTATTTGAACTTTTAATAATGTTTTAAATAAATAATTTTTTACAATTGTTCTTTGAAACTTTTCATACTGTATGGGTGAGGGTACTATGACGTCAGCCCAATGTCGGGGAAATGTTTGATGGGAGCATTGGCCCAACGTTTGACAAACACCCCCTACAACGTCTGATTAACGTTGGCCCAACGGAGGGACAGCACTCCCTACAACGTCTGATTAACGTTGGCCCAGCGGTGGGACAGCACTCCCTACAACGTCTGATTAACGTTGGCCCAACGGTGGGGCAGCACTCCCTACAACATCCAATTAACGTTGGACCAACGGTGGGGCAGCACTCCCTACAACATCCAATTAACGTTGGCCCAATGGTGGGACAGCACTCCCTTCAACGTCTAACGTTGGCCCAATGGTGGGACAGCACTCCCAACAACATCTAATTAACGTTGGCCCAACGGTGGTACAGCACTCCCTTCAACATCTAATTAACGTTGGCCCAATGGTGGGACAGCACTCCCTTCCAATGTCGACCCACTGTTGGCCCAACGGGGAAAAATCACGTCGGCCCAACCTTTTTTGGACGTTGGCACAACAATATAGATGACGTTGGCCCAACGACAGCCCGACATTGGAACAGTACTCATTTCCAACGTCTGATTAACATTGGGCCAACACTTCATTCCAACGTGTGACCAACGTCTGTCTAACGTTGGTCCAACGTTGTGCCACCCTCCCTTCAAAGGTCGGCCCCCCATATAGTCGCCTGGGACTTAACTTCATCGGGGCGATGTTGGCTGGGCTATAGTTTTCGAGGTTGAACCAACGATGGGGATGACGCATGCAGCCCTTCAGAGGGAACATGAAGTCGGCTGTCCCATCTACATGTACTCACCTTGAAAATCTGAAGATGTTATTAGTCCCCTACCGGTGTACAATGGAGGGGACGATAGGTTTGCACTCCGTCCCTCCGTCTGTCAGTCTGTCCGTCCGTCAGTCTGTCAGTCCGTCCGTCACGCAAAGAACAGTTTTCCGGACTTTTTTTCTAAACTCTTAATGCTAATGATTTCAAACTTGGTACATGGTTTCCTCATGATAAGTTACAGATCAAGTTCGAACTTCACGACGTTTCGATCATTTTTGACAAAGTTATGGCACTTTGAACTTTGGTAATTTCCCCAACAGTTTTCCGGACTATAATTTGGAGTGCGGTAAGTCAAAGCTGTTAATATTCCTTGTTTTAACTCCAATTTACATTCTGTTTCCACTTTTAGTGAGAAGTAGGGATCTGTGCAACCATTCATGAACTTCATTTGGTGCAAATCGGATAATTTTTAGCCGAGTTACCTCAGACCGTGAGTTGGTAATTATATAATTCACACAGTGCAATACGTGCAGGCCACCCCACGGAGCGACCTTGCGGGCTTATTTTAACTCCGATTTACATTCTTTTTCCCCTTTTAGTGAGAAGTAGGGGTCTGTGCAACCATTCATGAACTTTATTTGGTGCAAATCGGATAATTTTTAGCCGAGTTACCTCAGACCGTGAGTTGGTAATTATATAATTCACACAGTGCAATACGTGTAATTTCCCCAACAGTTTTCCGGACGACAGACTGCCGGTAGGGGACATGTATTGCAGCGCAATACTCAGAATGCTTGTTTTCCAAATCGTGGTCCGTTAGACCAGTGCTCTGGTTTCAAAATCTTGCCTTCTCGAAAATTTTCATTGTCGGTCCAGCATCGGATTGATGCTTCATTCAAATCCTAGAACGGCACTCAGTAGCGAGCATACCTCCACCTGGTTGGCCTTATCACTCAATGGTGAAGAATCACTTAAAAATTATACCAGCCGGATCCGGATCTTCACTAAAATTGAATCGATTCTTCCTCGTCACACACCCAACCTGTCCAACAAGTTTCATCCAAATCCGTCCATAACCTTTTGAGATATCCTGCTATGTATCGTTTTTGGCCATATCTCCCAATGGTGAAGAAACACTTAAACAATTCTAGTAGCCGAATCCGGATCTTCACCAAAATCTAATCATTTCGTCGGAGTCACATACGCTACCTCTCTGCCAAATTTTGTCCGCATCCAACCACAACTTTTTGAGATATTTTGTTCACAAACGGACAGACAGACAGACAGCGGTGAAAACATAACCTCCATCCACCTTTGGTGGCAGAGGTAATAAAACTAAAGGCATCTGAAACTACAAAGGTGTTCTGTAAAACTAAAAAAAAAATAGGTGTTCTGTATAATTCTTCAGATGCTCTATAGAACCTGTCTATATACATTTTCTACAGTACTTTAGGACCAAATCTCTCGAACTGCTCCATATAAATTATATATAAATTTTATATAAAATTTTTTATTCCATAAAATCTGTCTAAAAAATTCTATAATACTTTCGGACCAAATTCCATAGAAATTCTGGAGAAACTATCAACTTTTACTATCGATTCTATTTGTATAGAAAATTTATATGAAAGTTCTATAGAGCTGGGTTCTATAGAACGTCTACAGAAATGTTCTAATAGATTTCTACAGAACATATTTTGTTACAGGGCGATCGAGCTAATGGTGCGTTTTTAACTAAGGCCGTTATAAGTTCCCATTGGCTGTAGTTTGAAAAAGTATGTCATACGTATTAAACAAATTCATCAGATTAAAGCCAGATCAGCCATGCATTCAATGATACAAGTCAAAAGGGCGAAAAAAAGAGTTTTGGAGTCGTTACAGCACGCGTGGGGCAGTTGCACCATCATAAACTAGGGTAGATCCATGCAGACAATACCTGTCACACAACCTACGTGCTGCCACGTCCAAGCTGCCACATGCCAACGTGTAAACATAGACCAAGCACCTCACAATAACGTGGGTTGTTTTGCTATAATAGATGTGCGTTAGATCCTGGGCAACATCGGGTACCTTTGTGGGAAGAGGGAGGGGAAAGGTGGGAGGAGGGAGGGGAACAGGTGGAAGGGGCAGATGAAGGGTGGAAAGAGAGCGGACTCAGCGTTGCCAGGCACCTTTGCTCGTAGATATATACGATATACTACATGTATACAATGCCCATGGAAAATCTACACCCCCTTTCAAAATTTTCACCTTCTGTTGCCTTATAGCCTGGAATGAAATTGTATTAAATCAGACTTTTCCACCTTTATTTACACATCGTAACCCACAACGTCCAACTGAAAAACAAATTATACAAATTTCAGAAAATTAATGAAAATACACAACTAGAATATCTTGGTACGTGAAAAAGCCGAAAGCCTCAACTCTGTGTTTGCGTCAGAATCTTGTGTCCCAAACCCATCCCTCTCTGTACCCACTGTACCCAGCTGCTCCTGGACTCTGTGTCCTTTCCTCCTGACAAGGTGGAGAAGTTTTTGTCAAACCTCGACTCTGATTCTGCAACTGGACCAGACGGCATCAGCCCACGGGTCCTAAAATCCTGCTCTGCCGCTCTATCTCACACTCTCTCTGTTCTCTTCACCCTCTCTTTTGCTCAAGGTCATCTGCCATCTGCTTGGAAATCAGCTAACATTACCGCTTTACACAACAAAGGTGCAAAAACAGATCCTTGCAACTACAGACCAATCAGCCTGTTCCCAATTAATCAGCAAGGTCATGGAATCCATCATCGCTTCCGACATTAAATCCTTCACCTTGTCCAATGGCTTGATCTCTGATCATCAATTTGGTTTCAGACAAGGTCATTCTACTCTGGACATGCTGCTTCTGCTGTCTCAACAATGCATGGAGGCCCTCAATGCCAAACAGGAAATCAGAGCTGTCTGCCTTGACATATCACATGCCTTCGATACGGTCTGGCACCCCACTCTGCTCACCAAACTCTCCTCCTTTGGTATCCATGGAAATCTCCATGAATGGCTCGCAGACTCCCTCTCCTCTCATAGTAAATGTGTCTACCTCTCAACATGTCGCTCTGAATGTCGGTCTTCCCCGTCCTCTACTTCCTTCTACATTCATTTCCATCACTCTTCTCAACCAGTCACTTTCATCCTTCCTCAACACATGACCAAACCATCTCAACCTGTTCCTCTTCACAGCATCAATCACAGGCTCTATTCCCATCATTTTTCGCAATTCATCATTTGTCTTCCTCTCTCTCAACGATACTCTGCACATCCATCGAACCATTCGCATTTCCACCCTTTCCAACTTTCGTTGCTGCTCTACGTTCATTACCCATGTCTCGCTCCCATAAATTATAACACTTCTCACACATGCAGCATACACCTTTCCCTTCAGCTTCAATGACACTCCCCTCCTCATCAGCATGCCTCTCTCTCTCCTCTTCTCTCATCTCCCCTTCCTGTCCAGGTTGGAGTTCCCCAAGGCAGTGTTCTGGGCCCTGTGCTTTTTCTGGTCTTCATCAATGATCTCTCCAACTCTGGAAGATCCTCTCTATATCTTTGCTGATGACTCCACTCTCTGCCGCTCTATTCCTCATCCCTCAGATCAGCAGGCAGCAGCCTCCTCACTCTGCAGACCTGTACAAAAAAAAAATCACAAACTGGTCAAACAAGTGGAACATGTCTTTCAATCATGACATATCTCACACTCTCACTTTGTCTCTCCGAAAAGACCGTCTGGAAAACCCTCCTATCTACTTTCTCCACAACCCTCTCGAAGTTCTGTCACTCAAGCTTTTGCGTCTCGCTACCTGCCATGCTCTTTCCTGGGAAAACCACATTTCCAAGCTGGCCTCCCTAGGGCCAGTCACTGACTGGGCATCCTCCGTTGTGTGAAGTCCTTCCTTGGCACTACTGAGCTTCTCACCACATACAAGGCTTTTATCTGCAGCTTGATGGAATACTGCTCTCCCCTCTGGGCAGGTGCTCCTGCCTCACACCTAGCTCGGCTTCACGCTACAGAAACCAAAGCTTTTAGAATCATTGGTATCTCCCACCATGAAGCCGATTCTGAGGGCCATTCACTCATTCACTACAGGCAGGTAGGCTTTTTTTTGTTTGTTTTTTTGGTATACAAGATCGAAGCCCGTGTAAGAGCTAATATTAATCACAAAATAACAAACGGACACATAAAACATGATAAAGGGAGAGGGAGACAAAATGGGGAGAGAGGAAAACACACAAGTACAACAGCAGAGAACAGGGACATCGGGAGATCTGTGGGAGGGAGAGGGCTTGGGGGGAGAGGGCAGGGGAGGTATAAAACACATGGCCACTGCTAGGACTTCCAGGAAAGAAGTCGGTATTTCAAGGCTGGTGGTCTTTCAGTCTTCTATCGACTCCTCTCCGGCCTAGCTCCCCCAGCTGTCTGTGCTGGCCCCCAAATAAAATACTACAGGTCGCACAAGATCTGCCAGCAACCCTCTTATGGTGAAATTGCCAAAATCAAGACTCACTGCTCCCCTTCACTCTTTCATTCCTCTTTTCTCCCGCCTCTGAAACAAACTCCCACACAGTCTTCAATCCCACTCCTCCCTCCAGGTCTTTAAAACAGCTGTTCACCACCATCTCTTATCTTCCCCCATCCAAAACCTTGATCTTTTCTACCCCCGTCAATACACCCCAAATCCACCTATTTCAAATTCCGTTTTATTTCTTGAGTCCTTGCAGTGTCCATTTGTTTTATGCTACCCCACCCCAGCCCTCTCCCTTCCACAGATCTCCTGATGTCCCCACTGTTGTGCTTTCCTCTCTCACCCCCCCCCCCCCCTTCCTCCTCTTGTCTCCTGCTCGCTTTATTATACGGTTCATGCGTTTCTGTTTTTATGTTAGCTCTTATACGAGCCTAGACTTTGAATACAAAAAAGTAGCTGGGGCATGAATTTGGCCTGGGTGCCAATTATTAATTTGCCTACCCTTCATGA
The DNA here is from genome assembly GCF_964187855.1 of Myxine glutinosa. NCBI lineage: Eukaryota > Metazoa > Chordata > Myxini > Myxiniformes > Myxinidae > Myxine > Myxine glutinosa. The sequence continues at coordinate 47,048,313 of NC_136268.1, forward strand.
AGAACACCGTGGGATCGTTGTACGTCCACGAACTAATTCCGGCAGACAGGATGCCAGTTTAACGTTGTGGCTTGTTCAACGGGCTAACCACAGACATGGCTCAACCTATCCGTTGTTGGCCAAGTTATAGACAGCAGTTCGAGATACTTCTTGAGGCAGTAAGAAAGAGGATAGTTGGGATTGGAAGTGGCTAGTTGGGAATCTGCCTCCCATGCAAATGTTGGGATTGGAGGGGAGGTGGACGTGTCACACACATGTCCCATTGTGGTGAATACCATGAATGTGACTTTTCAAAATAACCCCACATCTAATTTGTGTCACATAACATGACTGATCCTGCAACTGTACAATTGAGACTTGAAACCTTTCAAACATTAAAACAAACTCAAAATGTCTCTCGGTGCCAGTATAAACATTTTTATTCATTCAAAGAAGTGTGTGGTGCCCAACAGCTGTGAGTTCTGCAGTAAGTGTCGTCATACAAACAAAACTGATCCCATAAACAAAACAATTATTCACTCATTAAAATTGACCACCAAAAATCAGAAGACAAGAATAAAGTCAGTCAAAATATTAGAAATGTTTATTGCAAACAAAAGTTTTAAATAATAATAAAAAAAGAAACGAAAAAGTGAAAGCTTCATCTCGTGTTGGAATTTCAAAGTCGGGCATTTATTTCCAATCCCAAAGCATTAGGTCAACTTTCAAAGTTAACAAGAACAGCTGAGTCAATACAAGTGTATACATTTGTTTATCATGGGCAAATGACATCATAACAAAATGGCAGATTTATCAGAGCAGGACAAGTAGAGTTTAGTTTAAATAAAAAGTGGATCGAGCACCAGCTGGACAGCAAAAGCAATGATGTTCACATGTTGCAATTCTCAAATTTGTCATCAGCAAAACATGTGGGTATCAAAGATGGGAGGAGAAGGAGCTGCTAAAACAAGAGCATTTTACAAAGCAGATGGATAATGACATCAGTTCAAACAATGTGCTCTTTCATGAGCCAAGACCTCTGTTTAAAAAAACAAAAACAAAAAAAAGCACACACACAACTAGTTATAGCAAGCAAGACAATACACGGACTTCACGATCAAAGAACTGTCTGCATCTTTTATTCTAAAGTGAAACAAAAGGCAAATTCAAGAAATAAAATTTAATCTACAAGATCTGATCATTATTGGATTTTCCCTTCACATCCTTGGATTTTAAAACGAGCCAATATATATATATATATGTGTGTCAATGACGGGTGATGGGATTTGATATGACGGGATGGCCACAGAACAACTCAGTGACGGTATGGTACTGGAAGCGCCGTCCACCTAGCTGGTATCAAATCCTGGTACATGATGCTGCTTCAAGGACAGGTGATGGGATGGTACAGGAGTTTATAGGACATAGGTATGGCCATAGAACAATCCAGTGACGGAATGGTGCCAAAAGCACAGCCCACTGGAATGCTGTGATGTCTCCAGCATGGCAAGCCAAGAGAGAGAGAGAGAGAGAGAGAGAGAGAGAGAGAGACAGAGAGAGAGAGAGAGAGAGACGGAGAGAGAGACGGAGAGAGAGACGGCGAGAGAGGGAGACAGACAGACAGAGATAGAGAATATAGGAAACGAAAATAGACACAGACACACAGTCCTTTTATTTAGATTGATGCACCATGAGGCAGTAATTGAAACTAAGGGAATTTCACATTTTTGTGGAAGCTTCCATGTCTCAGAAATTGGTCATCAAGCACACACATGATGCTACTTATACATGTGAGCACACTACAACCATGCACCTGGTTAGTGGTGGATTTATTTTTATTCACTTGAGGATGTGAAGGGAAAAACATGATAATCAGATCCATTAATCATCAGTTTTGAGAACAACATCTTCGCTTCACTTTCAGTTGATAAAAGCATTATTTTGAAAAGGTTCTGTCTGTTCTGCCACATCCTATGAAAGCAAATGACTGATATCATCAAGATGAGTTGTTTTATTGTTGATATCAAGTGAAGAAGAACAAAAACATACCTATGTTGACTTTAAACTTTATTTTGAAACAGCAAATCGTTTGTCTACTTTCATTGTCCCGAAGTGTTTTGGAAGGGTTTTCTTGCGGGCAAGAATAAATGACAAGAAATACAAAATAAATACTTTAGTTTTATCAGAAGATGCAACATTTTCTTGCCAAGACGATTACTTATTACCCATTAAACCGATTAACTTAGAAAAACCCATATTCTGCTTTTGTGCATTCGCAATGGCATTGTGAACACCAAAGATGACGTGTGTAGCCCAGGAGTTCGTCGTTCAAGTCCAGTGGTCGTTTCATAAACACACTATGGCAGTAGCACAGTGGAAATTAAGGGGCAAAACAACAACAAACAGTTGATTGCATTCCTTTGTTCTCTACATTGAGGGCTTCACTGCCATGATTGCCATTGTATATTACGAGACAAGCACAAACAAACCATGTTTAATTCCATTCATAATGTTAAAATCGTGCTTTGCAAAAGAACAACAAAATATTTCAAATAAAAATAAAAAGAACAGAAAACAGCTTTTCTAATGTATTTACACTTTACAAACCCAGGCACCATTATGAAAAGAGCGAGCGCAACCATTAAGACGGGAACGCTGGCTTGTTAGGAAACATCCATGTACAATAATTATACATCGTTGGAAAGTGAATTATTTATTTATTTATCAATCAAAGTACTTCAAATAGATGTGTGCCACTAAAGGTTGCACTTCGAATGCATGTCAACCCAAACAGACTGTTGCACAGTGAGGGCAGCTTCTCTGATCTCTGCCGAGTTACAAGCACTGGATCCAAATGTCCCAACAAGAATGCAATTTGTTGCAACGTGTTGCATCACCCCTGTCAATAAGAATTTTTATCAAACCAAGTTCAAATCAGCGCGGGTGCTTATTACAACCATTTTCAAGTTCATAACAGAATTTCACATGCATAAAAAAGGTTCCACTGAACATCGAAGGAAATAAAATAGCAGGAAAACGCATAATTGGTTGCAGACTAGCTTTATCAAAAATCATTGAGGGCCAACAAATGTGGAACAACAACCAGAATATTAGTACCGTAATTCTCCAAATATAATACGCATTTCTTTCCACTAAAATTTTATCTAGAAGTTGGGGTGCTTATTACACATAGTAACAATATATATACAGTCACGTGAAAAAGTAAGTACACCCCATGTAAAGTTTTGACCTTTTCAACATATTTCAACATACAGCTATTTGATCTTCATTTCAACAATATTGATAGATAAAGGTGATATAATATAACAAATATCATGAAACATTTACATTTTGTTGTCCATTGTATAATCTAAATAAACATAAATGCAAATTTTGCATGTGGAAAAAGTCAGTACACCTCTACATTTATCACTACTTCAAATACCTAAAATTAGAATCAGGTGGACCAGCTCAGGTGCAAATGATTAGAACATAGTGAAAGAGGATCTTGGAGGAACCTGTCTTATTTAAACCTCAGACATTTAGTTTGGTTTGCTCTTTGTTGTTGAAGTGTGTGACGTCACCCATGCCTAGATCAAAAGAGCTCTCTGAGGCCTTCAGAAAGAAGGTTATAGATGCCTACGAGTCTGGGAAGGGATTAAAAAGATCTCCAAATAATTTGAAATCAATCATTCGACTGTCCGGAAGATCATCTACAAGTGGAGAAGATTCCAAACAACTGCCAACTTGTTCAGGCCAGACCGCCCCAGCAAGTTCAGCCCGAGAGCAGACCGCAACATGCTGAAAGAAGTCTCGAAGAACCCCAGAATGTCATCACGGGACCTACAGGTAGCTCTTGCCACTGTTGATGTCAAAGTGCATGAGTCTACCATTAGAAAGAGGCTGCACAAATTTGATCTACATGGGAGGTGTGCCAGGAGGAAACCTTTGCTGTTCAGAAAGAACATCAGGGCAAGACTAAAATTTGCCAATGAACACCAAGGCAAAGACCAGCACTTCTGGAACAATGTGCTCTGGACAGATGAGTCAAAAGTAGAGCTATTTGGCCACAGTACCAGAAGACATATTTGGCGAAAACCAAAGACAGCATTTGACCACAAGAGCCTGATACCAACTGTAAAGCATGGTGGTGGAAATATTATGGTTTGGGGCAGCTTTGCTACATCACGGCCTGGGCAGCTCACCCTCATACAATCCACTATGAATTCTTCATTGTACCAGAGGGTGCTTGAGGATAATGTGAGGCCATCTGTCAGAAAGTTGAAACTCAACCGAAGGTGGACCTTGCAACATGACAATGACCCTAAACATACCAGTAAATCCACCAAGGAATGGCTGAAAAGAAAGAAATGGAGGGTTCTGGAATGGCCAAGTCAAAGCCCGGATCTAAATCCCATCGAGATGTTGTGGGGGGATTTGAAACGAGCTGTGCATGCAAGAAACCCCTCAAACATTGCACAGCTGAAATAATTCTGCATGGAGGAGTGGGCAAAAATTTCTCCCAGTCGATGTCAGAGACTGGTAGACAGTTATAAGAAACGCCTACTTGAGGTTGTTTCTGCCAAAGGGGGCAATACCACCTATTAGAGCCAAAGGTGTACTTACTTTTTCCACATGCGAAATTTGCATTTATGTTTATTTAAATTATACAATGGACTACAAAATGTAAATGTTTCATGATATTTGTTGTATTATATCACCTTTATCTTTCAATATTGTTGAAATTAAGATCAAATAGCTGTAGGTTGAAATGTTGAAAAAGTCCAAACTTTACATGGGGTGTACTTACTTTTTCACGTGACTGTGTATGTATGTATGTATGTATGTATGTATGTATGTATGTATGTGTGTGTATATATATATATATATATATATATATATATATATATATATATATATATATATATATATACACACATACATATATATATATATATAATTTTATAAACAGGAATCAAATTCCTGCGAGGGGCCGAGTGTGAAAAATTCTGACAACCCGGGACTCGAACCACGGACCTCCATTGATTACGCGTCAGCAGCCCACTGCACTATTGAGCCAGCCGTAATCTCCTCAGAATTTTACCAATATATATATTGGAGCCAATCCAGAACATCATTTCTGACGTGTTGTGAACGATAATGCTTCCTTAAAAAGAATCCACATTTAAGAGAATTTCTCTCATGAGTTGTGTATTTTTTTTTTTATCGGCCTAACTAAATGAAAACAGTGACTTTAAGCACTGGACTAAGTGTTAGTACTTGACCGTAAACAGCCAACGAGGGCATTATTGAGACCGGCTTTTGATCTCATGTTGTATTTTTAAATCGGTCTTATAAAATCGCAATGGTCATCTTTACATACACGCAGTGCGGAAATGTTGCAATGGGTTTTTGAGAACGTTTATTTTGCCGGCCATGATTTCAAACGTAGCAAGCGCAAAGGCAAACTCGCAATTAGCAACTTAACGGATACTCTCCCATTATTGTCATCAAAGGGTTACTTTGACCACAGTATTGCAAAAGTCTAGGTGCGTATTATACATGGTAACAAGCAAATTCAATACATTTCATAACAAATTTGGGGGACGTGCATATTATATTCGGAAAAATTACGGTAATTGTCACTCCATCGCTCTTCCTCGTTTTTGAGAGGAAGTTGGAGTGAAGATGAGAAACAAAGGGTCGGCGTTAAGAAAATGAAAATTGACAAGAGGAATGGGAATACGGTGAAGGGGTGGAGGGGAAGAGACTATGTAGACATAAAAAGGACAACCATTAATCTAGGTAGATAACTTTAAAGATGGATGATATTGATTGCATTTCTGTGAAGGTACGTAGCCGAGTTGACATGTCTTCTCACGTAATGTCCTCTATCATTGCCCTTACCTTGTTTGTTTTACTTTACAGCCATTAAACTCACCTGGAGAAAATTTTTATTCAATTTTTACACAGCACTGGCAGGATAAATAAGGCTTGAACATTGCATCGCTGAGGACGAAAACGTCAGCAGGGGTCGAATGGTGGGGATCCTGACCATATTTCTCAAGGAAGTATACCGTTACTAGTCCTGATGACATCATTGTGCTCTTACTCAAAAACTTTTCTTCTGCTTCATATCCTCCTGCTTGCTTCTCTGCTCTTTTCCAGGTAATTTTCTGTGGGCCACCTGCCTATGCATCATGGAAAATCGCCAATGCTACTCAAATTCATAAGAATGGTGCCAATTTTGACCTTCTTGACTTTAACCGGCCAACTTTATCCTATAATTAGGAAATAGATGGAATCGATAATTGCAGATCTCAAGATTCATCTTTTCTCCAACTCCCTGATCTCCACATTGGACATGCTGCTAGTGCTATGTCAGCAATGGATGGATTCCCTTAACATCAAACAAGTGGTCAGGGCTATCTCACGAGGCATCTCCCATGCATTTCACTGTCTGGCACCCTGCCCTGATTTCCAAACTGTCAGATAATGGTATCCAGGGATCCCTCCTTGACTGGCTATCAAATTTCCTATACAATAGCAAGCAGCACATTCCTTTTGATGGAATATCCCATGCTGTATATTTGCGAAGTTTGTATGTCTCAGGGTAGTGTTCTGCGACAAATCGTGTTCTTGATATAAATCAATGACATGTTTTTGTCACTGGAAAATCCATTATTTTCCTTTGCAGATGTCTCCACTATGTACAAGATAGTTCCGCTCCCCTCTTCCTGACAGAATCCTTCTATCATAGTCTGCAGAAAATAATAAATTGGTCATCTGTCTGGAACATGTCTTTTAAGCAAAGAAAGACTCAGGATATTATCACTTTGTCCCTCCATAAAGACTAATTCTGTGGTGAGCCTCTGGAAGAGATATAGTCTCGAGAGTTCCTAAGACTCACTATCAGTATAGCCTATCTTGGAAAGATTATATCTACAAACTAGTGTCCAAATCTGGGCACCACCTCTGCAAGACCACGTTGTTCCTCTACCCTATTCAACTTATAAAGATGTACAAATGTCATGGAATATGACCCTCCACTGTGGACTGGTGCTGCTGATTCCCATTTCCACCCCCCCCCCCCCCCCCCATCCCCTATCTCCCAATCAGATACTGGAATCCAAATCCCTCAGTGTCATTGGAATCTCACATCAGGAAGCTGAGTCTCAGAGTCTGCTTCTTACTCAATGAAAGCAGGTTGGTTGACCTTGTAGCTTTTTTTACCAGATTTATTCCCGTCTTTCTCCTCTTGCCCTTTCATCTCTGCACCGAGCCTCTGCCCATCCAGATTTACATGTACTCTTCCGGGAAAACCCTTTCCGTTACCCCACTCCAAGTTTGAACTCAATGCTCACCTCCATTCTTTTACACCCCTTTTTATATTTTGTGGAATGGTCTTCCTGAGTCTGTTGTTTCAAGCTCTTTTGTACAGGACTTCATATCCGTTGCCTACTGCCACCTCATTGTCTTCTGATTTTCACTGCCGATTATTTCCCAGTTCTCATCTTTCTGACACATTTTCTCTCCTTGTGCTGTGGAGCAACTCTGTTATCTTCCCAATGTTTTCCCTTTGTCCCTCCCTATCGATCAATTCTGCTCTTCCACGACCCTCAATACCTGTATAAAAATCATTTTACAGGGATAGCATTACTAAGTGCAACAAAGATACTAAATGCACTTTCCTGTATCACCTTGTAGAGAAATCAGCAGATACCTATTTGCCTACAAAAATACTACAACGATGTGGGAAGCACAAACACGTGTACAGCACAGGTAAAATAAAAAAATAAAAACTTCCATCTTTTTATTTTATCTTCACAGGAATGGTAAAATGAACCAACTACATTCTGGAAAATAATAAAACGAGTGACGTTGGGCTTTGTTATATCAAAATTGAACTCTACTAAAAGGCATGACAAACAAGACAGACGCCACAACATTTACAAATCCTATCGCATGTACAACAGTTGTCTCAATAAACCAAAATTTATCTAAACTATGTTTAGCTCAACAAATAATATATATATATATATGTATATATTTACAAGGTGCACTCAAAACGGCTGCCATGTATTTCTCTAAAATAAACAAAACATAAAAGCAAGTGATTATTAAGTAGAAATTATATTTAGACAGTGATTTATTTCAAAAAAATCCTCCATGAGAATAGAAGCTCTTCTTTCGGGCCTGTTTTTCAGCAATGGTGGTTTCATTGCCACGGTAGTGGAAATTGTGGTTCGGAAATAAGTGAAAAATTCATAAAGCAAGGTTTAGATATTTCCAGAACTTAATAAGAGTCTAACCTCGTGTAATCAATTTTGTAATAAGGCAAAAATTTGGAGAATAATGCAAACATGAGAATAAAATTGTTAGTTATCTGCCGTAAAGGATCACAAGAATGTGCCGACATCAGCACCTTGTGATCCTATATGGTGGGCAAGTCGAAACATTTTATTACCGTGTTTTTATTCTCTCATGCCACCAATGCAGACTGCTACTTTTGTGCTGGAGTTGGTATCTGCAAAAAATTGTTCAACTGACAAAACTATCAATAAATTTTGAGTCCACCTCATTTATATAAATTATCATTTCCTACAACAAAAAATATGTTCAGAATAAGGAGTTTGATAACTTAAATTTTTTTTGCCAATAACATAAATATACTTTAGGGATAAAACGGAAAGTTTTGTAATTTGAAAAATAAAAATACAAGGCTGTTGAGCTTAGAGCAATGTACATTTTGCAAGCAAACTGGAACAGTTAATTGTGTGGTGTGTCACAAATGTACAAATTCAAAAAGGTGAAAAATGGGAGTTGATGCAACAGTCAAAATTATTTATGAACTATGTCTAAAAATAATAATAATTATTACATTTAAAACAAATATTATATCAACACAGGTGGGGAGAAAAAAAACACAAAAAGGTCACTTTGGTTATTAAACAAAAATAATAAAACAGCAGATATAACACAAACCACAGGATGTGCAAAATAATGAATGTTTAAAAGCATCGAGTCCTCCTTAATCCATTTGCAGGTGACTCGTGGTGAGTCGACAAACATGCAACATGGCTTTGGTGGACACGCAAAAAAGTGTCTCACCAAATAAACTTAGCGGAAACATTTGGGACGCCAATAAGGAAAAACTGATGATAGTTAACAAAATATTTGGGGATAATGATGCAAAAGAAATTGCTAAAGACACAACAAATGACAGTTGTTGAGCAACGACGAACACCAAATTCCAGAGCAATAGGATGATGAGGGGGAAAAAATAAGCAATTGGGAGCTTAACAGAAAATTAAAGGCTGATGGTGATATCAAGAGGCCTGTGGTAATGTAACAGAAAGAGATGAGGAAGGTTCCGTGGCATCAGCTCGATGGCAACGCTGGTGCTGCACACGTGCTGCATTTGTTTTGAGAACACGTGGACAGAAGAAGCACTTGAAGCCACTTAACTTATCGGCATACCCATCCACCCAGTGCCAGCCGTAGTGGCATGCAAGCTCTTCGGCGTGCGCAAAGCGATCCTTACACAGAGAACAGGTGAAGGGCAGATCAGCTTGGGGCAGTGGAGAGGATGGTGATGAGTCTGGAGTCCTGTTAGCTTGCTTCTGTGAAGCATTAGCATCAATTACAGCAAATGTGTCATCTGGATGCTGTTGTTTGGATGACTGCACTGCTTCAGGTTTTGTAATCAAACCGAAATTGGTGCTGCCTTCAAGATTTCGTTTCTGCTGTTTATCCTTTAACTGGCTGCAATGCCAGAGGTGATGATCTGAGCGTAATGCCTCAGTGGATAGCACAATATGACAGTAATTACAGCTGAATAAATTCCCATAATTTCTTTCTATGCTAGAGTTGTCTCCATCTCCATGACCTACAAACACATTGTCTTTCACTGAAGTGAGCCCTTTCACTTCACTAGGTGTCTTGATTTGCATGCATTTATCATTGCAGTTCAACTCATCCAGTGCAGAATGTCGGAGTTTTCCGCTCAACGCAAGTTCACGACCAACCAAAACTTCCACTTCATCCAGCCTTTCCTTGTGGCAAACAAACTGGTGTTGAAGCCAGTGCTTGTGCAATGGGAACACCATATCACAGTGAGGGCAATGGTACAATCCGTGAGAGTCATTTAAATGAAAACTGGAATTGTTCAAAGTAGGCAAATCTTTCAACTTAGCAAGTTCAGAATTTGCGTCAGCAAATAGCAAGTCAGCCGCACCATTGTGAGAGCAAGGCTCTTTGAAAACACCAGTGCTTAAATCAAGACCTTGTTTGATTACATGACCTTGAAATGCGGATGAGCAAAGCTGATTTGGTTCTGATATTAAAGAATTAACACAGGAAACCATTGGACCATTAATTTCTTGTCCACAATTGGATATAAACTTGGACCCTTTTGAAATAGAAAGGTCCAGAAGCATGTTTGATTCTTTTGCTTGAGATGACCTTTGGTCTGTACCTCCATCTGCTTGTACTTTGCCAATTTGAAGCAACTTTTCTGCAATTGCAAAATCTTCAGCCTTTCTATCCGCTTTCAAAGCGATGGGACAAAGGTTTTCATGTACGGCATTTGTTAGCACATCCCTGCTTTGAACATTGTTGAGCGCAGCTGAAACCTGAGCAGCAACCTCGCTAACATTTCCACCTTCAAGCCCATCAGGTATTCTTAAGTCTTGGTTAATTATGCCACCTGTGGACTGGAATTCCAGAAAAGGATTGGGAGGAAGACCTGATATGTTGCTTTCTGAAATATGGAGCATGCTGCCAGGTATTACGGATAAGCTTCCAGTTGATGCATCTGTAAATGCTGACAATAACACATCTGTAGTAGGGGAGGAAACAGCTGTAGATTGGAGATGAGAAAATTGTGTATTATCAACGTTTCTTTGCCAGCTGCCACAATGGCCCTGACCCCTAGCTACCTTGTATCCACGACGCTTTGACTTGCAGTTATCATATGGCCTCCAATTGCCGTCACGCCATTCGGGATCACTATCAACATCACCACCCTCATGTAATGAAAATGGATACTTTGGCTTGCCGTAATAACTTCTGCCATCGGCATCAATATGATAATCATTAGAGTCGTCACTTTCGCCATAATAGTCATCATCCCTTTCGCCATTTGGTAAAAGTTTTTGCTTCCGAACACGTTTAGATGGTGGCCGATCCCCGATATCTGTCATTTCTATTTTGTCATCAAAACTGGTAGTGGCCTCCATAGCACTGCTCCACTCCATTGCTCCATTGGGAAGGCAGGAAGCTCCCTCACCACTGTGATGTTTATCAAGGCTTAAATGAGGGTCAATTAATCCAGGTGGCTCACTGGTCATGTCCGTAAGCAAGGAAGGTGTGGCCGGATTCTCGTGCGGAGAAAGGCGATAGAAACGTCGGTTTATTTGCCGGGGCAGAAGACGATAAAGGCGAACGACAGGTCCCGATGGTGAGCCTTTGGTAGGTGTTATTCCATGTGCAGTACGTTGATGTGTGCGCAAGAAATGATATGTAAGAAATGCTTCTGCACAAAAAATGCACTGGTATCGCCGCTCATCCGTATGCCACACTTCATGCTTTGTGCGGTACTCCGCAAGTGCAAACACACGGCTGCAGTAGCGGCATGGGTACTTTTTTCGCCAGGAATGTACATTTGCATGTCTCTTGAGACTCGTCAGCTGCACGTAAGATCGATGGCACACTTTGCAGCAGTAGAGCATCTGTCCAGCGTTCATACGCATGTAGTGCTCAGTTTGCGATGAAAGAACCTGCTCTATCCTATTCTCGCTTTCAGATGTTTCAGGAATCACTGTGTTTGTTGGTAGTTGCTCTGAAGTAACACTATCGATTGTCAGCATTAGAGACTCAGGTTCTGGGATAGGAAAGGTGTCCTCTTCCTGCTTGACCATTTCATCAGCTGGATGTATTTGTATTTCTGTTTGAATTGGCTCTACCTGTGCAACTGAAACAGGAGGAGGTCTTGGTGTTGAACATTTGTCGACAGTGGGTGTCATTTGTGAGTTTTCTACTCCACACGGATGCACATTAAGCAAATGCTGACTCATAAAAGGCAAGTGACAGTGCTCACACTGTACCAGAGCCTCACCATGGATAGCCTCATGCTCTTTGAAGGCAGCTTCATTATCAAACACATCCTCACAGAAGTTGCATTGGTAGGCAGACCGTTGTGAAAAGCGATGCAACCAGTAATGAGCCACAGCTGAGCGCATTTCTGGTGTCTGGACAAAATATGAATGCTCAAGTGCCAAGAAAATGTAAGCTGGAGACATTTTATTGGGCACTTCGTCACCCACCGTCTCATGTGGGACATCCAGTGTCACAGTCGGGACATCCGGTGTCACAGTTGAAGGTTCACTGTTGATGGATGACGGATCATAAAATTGCTTATCATTTTGAGGCTGGTGATCTGTTGGTAGCAGTTCACACTGTGCAGTTTTGTTTAGCATCGGGTTCCTCTCTGACACCGACGTGGTACTGGAAACATTAACATCTGTCCTATCCTCAACACGTTCAAAACCATCATCCTTTTCACGCTTGATGATCCGTTGATCCAAAGGAAGCGCTGGAGGCAAAGCCACCTCACCCTATAAAACAGAATTGTGTTAGAGTGGAGAATGGAATTGTTCATTAATCAAAACCAAAAACAGCTTAATGGAGGGCAATGTAACTAATTTGAGATGCTGCAGCTACATATCCTAGTAAACAGTTCATCCATACGATAACAGAGCCGTTTGGTGTGTGTGTGTGTGTGTGTGTGTGTGTGTGTGTGTGTGTGTGTGTGTGTGTGTGTGTGTGTGTGTGTGTGTGTGTGTGTGTGTGTGTGTGTGTCCAAGGTGCCCAAAATAGGCCAACCCCTGCTCTGCGGGGAAAAATGGCCTCTAAAGGTGGTTCTTTGTCATCAGTCTTGTATGTGCTTTAAGGGGGATTTGGTATCACAATACCAAGAAGGCGCAAGTTTTGATACAAAGGACGAGCCCCGAATATTCGAGAACGCTTCCCATTGATTGATGGCTGAACCGCCACTCAGTGTGAGCCAGAAGGAACAGGGTGGCGTCACAGGGTGGGGCGTCATGGGAACAAATAAAAGCCCACATGCACATACTGTCTTGGTTCGCTTAGTCCAGTTCCCGCTCAGTCTGGTTCTCGGTTCCCGCTGCGTTCTCTCAGCTCAGTTCTAGTTGGTATTTCCAGAATCTAGAGATTTTTCTCAAACAGGATCTGGGTGTCGTCGAATGAGGTGCCAAGTAAGGTGTGCCCAGTTCAAGGAGCCTGGGAGAGTTTGGAATTTCCATCTCTTGCCTGAACAAGTGCAGTGTGCGCTGGGCCCTCTGGCAGGGCGGTGGAGTCATTGGCTCCGGAACAAACTTTTACGGTGTCCGAGCAGGCATTATCAGTCCTGTCTCTTATTCTGGTCTTCCTCCTGTGGTGTGCCAGTGGGCACATTAAGGAACATTTCGATAAGGACCGACAGTTTGAACGATACCCAGGCCATGTATTTCATTGTAAATAGAATTGTGTTGTTTGTATGTGTGTATGTGTGATATATATATATATATATATATATATATATATATATGTATATATATATATATATATATATATATATATATATATATATATATATATATATATATATATATATATATATATATATATATATATATATATATATATATATATATATATATATATATTAGGGTGCATCAAACGCCCTTAGGTTCTTGGATTTTAATGTCTATTCTCTCAAATGTTACACTTGTTGGTAGAAGTATGTATGCAAAAAATAAATGAAATCAGAGGTGGTCCTGGGTGGCCACCGGCCACTTTTATATATTTAGGGCCATTTTCGGGGCCGCACTATGTAAAAATGTTTGATTTTGTTATTTTACACCCAAACCTAGTCATGTTTGGTATCAAATTGAAGGTCTTGATGAGAGGAATACAAATATAACAATTTTATGCAAAAAACGATGGTTTGATAATTAGTTTGTATTTTTACATGAATGAAATCGGAGGTCTAATCGTGGGTCCCATACTAGTAGTCTAATAATATCCTTTATTTTCTTTCAGATGGCAGATAAGAAGACCAGATTAGCAAGTGCCATTTTTGGTCTTGGCAATGCTTTTACAGAAGCAGATGGTACATTGACAGGAGTCCGCCTCCCAACTTGCCGGCAGGTTCTTCGATGCGTGATGTGGTACATCCAGAAAGAAATATGTGAAGGCAAACAAACTCAGCCACTGAAATGGAAATCTGCCAGCATCGTCCTTATCCAGCTGAAAAAATTCTACACTAAAGCAAATATTCCTATGCTTTCAGACCATCAATGCTGCAAACTAATACTTGACCTTCTTAATGACAATAACAAATTGCGTCAAATACCTGTTTCTCGCCGAGAATCTCCAAGCACTTTGGCTAAGTTGCAAACCATGAATGAACGTCTTGATAAGACCTTTGGTGTATGGACAAAAGATGCAATGACAAACATTAAGAATGAGGAAGATAGAGTATTTTTAGAGTCAATGAAATCTGACAGAGTAGCCTCATTTGGTGGTGTTGACAAGAAGAAAGTTGATAAAGATCATAGAAAAGAAAAACGCCTCTTAGCGGAAGCTTCAAGACGAGAACGTCATGAATCATCCAGTGTACAAGAGATGACAATTAGTTCTGTATGCTCTGATGATAGTGACTCTGCAGATAGCTTGGAAGAAACTGAAGAAGAGGCGATTCCAGAGTTTCAAAGGAAGCGTAGTCACCACAGATCAACATATGCAGGTACATCTGCCTTTATTCCTCATGATATTCTGAAAAGACATTCAGTTGTGTCTGTTGCTACTCGACTAAACATAACTCCTGTTCAACAGGTTGCGCTCACCAAAGCTGTAATTCAAGAGGCAGGAGGTGATCCACGTCGTGTGGCCAAGTCGTACTCAACTGCTGATAAGGCTCGACGATCAATAACAAGTGCTATCGCCAAAGATATTCAAGAAAATTGGATCGCCCCAACAGCTGCAACACTTCACTGGGATGGCAAGCAGATACCAACGCTCACAAACAAGAATGTCAAGGAAGAAAGATTGCCAGTGTTGGTTGGGAATGCCACTGATGTAAAGCTACTGGGGGTGGCTAGATATCCTCCTGGAAGTGATAGGTCATCAGGTGACATCATTGCCGAGCACACTTACACGTATCTACATTCATGGAAGTGCAAACAATCAGTTGTCAACTTATGTTTTGACACAACAGCATCAAACACTGGACACGTTACAGCTGCCTGTGTTACCATTCAATCAAAACTGGACCGTGCTCTTCTGTGGTGTGCATGTCGCCATCATGTTGGAGAGGTAATCCTGGATCATGTGTTTGACGTTCTCAAAATTGAGGCATCAAAGTCTCCAGAAGTATCTTTGTTCCAAAAATTCCAGAAGAATTGGGAACGCATATCGCATGCAAAGAATGAAAGTTTAACCAAAATTGACATTTCCATGTACAATGACTATGCACAACAGCTGCTTTTATCCTGCAAAAACAAGGTTTTAAGCACAATCCGCACAAGCGCTTCATACTGTAGGGAAGACTACAAGGAAATGGCACAACTCTGCCAGGTAGTCCTCGATGATGATGTCACAAAACAAGGAACACTCCACAGACCAGGGGCCATGCATAAAGCAAGGTGGATGTCAAAGATTCTTTATTCCATCAAAATATGCCTACTTGAAGAGCAAATTTCTCTACTACCTCGAGGAACTGTAACAACACAACATCAACAGAAAAAACTGAAGGAGTTTGTTGTTTTTGTTGTTTATATTTATTGTGATTGGTGGCTCATATGTCAGTCTGCTTCAAATGCCCCATGGTTTGATTTGTGCTTTTACAAGACTCTGCTCAACTATAAAGCTGTCAACTCAACCATTTCAGTCAGCGCTGTGAAAGCCTTTGATAGACATTTGTGGTATTTAACCCCAGAACTGGTTGTTTTGGCACTGTTCAGCAATGCAATTCCTCAAAAGGATCGTCGTGCCCTTGCAGATGTGTTACTGGCCATACAACCAGATGAAATGCCAAGCACTCCAAAACACCGCTACGGTTCTGGATATGGCAAACCGTCATTTCCAAAAATTACAGAAGCGACAACCCTGGCTGATCTTGTGAACGAGGACTCGTGGTTTACAGTAAACCTTCTTCACCTAGATATGACCTTCCTAACAGAGGATGTTGACACTTGGCAGAACAATGAGCACTTCAAGGCAGCCAAGTCCATTGTGGATGGGCTTAATGTTGTGAATGACCCTGCGGAGAGAGCAGTAAAGCTCGCAACTGATTTTGTCTCAACTGCAAGAAGAGAAGACCACTTCCAAAATCTTCTTCAAGTGGTTGAATGTGACCGCAAAGCGAGGCCAAATTTGCGGAAACGAGCAAAGTTGGAGTAGTGACATTGGCGTTGTGCTTAATACATTTTCAAACTTTTAATCAATGAAAGTACAAAACTACAACACTGTACTACAACTTTGTAATATGAAGAACGATTTTGGTTAATTTTACATTGACATGTAAGGTTGTTTTAACTGTTTGATATTAGGCATTTAGTAAAAGTAGGACTTTACTTTTGTATATAGGTATAATGGTTAATTTTACATTATCTTGTAGTTAATTTTACATTATCTTGTAAAGTAGTTTAGCTGTGGCCCTAAATGGCCCTAAATATATAAAAGTGGCCGGTGGCCACCCAGGACCTCTGATTTCATCTATTTTTTGCATACATACTTCTACCAACAAGTGTAACATTTGAGGGAATAGACATTAAAATACAACAACTTTTTGAAAATCATGGGGCGTTTGATGCACCCTAATATATATATATATATAAATATACACACACACTACATGGCCAAAAGTATGCGGACGCCCCTTCTATTTAGTGGATTTGGCTGTTTCAGCCACACCCATTGCTGACAGGTATATATAATCAAGCACACAGCCATGCAATCTCCATAGACAAACATTGGCAGTAGAATGGGCCGTACTGAAGAGCTCAGTGACTTTCAACGTGGCACCGTCATAGGATGCCACCTTTCCAACAAGTCAGTTCGTCAAATTTCTGTGCTGCGAGAGCTGTCCCAGTCACCTGTAAGTGCTGTTATTGTGAAGTGGAAACGTCCAGGAGTAACGACAGCTCAGCCGCGAAGTGGTAGGCCACACAAGCTCACAGAATGGGACCGCCGAGTGCTGAAGCGCAGAACACGTAAAAATCATCTGTTCTCGGTTGCAACACTCACTACCGAGTTCCAAACTGCCTCTGGAAGCAGCGTCAGCAAAACAACTGTTAGTCGGGAGCTTCATGAAATGGGTTTCCATGGCTGAGCAGCCACACACAAGCATAAGATCACCATGCGCAATGCCAAGCGTCGGCTGGAGTGGTGTAAAGCTCGCCAGCATTGGACTCTGGAGCAGGGAAAACACGTTCTCTGGAGTGATGAATCACACTTCACCATCTGTCAGTCCGACGGACGAATCTGGGTTTGGCGGATGCCAGGAGAACGCAACTGCCTGAATGCATAGTGCCAACAGTAAAGTCTGGTGGAGGAGGAATAATGGTCTGGGGCTGTTTTTCATGGTTTGGGCAAGGCCACTTAGTTCCATCCAGTGAAGGGAAATCTTAACGCTACAGCATACAATGACATTCTACACGATTGTGCGCTTCCAACTTTGTGGCAACAGTTTGGGGAAGGCCCTTTCCTGTTTCAGCATGATAATGCCCCCATGCACAAAGGGAGGTTCATACAGAAATGGTTTGTAGAGATCGGTGTGGAAGAGCTTGACTGGTCTGCACAGAGAGCCTTGGCCTCAACCCCAACAAACACCTTTGGAATGAATTGGAACGCCGACAGCGAGCTAGGCTGAATCGCCCAACATCAGTGCCCAACCTCACGAATGCTCTTGTGGCTGAATGGAAGCAAATCCCCACAGCAATGTTCCAACATCTAGTGGAAAGCCTTCTCAGAAGAGTGGAGGCTGTTATAGCAGCAGTGGGGGGGGGCGGGGGGGGGAGAGGGAGGGGCCAACCCCATATTAATGACCATGAATTTGGAATGAGATGTGTGATGTTTGGGTGTCCACATACTTTTGGTCATGTAGTGTACATACATACATACATACATACATACATACATATATATATATATACATATATATATATATATATATATATATATATATATATATATATATATATACCTAATTTTAGGTATATATATATATATATATATACACAGTCACATGAAAAAGTAAGTACACCCCATGCACAGTTTTGACTTTTTCAACATATTTCAACATACAGCTATTTGATCTTCATTTCAACAATATTGACAGATAAAGGTGATATAATATAACAAATATCATGAAACATTTACATTTTGTAGTCTATTGTATTATTTAAATAAACATAAATGCAAATTTCGCATGTGGAAAAAGTAAGTACACCATTGGCTCTAATAGGTGGTATTGCCCCCTGTGGCAGAAACAACCTCAAGTAGTCATTTCTTATAACTGTCTACCAGTCTCTGACATCGACTGGGAGAAATTTTTGCCCACTCCTCCATTCAGAATTCTTTCAGCTGTGCGATGTTTGAGAGGTTTCTTGCATGCACAGCTCGTTTCAAATCCCCCCACAACATCTCGATGGGATTTAGATCCGGGCTTTGACTTGGCCATTCCAGAACCCTCCATTTCTTTCTTTTCAGCCATTCCTTGGTGGATTTACTGGTATGTTTAGGGTCATTGTCATGTTGCAAGGTCCACCTTTGGTTGAGCTTCAATTTTCCAACAGATGGCCTCACATTATCCTCAAGCACTCTCTGGTACAATGAAGAATTCATCATGGATTCTATGATGGTGAGCTGCCCAGGCCCTGATGCAGCAAAGCTGCCCCAAACCATATATCCACCACCATGCTTTGAAGTTGGTATCAGGTTCTTGTGGTCAAATGCTGTCTTTGGTTTTCGCCAAGCATGTCTTCTGGTAGTGTGGCCAAATCGCTCTACCTTTGACTCATCTGTCCAGAGCACATTGTTCCAGAAGTGCTGGTCTTTGCCTCGGTTGTTCATTGGCAAACTTTAGTCTTGTGCTGATGTTCTTTCTGGACAGCAAAGGTTTCCTCCTGGCACACCTCCCATGTAGATCACATTTGTGCAGCCTCTTTCTAATGGTAGACTCATGCACTTTGACATCAACAGTGGCAAGAGCTACCTGTTGGTCCCGTGATGACATTCTGGGGTTCTTAGACTTCTTTCAGCATCGTGCGGTCTGCTCTCAGGATGAACTTGCTGTGGCGGCCTGGCCTGAACAAGTTGGCAGTTGTTTGGAATCTTCTCCACTTGTAGATGATCTTCTGGACAGTCGAATTATTGATTTCAAATTGTTTGGAGATCTTTTTAAATCCCTTCCCAGACTCGTAGGCATCTATAACCTTCTTTGTGAAGGCCTCACAGAGCTCTTTTGATCTAGGCATGGGGACGCCGCACACTTCAACAACAAAGGGCAAACCAAACTAAATGTCTGAGGTTTAAATAAGACAGGTTCCTCCAAGATCCTCTCTAACGATGTTCTAATCATTTGCACCTGAGCTGGTGCACCTGATTCTAATTTTAGGTATTTGAAGTAGTGAACAAGTACAAAAAGTTTTAATTAAAACAAAAGCCGCGTCGATGTTACACAATGCCTAGATGCAGCTGTGCCTATAACGTCGATGTTATAGGCACAGGACATTCCTATTGATTCGATTACTTGATGTTATTTTTGTGCAAAGTGAAAATATATCTCGGCAATTTCCCGTGTGGCGTCGAATTTTTAATATATCTCGGCATTTTCCCGTCTGTTATTTCAGGCGGTGTATGACTGACCATGCCGCGATTTAAAAAAAAAAAATCTCGCCAATTTCCCGTGTGTGGCGACACGTGAACGAAGCTATGCTCCTCTCTCCACATTATTGTGACGACGTATAAATTAAATATTTCATCGTGACGATTGTCATCAAATGGACGAATTTTTAATATATCTCGGCATTTTCCCGTCTGTTATTTCGGGCGGTGTATGACTGACCATGCCGTGATTTAAACAAAATATATATATCTCGGCATTTTCCCGTCTCTTATTTCGGGCGGTGTATGACTGACCATGCCGCGATTTAAAAAAAAAAAATCTCAATGGACTTGAAGTTACAGGCCTTTGAGAATTCATTTCGTTCTATAAAGGGCAACTTTCATCGGATTTTCTTCCCGTTTTTTTTCAACCGAGTCTAAAACTATGTTAGCGACTGTGAAAAATGAAATGATATATCGAATTTGATTTGAAATAAAACTGTGAGAGAGGAAGACACCACGGGCCTACAAAACAGGCCTCAAAGCTATGCGAGTTAATAAAATGGTGGATATTTGTTTATATGAAGCCTCTCCCACAATGGGTGGAGCTATGGTTCCCAGAATGGGTGGAGCTTTGAGGTTTTGTCTTCTCTGCAAGAACAAGAAGAAGAACAAGAAGAAGAACAACAACAACAGCAGAGAGCACTCTATGACCAGCGTCTTGCGACGCGGCTAAAAATGTAGGGGTGTACTTACTTTTTCCACATGCGAAATTTGCATTTATGTTTATTTAAATTATACAATGGACTACAAAATGTAAATGTTTTGTTTATATTTGTTATATTATATCACCTTTATCTGTCAATATTGTTGAAATGAAGATCAAATAGCTGTATGTTGAAATATGTTGAAAAAGTCCAAACTTTACATGGGGTGTACCTACTTTTTCACGTGACTATATATATATATATATATATATATATATATATATATATATATATATATATATATACTAGGGCGTGCCCGCACGTACGTGCTTGCCCGTACGTGCGTGCAAAAAAACATGCGTTTACATGCAGTAACGACCACAGAACCCCCCCCCCCCCCCCCTCTATTTACATGAAATGGTTTGGTCCATTCGCAAAGCCAAAGCGAACGGCTTGTGAGTACGGTGACCATACCTTGGGAACCACTTGTCCGATTAATTTCAAACCTTGAAAAGGCACATCCTCGGGTCCCCAGCAATATACCTGGCAAGTTTCAAGTATATCGGACCGGTAGTTGTCGAGAAACAGCGGTCACACACACACACACACACACACACACACACACACACACACACACACACACACACACACACACACACACACACACACACACACACACACACACACACACACACACACACACACACACACACACACACACACACACACACACACACACACACACACACACACACACACACACACACACACACACACACACACACACACACACACACACACACACACACACACACACACACACACACACACACACACACACACACACACACACACACACACACTACTGGAATTATAGATAGATATATATATATATATATTCCCATACAAGGAACTTCAATGCTAGATGAGGCCATTAGGCCCATCAAGGAATGATCCAGGTATGTACCCAGGCTTACAATAGGTGCACCGTATCCCTGCGCATCGTAAGAGGCGACTAAGGGTTGGCGTCAGGAAGTGCATCCGGCCATAAAAATATTGCCTCAAACAGGAAACCATGATTGTCAAGGGACCCGCAAGGCTAACCCCCACTCTAGCGGGGAAAATGGCCTTAAAACGATCATTCATTCATTCATTCAAAGCCTGTGCTAGTGAACTGCCAACCTATGGTTGTTTGTCGATGCTCTATCCCTTTTAAATACTGAGCGTCAAGCAAGGAAGCAGCAAGTACCATTTTTATAGTCGTGGGTATGACTTAGCTGGAGTTTGAACCACCAACATCCCAGACTCAGAACGGACGCACTCACCATTACACCACCAAGAATGATTAATAGACAGGTTTTTTTGTTGGAAATAATTGATCAAACACGAAAAGTCTTTTGGTTGGCCTCTTTGGTGCTCCAATGTGAGCACAATACTCATGATACTAAGATCATAGCTTCCTGCATAATCTGTAAAGTTGATTTGTCCAGTCTTGTAATGTCCTTGTAATTCATGTAAAGGTTAATTGTGGGGCAGATTATCAAATCAATTGTTCATTTTGTGATAAAAGCATGAAATTTTGCACAGAGATACTTGAATATATTCTGAACAAATCTAGATATGGAGGCAATGCACAAATCCTCCAAGGCGGCCATTGTAGCCATTTTTCAAAATGGCTGCCATGTCACAGAACAAGTATGTGAATTTGATTAGATATAGTCAAAACTTTTGAAAATTGTTTATATTAAGGTAGAATCTGCTCTATTATTGCTACTGACTAAACAGATACATAGAGTTGGAAATTTTTACTATTATTACTATTATTATTTTTATTTTTAACAAATAACTAGTACAACTCAGAAAGTTAATTTAAAAACTTTATTATTCATTAACCAGAAACTTTATTATTCATCAACCAGAAAGTTAGACTTTGATTCTGACGATACCAAATTGTCAATGCCGAGAACACTCTCCCTCACACACACATAAAGCTGTGCATGGAAGTGCAACGTTTTTGCAGGTGCATCGCTTCACACAATCCTTTTTGCACTTGCAGGACATCAGCTCTTTGCAGGTCATGGCTGCCTCGGGTAGAGTTGTCCAATGTGGGTAATACAGGCCATCATCAGTTTTCGTCCAACCCCAGTCGGTGGGTGACGGAAGCTCGAGCTTCGGTAGCAGTATCTGTCCCCAAATATGACCTCCTTGGTAGATCGCCCTCTTGACATGTTGCTCTAGAGCCGCCCTTGTTGGTGGAATCAACTGCACGTTGTTCCTCTTGGCAAACAACTTTTTCCGAGCTTTATTTTTGTCATTAGTAGTACTTGTACGGTCATACAAAAGGATGACAAACCTTTCAATGTAGGACAGGACATCCTCTGGTAGGCTGCTTGGGGCCACTGATGCCTTCAGTAGTGCAGCTGTCAATTCTGGGAAAGCAGACCAGATTGCCCAAGCAGTTTTCTTACCATGCCCAGAAAAGCTGGAGACAGTGTCACACCCTGTCAGTGCGTGAAACATGACCAATGCCCAGGCCCTCTCTGTTCCATGCCTAGCTGCCATTTCATGGGCTGCCAAGTACCGGAAGTTCTTTCTAGTCCCGAATGCCAACCATAATTTGTCTCCAGACTGCAGCTTCTGTATAACAGACACGGCCTACACCACTACATCAGTATCAACAGTCCGGATCAGGATCGTGCGGTGGCCATGGTTTGCAGCAAGTGATGCATGCAGCAGCATGCAACTGTCTGCTTCCTCATGATTGCATGGAACAATTGATATCAGATATTCGAGTGGTGGTCTACTGAGAACTCCCTCTCCATCAGTGATGACAAGTTGTTTGCCCTCTTCATTGAACCACTTGAGGACGGCGCCTGACAAAAACTTGAACAGTTCTGTCTTGTTGCAATCCACTCGAAGGAAGCTTTGCCAGTTTCCTGGCATGGGTGCTGTGGCTACCATGCGTCTACGTGGCCCGGTCCCACGTTAAATCCAGTTGTGTCTTTTAAAGAATCATTATGTCCCACATATGTCCCACAAAATATGTCCCACACAAGATCAAGGCGTGATGCATTCTGCAGCTTTCTGGACAGAAATGGTATGAAGATTTGGTTAGCATATTCATCAAATGTTTTGGCAGCAGCTGGCTTCAACATTTGGATGATGGCTGCCAAATCAAGAATGATACAGGTTGCAGAAGGAGCATCGGATTGGGCCCCAGCAAGGTCTCCCAAGCAGACAAGGTCACTCTTGGCACCAAGATGGAGGCTCCCTCCGTCAGATAGTGCTGGAGGGTACGCTTGGTTCTCATGGCTGAATAAGTCTTCAAGATTTCCACCCCATGTCTGGTAACCAATGTACAAACATGAGAATAGTCTGACGTCATTCCTGAGAGGCCAGTTGCTGTGTCCCTTTGCTTGCAGTCTTCGAGCTGGTGCTTTGAAACGGCTTCAACTTGTTTCGAGGAAGGGTATCTTGAATTGGTTTAGTCCGTTCCATCAGACTCTCTCTTGTGAAGGAAAAATGCCGCTTTTCATATAAAAAGTATTTCTTATTTTGCACATGTTTATACAGCACAATTGTCCAGTTAACAGTGTGCACTATTGTAATGTTAAATTATCCTTTTTGAAGTTGTCTACATGTGTTTCCTGAAGCAGAAAGGCCCCTGTTTCCCTTAATGTACAACAGGGCTCAACCTGTCAGGTAACTAATTGATACAACAAGTAGGCTAGTCGAATTTTGGTTATACCCGAAAAAAAATGGTATAAAGCTGAAATTTTCATCAAACTTTCCTTTCATACCCAGGAGACAGCTGGCAAAAATACCCATTCAGAGATCTTGATAATTTTTTTATGAAGCCTTGAATTTTTGGATGTCTATATACAAAATATCAATAGGATAAGCGGTTTCAGAGATATAATTATATAATATATTGTTTTTATTTTACAAAAATCATCAAAAACAACAAAAATAAAATCATTTGGATTATTTTTGAGGTATATAAATGGACTCAAAATATAAATGTGAAAAATCTTCAAAATTTAGTATAGGGGCCGCCATTTTCTGTTTTCTTTTTGCAGCCCTTGCTTAACTAACACACTAAAACACACACACTAACACACACACACACACACACACACACACACACACACACACACACACACACACACACACACACACACACACACACACACACACACACACACACACACACACACACACTTTCTCCCCAACCGGTTGACCCCCACACCCCTCCCCTCTGAGACTCTCCCTCACTCCTCCCCTCCTAGACTCCCCTCTCACCCCTCCTCCTCAAAGCGTCCTCCCCGCTTCTTCCCCCTTCCAACTTTCACCTTCATCTTCCTCAACCTTCTGCCTCACTCTTCCCCCTCCTCAAATAACACCTCACTGCGCCTCACCCAAACACCATCAAACCTTTTGTCCGCCACATTCTTCCCTTTCTCCAAGCTATACTGTAATCTCTGACACACCTGCAACAGCTCTCCCGACTTCTTCCTCCTCTTCCACATCCTGCCCTACCACTCCCCCCCCCCCCCCCCCTGTTCTGTATCCGATGCTCCTCCTTCCTCTTCCTTAACAGTATGGACCTCAAACATCCGGGGCCTTCGCTCAAACTTAACTGATCTCTCCATACAGGTTGCTTCTGACAAACCAGACGTGATCTGCTTAACAGAAACCTTCCTCCTTCATGATGTCTCTGATTCCTTGGTATCTCTCCCAGGTTACTCCCTCCTCCGGTATGATAGACCTGAGCCTCGTTCTGGAGGTGGGGTTGCTATCTTTATAAAAAACTCTTCCTCACTCGCCCTGCACTGCCCTCTATCCACCTCACCCCCAGGAATACCTTTGGCTACGGCTTCCCCTTCGCTCCCACCTTTTGTTCATATGCGTGTTGTACCGTCCACCAAACAGTGATGACTCCATCTACATCTCGCTGTCTGATAATATGGACCAACTTCTATCTACCCATCCATCCCAACTCTCTCTTCCTCATATGTGGTGATTTGAACTGTCACCATGCCAGTTGGCTGGGGGTGGGTACCTCTCTCACCAGCCATGGCTCTTCAGCAAAGGACTTCTGTGACTCACTGGGACTGACACAATCTGTCAATTTCCCAACCCGGATCTCAGTCAACGGAGAATCTTCTCTTCTGGACTTGGTTATGACTAACTTCCCTGAAAATGTCTGCTGCTCTTCTTCTGCTCCAATCGGCTCTTCTGATCATGTGCTTGTTAAAGTGGACATCTCTCTGACCATTTTCAGAGCCTCCTCAGCGTCGACGAGTCTGGCATTTCACTCAGGCCAACTGGCACGGTCTTCAAGCACCCATCAATCATCTGGACTGGTCTCCCATCTCTACTGCCTCTGACATCAACTCATCCTGGGAATTCTTCCAAAGTAAATTGCTCTCTCTCATGCACAGTTTTATCCCTTCTCGTCTTCAGTTGTCATACCCTTCCTCCCGTCCATGGTACACGGAATCTTGTGGTGAGGCTATTGCCCAGAAACTACTTGCTTTCGTCTCCTGGAAAGCAAATCCAACGGAAGGAAATCTCATTTCCTTTCACAAAGCCCGAAACAAGTGTGTGTCCACCCTCAGGAGAGCCAGGAAACAATATCTCTCCGTCCTCAGGACCGAACTCTCTTATCTGTCTCCCTCTTCCAAATCCTGGTGGCGTCTGGTAAAATCTGTTTCTGGTGTTTGTTCCCCCTCCATCCCCTCCCTCACCTTAAATGGCCACACGGCTGACTCCGCACGTGAAAAAGCCGAATGCCTCAACTCTGTGTTTGCCTCTAAATCTTGTGTCCCAAACCCATCCCTCTCTGTACCCACCGTACCCAGTCGTACCCAGCTGCTCCTGGACTCTGTGTCCTTTCCTCCTGACAAGGTGGAAAAGTGTCTATCAACCCTCGACTCTGATTCTGCAACTGGACCTGACGGCATCAGCCCACGGGTCCTAAAATCATGTTCTTCCGCTCTTTCACTCCCTCTCTCTGTTCTCTTCACCCTCTCTTTTGCTCAAGGTCATCTTCCATCTGCTTGGAAATCTGCCAACATCACCGCTTTGCACAAAAAAGGTGCAAAAACAGATCCCAGCAACTACAGACCAATCAGCCTTCTCCCAATTATCAGCAAGGTCATGGAATCCATCATTGCTTCAGATATGAAATCTTTCCTCTTCTCCAATGGCTTGATCTCTGATCATCAATTTGGTTTCAGACCTGGACACTCCACTCTGGACATGCTGCTTCTGCTTTCTCAACAATGGATGGAGGTCCTCAATGCCAAAGAGGAAATTAGAGCAGTCTCCCTTGACATATCACGTGCCTTCGATACAGTCTGGCACCCCGTTCTGCTCACCAAACTCTCCTCTTTTGGTATCCATGGAAATCTCCACGCATGGCTGGCGGACTTCCTCTCTAGTCGTAGTCAACGTGTGGCCCTGAATGGGTTTCTCTCATCTCCTCTTCCTGTTCAGGCTGGAGTTCCCCAAGGCAGTGTTCTGGGCCCTGTGCTTTTTCTGGTCTTCATCAATGATCTCTCTGACTCTCTTGAAAATCCTCTCTATCTCTTTGCTGACGACTCTACTCTCTGTTGCTCCATTCTTCATCCCTCAGATCGGCAGTCTGCAGCCTCCTCACTCTCTGCAGACCTTGACAAAATCACAGACTGGGCAAACAAGTGGAACATGTCTTTCAATCCTGACAAATCTCACACTCTTACGATGTCTCTCCGAAAAGACCGACTGGACAACCCTCCCACCCACTTTCTGAATAATCCTCTCCAAGAAGTTCTGTCACTCAAGCTTTTGAGTCTCACTATCTGCCATGATCTTTCCTGGAAAAACCACATTTCAAATCTGGCCTCCAAAGCCAGTCGCCGACTGGGCATCCTCCGTCGTGCGAAGTCCTTCCTTGGCACACCTGAGCTCCTCACCACATACAAGGCTTTCATCCGCAGCTCAATGGAATACTGCTCTCCCCTCTGGGCTGGTGCTCCTGCCTCACACCTAGCTCGCCTTCGCGCCGTTGAAACCAAAGCATTCAGAATCATTGGAATCTCCCGCGATGAAGCTAACTCCAAGGGCCTCTCACTCACTCACCGCAGGCAGGTTGGTGGTCTTTCCGTCTTCTACCGACTCCTCTCTGGCCTTGCCCCCCCAGCTCTCTCTGGGCTCTGTCCCGCAAATATTCCTACAGGTCGCACAAGATCTGCCTGCAACCCTCTTTTGGTTAAACTGCCAAAATCAAGTCAAGACTCTCTGCTCACCTTCACTCCTTCATTCCTCTTTTCTCCCGCCTCTGGAACAAACTCCCTCACTCTCTTCAATCCCACTCCACCCTCCAAGTCTTTAAAACAGCTGTTCACCACCATCTCTTATCTTCCCCCATCCAAAACCTTGATCTTTTCTACCCCCACTAGTTTCACCCCAATTCCCCTTTTTGAAATACCAACTTCTGTCCTGGAAGTCCTTGGTGGCCTTGTGCTTTATACTTCTCCCTCTCCCCCCCCCCCCCCCCCCCCTTCCCATGCCTCCTCCCCCCGGGCCCTCTCCCTTCCACACATCTCCCTGCTCTCGGATGTTGTGTTTGTGTGCTTCCCCTTTTCTCCCCATCTTGTCTTCCGCTCCCTCTTATTGTGTATTTTGTTTGTCTGGTCGATTTGTTTGTGAAGTAAATGTTAGCTTTCACGAGCCTCGATTCAGTATACAAAAAAAAAAAAAAAAAAAAAAATGACACCATAAAGTAAAAAGGAGCTCAGACAGATGGTGTTGGCGAAGCGTAATTTGAAAGTATGCAGGCAATCTGAGCACAAATAGGCATATTGTTTGAAAAGGGTAGGGGAAGTGGCGGGGGGCGGGGAAAGGAAACTTGTATTCTACAACAGAGGAAAGGCAACTAAAACTCTGGCGAACTAACCCATGGATAAGAGGTATTCTCCATCATCCTGCAGATGAAGGCCTTGGATGTTGGAAACAATTTGGCAGTGAAAAATGCCAATATGCAACATCTGAGCTTGAAGATCCGCTTGAAGAATAGGTCGGCCCAGGTCAGATCATGGCAGATGGACACATTAAGCAGCCCACAGCAGTTGGTCATGTCAAGGAAATAGGCAATTATCATGGGCTGGTGAGTGTTTCTCGAGTGGTCTGTCTGTCTCTCTCTCTGAGATGACGGAATGAGTAGGCAATGTAGTGGAGATGGTTTGACATGAAAAGTGAGGGAACGTGTATCAATTTGGAACTCAAAGTAAATTCGGGATCCAGAACCATACAAATCGGTGAGTTCAGGATTCGGTGTTTGGTAGAGTTTCAGTTATCTTTGTGCAATTTGTCCATTCTTACACAACAAGGCTGCTTCAGAAACAGAGGATGGCCTTGTCTATTTATAGAATCCATTAACACATAAGAGAGAAGCATACCACATATTTAAATGGACAGTTTTCTGACAATGTCTTGGCTAATGTATGAAACATATTAAAAATGCTTGGTGAATAAATGCATTGTTCATGATAATAAATAATGGTAGCGATATAATTTTGCCAACCTTTCACACTCCTCCTAATCATGGAAACTTGCTTTGAAATAGTCTTACCTGAATTGAATTATCTTTAGTCTGGATCTTCGAACTGATGTCATCCAATGGAAGGTTTCCCAAAAAACTGATGCCAAGTTCCTTGCCTGCATGCACCAACTCGGTGCGCAGATCCAAGCGTAACACATGGACAGACGCACTGTATACAAAGTTCAGAACCTCAGCAAAGACTTCAGGCCGTAAAGAGGGCAGCTCAACAACACGGCCCACTGCTCCATAACCCCTATCTCCACCACTGCCCAAAAGCTGCCGGAAGCGTGCGCTGGCACCCGCTAGGACATTCTGATGCGCCAGAAACTTGTGGTCGGCCACTATGACCGTAAGGTCACAAAATGCACCACGACGCCGTTGGTCATCTAGGATGCGCAGCAGATTGGCACAGTGTTTCGAATCCACTGCAACTTCCGCCATCATCTGACACAAGCCTGGCACAGACAATAACATAGTCTTTACATCCACTTCAACTTCAAACAATAAAACAAGCCAAATAACATTATTCTTTAAACATTCAGCATACTCCGTATGCAGCTGAGAGGTCAATATCTAATTCACCGAGCAATAAATTACAATGCATCACATCATTGGAGAAGCGGAGATGCAAGCAAAGCTAGCAAAATAAAGAACATGCAAAACTAGAACGGCACTCTTCGACGTCATGACTGTCAACTGATATATCAGACTGAATTTAATCAGTTCATGATTACATCATTATACATACCTGTACCAAGTTTTAATTTAAATCCCTTCAGCTGCTCACAAGCTGTCACATTTTTACCTGACATGACCACTGACCTTTGACCTCGGGACCCCCAAAACCTAATCAGTTAATCTTTACATCATTATACATACCCTTACCAAATTTGAATTAGATCACTTCAGCCGTTCTCAAGTTATAGACTTATTACAGATTTGACCTTTGACCCCAAAGTCGAATCACTTAATTTTTACAATATATTATACATACCTGTACCAAGTTTTAATTAGATCACTTCAGCCGTTCTGAAGTTGTCGACCTATTACAGATTTGACCTTTGACCCAAAAGTCTAATCACTTAATCTTTACAATATTATACATACCTGTACCAAGTTTGGTCAGAATCCCATCACTGGTTCACAAGTTATCGCGGTAACAGTATGGCCCAGCCTGGCCGAGGTGGCCTCGACCAGCCTCGCCACCTAGCCTATAACACTCCCGGGGCCCGTTCTGACATGTTTTGTTTCAGAGGTTTCCTCCTATCTTTCACCGTTCAGGAGATTAGCGTGCAGACAAACAAACAAACAAAAACTTTCTTTTATATATGTAGAAGAAGATTATGCTCAATAAATTTAATCTTGATCGGATGACGTTTTGTACTTGTCAAATTATGACATCATCATTAACATATTTTATTCCCCATGCAGAGTTATTTACAATGAGCCATGTCTCAAAAAAATTTCTATTCAGCGCTTTCGGAGATATAGAAGTGCAAATGTTTTCGGTTTTCCCAATATGGCGGCCGAACCACGTGACCTATGATGTCATAATTATCATTAAAAATTCTACAGGTGGAGTTGCACCTATGGTGAAAATTTCCTGTCAATCGGACCAACGGTTGCAGAGAAAATCATATTTATTCTGTGCGGACAAACAGACAAACAAACAGACAGACAAACAAACGGATTCAAATGCAATACCCTCTCCTCAGGCGAGGGTAACAAGCATTATTGCTGGAGCATAGTACAGCCTCAACAATAGGTAACAGAGAGCCGGTGCATGACCCTAACTAACCCTAACCCTAACAACTCGGTGCACTGGGCAGCAGTCTTCTTTTAAACTTGATAGCAGGCTGGTGGATGATAGAGGGCACATTGCAAGCGTAATGCCACACACCAACAACAGTGATGGGGAAAAAAAACCTGAGCCCAATTTTACTAGTGTCATTCATTTTGATAGTTCAACAATCAGTACAAAGCAATGGCCATAGGTAGAAATTACGAATGGAACAGTCAAACAATATCTCCATCACGTTAATGTTTTTTTTGAAGATGAGTAGAGGAAATTGAGAAAAGAGAAAGGGCAGGATATGTGGAGATAAGGATCAGAAGGTGAAACTGAGTCCAAGGTCTCAAGTATCCACCTCCGTTTCAGCAAGGGATCATGATTCATGGACTAAGCTGTGAAGTTTTCTTTTTCTCAAAGTTTTGTGCCGAGGGCTCACTTCAGGATGTCACTGAGCTCCGAACAGCTTTACATTTGCAGTTCATTTGTAGTAATATTCGCAGGGATCGTTTTAAAGATCTCCGTGATGTTCTTCATTATTCGCGTTGCTCCAATAATCACTAGTACTATTTCAGTGCTCTTCAGTTTCCAAGATCACTTCATTCTTGAGATCTTGGTATTTGGTCATTTTCTTGATTTCTATGTTGTTTCAGCCAAAATCATTGGGGACTGATAACTCAATTAGCAATGCTGGGTTTTTCTTTATTTTTGGCTCTCATGACCATATCCGGATGCAATGCTTTGTTTTCTACATTCATGCTCGATGGGATCATTAAGTCGTATGTGAGCATTATTTCCTTGTTTTCAATGATTATTTTTGGTTCATGTTTCCATGAGTTTTTTGGAACTGGGATATCAAAGTTTTTCAGATGTGCCGGTGGATTACTCCACCAACCCTGGTGTGCCTCCGTGTTGCTGCTCTGACATGAGTTTATTTACATCCTGATAGGAGGTGGCTCGTGCTTTCTGTTTCTACCTTATATATTCTACACTTGTCTGATTAATCCAGTCCTGCCATTTTCTTAAAGCCATTGGTATAGTGTCCTTGGTCTTGGGCATTTATAATGATTTGTTCTCCATCGCAGTATAGCTGACCTCTTCTTACCATCCCAATGAGCCTTGTTTGCCAATGCTCAGTCTGTCCAATTATTTATTGGACCTTCCCGCTCATTGTCGTTCTCCCAGTTGTCAGTGTATATCTGTTGATATTTATTTATAGTCAGGTTTGTTATGTAATTTCGTTCTTTTTTTGTGGAGATTAGCAAAACTATACATTTTTGGAAAGCTGATAGCACCAGGAATCCGAAAAACCATGTTTCCATTTGCGCAAATTTTTCTTTGGCGGCCATATTGGATTTTCAAAATGGCCACCATCGGAAACCTATTTTTCGCGATATCTCAACATCCGAACCACCTAGAGTGCTGATTCCAACACCTATACCCACATTTTTGGGGATGAGGAATCACATGAAGCCATCTAAAATAATCTACACCTACCCTGGGATACCAGGTGGCAGCCCACAGCGGATTTTCAAGATGGCCACTTTCAGGAAACATGTTTTTTTCTGAATATGTATACCACATTGAGTGATGTTTCGCTACATTGTGGCACACGGATCATAATTATGAAACCACATCCCTCATATATCCTAAACAGGTGATTTATGTATTCAAGAGGTAAGTATATAGAGATGAGGCTATACAATCCATAATTATACATGAAATAATTACTTTTATTTGAACATAGAATATTTCCCATAGATGAAATTTTATCTTTGTCAACATTCATCAACATTTTGTCCTCATAGGTTTTCAAATGTCCTCATCACTGTCGTCAGAGCAGAGAACAGGTTGACAGTCATCGTCGTTTTCACATTCGGAGCTGCACAAACACAAGTCTGTGCATGCCAAGTCATTGGCACGGCACGAACACCGTCTCGATGAGCAGTCTCCTTTGCACTGACATCTGACCATCTCAAGTATTGCTTTCGGTGCTGGTGGTACATCTGTCATTAGTGGTTTCAATTCCCCATCGTTGTCCTTGAAGTAGCCATGTTGCTGTGGATCCAGGAACACTTGATGTGCGATAGTAGCCTGAGCCCATACCCTTGCCTGAAGATGTACACGATCAACATGCTGATTTAGAGCCCCTAGCGTTGGAGGTAACTTGTGACTTTCAGTCATGTGTTTACAGAAGAGGTACCAGCGCAACTCCGGAATGCTGTTGATACATATTCCCTTTGGTACGTACACTGCACATACAAATCTTGCCAAGTTGGACATCTGATCTGCGGTCACATCTGCAGCATCACCGAGCATTCTCATGGCCTGTATCACGTCACTATCGGCTCTGACGGAAGCTTCAAACCATGTTGTTTTGCCTATTCGCGAAAACCGTCCAGTATTGTCTGCTCCTGTGAATGTGTGGAATGCTGGCAATGCCTTGGCCTTTTCGACGCCAAGATTGTTCCAGATTGGTTGTACTTGCACAAGGCCCGACACAAGGGAGACAGCAGTGTTTTTGAGCAGAACATCATAGTTAGCTATGACCAAGACCAGGACATCCGTATCAGGAGAGAAGAAGGTAAGCTGTTCTGCGTTGGGATTGCGGCGAGTTGCCAGCACTGCTTGGTGAATCATCAGAGTGTCTGCCTCCTCATGATTATTGTCTTCAAAATGCACGCCTTTGTTACTCTTGGCCTTTCCTGCTGCACATATAATTATCAGCTTGGAGGCATCTCTGTTGTACTCCAACGTTTTCTCAGCCAGATATTCTGCCAAATCTGACTTTGTCTGAGCGTGTGACAAGAACCGCTTCATGGTGATGTGTTGGATCTTGGTATTGTCCTTCACTTGGTACTGGACTGGATTGTGCCCCCCTCGTCTTTTTTGTCTTGTGCTTTGCTTCAACGAATCGGCCTTGTAAGTATCAAACACAAGGATAACTTCGTCAAAATGTCTTGTCAGTGACATCAATCTGGTATTAAAGCTGACACTGAGATCTTCAACGGTTACTGTTGCAGCTGGTTTTGTCGACAATTTCTGTACAAGAACCATGGCGTCGACTACTGCTATTTTCATAGCTGCAGAGTTATGGACTTGAGCTTGAGGACTTGAGGTCGGAGCTAAGTCACCCGGAGCTAAGTCTCCATGTTTCACAAGGAGATGGATTAACTTTGACTTGTCAAGGCAAGGAAGCAGGTCACCGTTTGGTGCGAACAAGGCGCGAGGTGTAAGGGTGAATTCGTAGTTGCCTATTGCGTCTTTCTGGTCAACATCACGGCTTGATTTTGTCAATATCATCAGCCTTCCATACAAGTCTTTTGTTTCCTTCAAGTCGACTGACTTGTCCCTGAGCATGATCTTGGTCTTCTTCACACCAGACAAGTACATCGTGTTGTTTTCTTTTTTCACGGGTGCAAATAAGCTGACTGTTCCGTTGATTCTTTCGTCAACATACTCTTCGTACAAGTGTTGACCAATGTTGTCGATATTCAGGATTTGTGACGTGTGCTCCTCTGGGACATAGGCATGTGTGATCAAGTTGTATATGCTATTTCCTTCTGTGGTAAATGGATTGCCATGACTCATGATAGCAGCCTTGATCTTTTCAACCGCTGTATTGTTCAGATTCACTGCCCTCGGACTAAGTTCGTGGTGTTCTGTCACTTTGTCTGTTTTGGTGTCGAACTGATCTTTGAATTCTCTGATCAGCTGTGACAATTCTGGAGAGGCCATAAAGAATCTCTGCCTTGCATTGGCATTATTGGAGATGCCTGGAAGTCCAGAATGAACCTTCATTGCTCTGTTTTCCTGTTCACAAGCGTGGTCTGCACCGATTGATACAAAGGGGATGCTAGATTTCGTTACTGAGATATTTCCATTCTCGAGTTCCCTGTATGTGGCCGGATGCGTCTTCCTCAGGTCATACATATCTGCTATGTATCGCGGCCAAAGACATTTGTATTTGATACGATCCATGGAGAAAAATAGCTTGCTGAGTGCCTCACCAGATTCGAGGTGGAGTTTGAGATCTGCGTCCCGAGAAGCTTCCACAAAGAACAGAATTGTCTCCACTCGATGCAGGTAATTCATCAAGGACTTGAACATGGCTTTTTTGGATTGTTCTGTTTCCCAAGTCTTGAATATGTTCACAACATCAGCTGTAGTGATGACATTCAACAGTTTTGTGTTGGCTTCTTTCACACTTGTGGCTTTGGTGAACTTGTCCTTTTCTGAACATGCCTCGTCTATTTCTTCTGACATATCTGAGCAAACGGCTTTCAACTGTGGATAATCTTTGAAGAACAGGTCCAGCGCCATTTCATAAAGTGCTATATATGAATAAATATGAGCACGGAGAGTGCGTTTGTAATGCGAACATCTCAGGATCTGCCTTGTTGTTGAAGGTCCGTAGAGGTCGGCCTCTATCCACGCGTCATCAATACCTGAGTTCTCAATGGAAGTACCCAGGGCTCTCAAAGCAGCCATGACCACATGCAGCTCGCCAAGCCGAGGTACAACGGTACCTTTCAGGTCTGGCCTTGCATCCAGCAGCCTTATCACCTTTTCATAGAGGGCCATATCCCAGGAAATGACTGTAGGGTGGCTTGTACCAACAACTAAGTTCTTTAGCTGAGTTGTCTGAGAGATGACGGTCAGAAGAGTCGACCACTCGTGTGCTACTTCAGGTAGAAGGGGTAAGACTCCGACTTGTGTCAAACTGTGACTACCCGACAGCAATGAGTGGTATCCTGCCCAACCAGGTATATATGTGCTGTTTGATTTCTGCATTCTGGTGATCATAGAAGCAACCAACCATCCTAGATGTGTAAGGTGATACGCTGGTGATATACCATCCTTGCTGATGTGGAATGTGTCTGTTCTCTTTATGGTTTTCGGCACCGGCTTGTCACAATGAAGCATAGGAACCTGGTACGGGGTCACTGACAAACTGGTAGTGTCAGCTATGCTCAGTTGTGGCGCCAATGTTTCTCCTTGAGTGTCACGTTTTTGATAAACAGCAATGATTGTTCCATGGGTTGTCCCTTTGCCATCCACGCTGTCTTCAGCAAAGTCTGTGTTATCAGCTGCAAAAAACACAAAAGTTCCCTTCTTCAAAAATGGAGGAACATAAAAGTCCTTGGAACTTCAGGGTGTTTTCCACAATGGCATTTGCTAGGGCTGTTTCGAGGTGCATAACACGACTGTACGAGACACAGTAACCTTGAGAGCAGAGACTTTCCAGGAGTTTCTTGTTTCTTGTGTCATGGTGAACTGCCAAGGCTAATCCTAGAGACTGTGGAGTTTCTTGT
This sequence comes from Myxine glutinosa, assembly GCF_964187855.1. Taxonomy (NCBI): domain Eukaryota; kingdom Metazoa; phylum Chordata; class Myxini; order Myxiniformes; family Myxinidae; genus Myxine; species Myxine glutinosa. The sequence continues at coordinate 47,084,580 of NC_136268.1, forward strand.
GATTTGGTTGATCGGAAGGTCGCAGAATCAGTTTTGGGCCTATAGTTCACTTGCTTGTCAGATTTGAATCCACCCAATAGCATCTGACTAACAGTGAGTACTTCTCTGTTAACGTGAGTGGTTCGTTTTTCAGTTTCTAGTGTTTCTGTTGGCCCCACCATAACCCATCTGATCATTGCGTGGAGTGCTGCTGGAACATCATCTGTGCTGCTAGTGACCTGTATAGCATCGGATGAGTTTTCCTGTTGGTGGAAGTTCTTGATAATTCTGCGCAATGCCTTTGCTGCTTTATAGATAATATTCAGATCGTCTACTTCACTTTCTATCATGGCAGACTGAACCATATCGGATTCGCATGCATCTGGGGAGTAAAGAACAGAAGGTTTTCTCCTGTCCTTTTGCCTAACAGACGTTACGTGTGGTAGTTCTAGAAGAATTCTCTCCTTGAGCCAGTGTCTACTATATGCAGGGAAGTGGTGCGCCAATGCATCTGTGCCACCAAGCAAGTTGATGTATGTTGTTTCAATATGTGCCATGGATAAGTATTGTTTATTCTGAGTTTGACAGTCGACAAGGCTAATCAACTCAATCAAACATGATGTTTGAAACGGATGACCTCTCTCAGTTGTTCCCTTGTTATCCTTGGTACGTAACACATGGAATACATTTGTTGTCCAACATGACTTGTGGTATTGAACATCGATTGCATGTGCATCAGTGGGTGAGATGGATGTGTTTAACCTAGTTTGCAGGGTGAGATTTCCAGACAGCTCCACAGCATCGTGTAATGCTTTCCCACCGTTTTCTGTTCTCAATGTGTACAATTTTTGCTCGTTATCTTCCTGGCAGAAAAAGCAATGTTCCTTAATGAATGGAGCTGTTGCAGAACGTGTAAACGGACTGGTGGTGGAAGTTGATGGTTCGTCCAGTTCTGTGCTTTTTCGCTTTTGTCCACGTTTTTTCTCTGTGTAGGAGCCGGCTGAAATGTGATATTGATGGCGGTCTTTGGCACGTTGTACCTTCTCTTTGTTGGTTGCATTTGAATAACAGATACGATGCCAAACTGCATTATTGAATTGCAGACTTTCACTTGTTTCATCCTTTAAGCGACTGTGAATTTTAACATATTTTCCATCATGGTAGGCTGCTCTATCATTAAGGGTTTGTAGCAAGTGTTCAAACGAGTCCGGTTTGGGCTGCTGGACAAGCGTTCCATATTTTGCTGAAGCGGTTTGACAAATTATGCAGTGCTGCCACTGTGTGGGCTGAGTCGTAACTTCACTCATCTTCTCTCAAGACCTGCAAATATATAAAACGACAACAGGTAAGTAATTGTGAGCTTCATGAGGTTTATTTTAAATGAACTATTAGGTCTGATATAATGACTTTCCATGTACATGAACTGAACATGTTGAAATGATTATTTTCATGTACATGAATTATGAAATGAAATGAAAGGAGTAGATTATTTTAGATGGCTTCATGTGATTCCTCATCCCCCAAAATGTGGGTATAGGTGTTGGAATCAGCACTCTAGGTGGTTCGGATGTTGAGATATCGCGAAAAATAGGTTTCCGATGGTGGCCATTTTGAAAATCCAATATGGCCGCCAAAGAAAAATTTGCGCAAATGGAAACATGGTTTTTCGGATTCCTGGTGCTATAAGCTTTCCAAAAATGTATAGGTTTGCTAATCTCCACAAAAAAAGAACGAAATTATAAATCTGAACATAATGAACCTGACTATTATTTATTTATTTTTTGTATACAGAATCGAGGCTCGTGAAAGAGCTAACATTTATTTCACAAACAAATCAAACAGAAACAAAATATATAAAAGGAGGGAGCGGTAGACAAGATGGGGACAGAAGGGGAAGCACACAAACACAACATTTGAGAGCATGGACATCGGGAGATGTGTGGGAGGGAGAGGGCTTGGGGGGAGGAGGCATGGGAAGGGGGGTGGGGGGGCGGGAGAAGTATAAAACACAAGGACACCAAGGACTTCCAGGAAAGAAGTTGGTATTTCAAAAAAGTGGATTTGGGGTGAAATTAGCAGGGGTAGAAAAGATCAAGGTTTTGGATGGGGGAAGATAGGAGATGGTGGTGAACAGCTGTTTTAAAGACCTGGAGGGAGGAGTGGGATTGAAGAGAGTGAGGGAGTTTGTTCCAGAGGCGGGAGAAAAGAGGAATGAAGGAGTGAAGGTGAGCAGAGAGTCTTGATTTTGGCAGTTTAACCATAAGAGGGTTGCATAACTCTCTTAAAGAAGAAGTATTTCACTTCATATTTTTATTTTGTCTTTCTTGCAGTCGTGGAACATTCGTTGTTTTTTCGGTTTCATGTCTTTGTTTCATTCACGTTCCAGTTTCACTTTGGGGAATCCTTTGTTGTAAGCCTTGGTATCTCAAAAGCCTTTTGTAGAGTTTGGCACGGGATCTAATATCCAAAGCTTCCCTCTTTCGGCTTTCCTCCTTCACTCTGCTCTCTCATATTGAGCTTTTTCTCCGACAGCTCTATCTCTTTAATTGTTGATGGTTCAACATCTTCCTCCTTCCCCATCAACAGCGGTGTCCCTCAGGGTTCTGTCCTGTCTCCAACACTCTTCCTTCTTTTTATCAATGACCTTCTTTCTTCTACAAATAACCAAATGCACTCGTATGCTGATGACTTGACATGAGGGCGGTCCTTATTTGGGGGTAAAACATTTTTTTCAAAACTTTCAAGTCTGACCCTGCCAAAAGGCTCCATTTGCTACAAAAACAGTGTAAATAAAAAAAATAAAAAAATTTAGAGGTGGCCCAAAGCCCTTTAGGTTTTACCATGTACGTGTATAGGGGAAGCTGCATAGAACAACAGTTTATCGTTCATATCTTTCCTATTTTTAACTTACAGAAGCCATACTAATACCAAGTGAAAGCATTAAGTGTTGAAAATAACATCGCCTTCGTTTTGGAGGCAATGGAGGAGCACCAGATGGAGTAGCTTCACCCTCACGATCAGAGGCAGATTCTTCGTTGGTTGAACTGCTGCTATCCTCTAGAATCGCCAGGGCCTCCGCTTCTTCAGCTGCTTTTCTGCTGTTAGGCGTCGCTTTCTGTTTCTCCAAAGTTTCTTGACGGTTTTTTTGCTTTCGCAACAGGACCCCATCAACTTTATCCAGACATCCATGGCATCCCTTTTCCCTACTGCGCCATGAGGAACTGCGTATCTTCTTCAATCGTCATCATGCTCAGGGCTTGTGCATGCGCAATCTCAAACAAGTCATCAAAACAGTCTTTGAAATCTTCCTCATTCTTTGCCTGAGTGACTGTCTTCCTCGAAGCATGCTTCTTCAGACCCTGCCATTGGAGAAACAGGGATTCCAGCTTTTTGATCGAGTCTTGCTTGTGTCGAACTGGAATATTCGCCTTTTGCCAAAATGCGAGGATTTTCTCAATTGTTAGTGCTGCTGCCCTTCTGACAGAATGCTTGTTTTCACAGTGGAGAAATAGGAAGTATCCTAGAGCTTGTCTGTTGGATGGAAGTTTAGACCCTCTGATCTCCTTAATGTACAAATCTAGAAGGTACACTTTCACGTGATTTCTAGCAGCAACTGCCATCATTTGATGTCACAAAACAATCTGTGGAAGAAAGAAGAAGTATTTGAACAAGACAAATAAGAAAGGTGTGAACGAAAAACTGTTGCACTGGGTAATGTTGCATTATCCGTGTATGTCATATACTCATCAAAACTTGGTAGAGTAAAAGCATAAATCAACAAATAAAAACCCTAATACATCAAATAATCTGTCAAGCATATGTGATGTTACTTGACATACATGAATAGTGCAACATTACCGTTGTACTGTACATCTTCCCCCTATATATGTATTATACACGTACCGTGCATTCAGAAAGTATTCAAACCCCTTCACTAATTTTCACAATTTGTTATGTTGCAGCCTTATGCTGAAATCGTTTAAATTCATTTTTTCCCTTATCAATCTACACTCAATGCCCCATAATGACAAAGAGAAAACAGGATTTTATAAAGTTTTGCAGATTTATTAAAAAGAAAAAACTGAAATATCACATTGACATAAGCATTCAGACCCTTTGCTATGACACTTGAAATTTAGCTCAGTTGCCTCCCATTTCTCTTGATCATCTTTGAGATGTTTCTACACCTTGATTGGAGTCCACCTGTGGTAAATTCAATTGATTGGACATGATTTGGAAAGGCACACACCTGTCTGTATAAGGTCTCACAGCTGACAATGCATATCAGAGCAAAAACCAAGCCATGAGGTCGAAGGAACTGCCTGCAGAGCTCAGATACAGGATTGTGTCGAGGCACAGATCTGGGAAAGCCTACAAAAAAAAATCTCTCCTGCATTGAAGGTTCCCAAGAGCACAGTGGCCTCCATAATTCTTAAATGGAATAAGTTTGGAACAACCAGGACTCTTCCTAGAGCTGGCCGCCAGGCCAAACTGAGCAATCGCGGGAGAAGGGCCTTGGTAAGAGAGGTGACCAAGAACCCGATGGTCACTCTGGCTGAGCTCCAGAGATCCTGTGTGGAGATGGGAGAAACTTCCAGAAGGACAACCATCACTGCAACACTCCGCCGATCTGGGCTTTATGGCAGAGTGGCCAGACGGAAACCTCTCCTCAGTGAAAGACACATTAAAACCCACTTGGAGTTTGCAAAAAAGCACCGAAAGGACTCTCAGACCGTGAGAAACAAGATTCTGTGGTCTGATGAAACCAATACAGCAATACCCCGGCCTACGTCATTAATTGGTTCCATAAGCCGTGACGTAACTCGGTTTTTGACGTAAACCGGGCGTAATGTCTTTAAAATGCCGTAAAATGAAGACAAACATCGTAAAACTAGAATAAATAACTGGAGGAGGCTGCGGCTTCGCCCTGAATCTTTGCCACTCCCCGTCGAGAGTCCCTCCATTGTTTTCTATCGGTCGGGTCTTCTCCTCGAACGGGGTGACCGGCACGAACGTGTCGACCGTGAGCAGGCTTGTGTGCTGAGTGGCTCCGCGGCCCGCTTCACCAGGAGGGCGTGCTTTACCCAACGTGTCCGAGCGGTTTTACCGGTGGTCGTATTATGTCGTCTGTGATGAACGAACGAGCTCAGGGTTCCGTGAACCCGGCCGCCCCGGGGATCGACGCTCGCCTCCGAGTCGTAGGCGTGCCCCGTCTTTCCTCGAGCGGCCGAAGTTGCGTGCTTCTTTTTTTTGGACGATGCGATATATGCAGAAACGACGACGTACAGGCAGGCATTTGCAAATCCATGCACATGTGCACATGCACACGTCGATCGGTTCGTCGACGCCGGATGCCGGCGAGGTGCCCGACGAGGCACCCCGGCTCGAGGCATGACACGGTCGTTCGTTTCACATGGGCCATGGGCCATGGGGCCTGACCTCATCGCAGACATTGCACACTCTGCACGGTGATGTGACGTGACGTCTGCCACGGACGGTCGTCCGAGCCGGCATCGTCGTCATGTTTCGCCGTTGCCATGTTACGTTGGTTGTTTTACACAGTAAAGGAATCATCACAAAAATACAGCGAAAGGCAAAGCAAGCGATTGTGATTTGTGGACACTCGGCTTGGGAAGAGAGCCATGGGATTGATGAATCGGGAGATTGTAACGAGCCAAACATATGGGCCATGCTCGGCTGGCATGTGTATGGAGAAGCACCCTTCTTTGGTGAGATTAGTAAAATGTGAAAAATATTTGGCATGGGTAATCTGAGGATTAGATGCAAAGTTAAGGGTGAATTTCGTGAGGCCATGGTGGACACTGCACAGTGGCACCATTATTGATCCAGGTGTGTTAGACCAGTGTTGGAGGCTGGGATAAAAATTTATAGGTTAGCAGGACACAGCCTGCAACTGGTTGCGGGGGCGACTGCGCCAATATATTGGACGCGGGGTTTTGATGATGTAGCTGGGTAGTCTGGAGGTCAACGTGGTGCTGTGCGTGTCCGACGTGTGTGGACCATGTCTTCTGGAGGAGTCTCCTGGTGGAGCATGGCTGTCTGCTAGACCTTGGCATGGTGAAGTGTGGGTGGGCACTGGGGCTGCAGGTGTGTGGACTGGGGGATATGGGCGGTGCAGGGGATGTGATATGGATGCCACACACTGCGACCTCTCCCCCCAGGGCCGAGGTTGTGAGAATGGTAGTGTTGGAAGCAGGTGCTCACCACATTGGCCAGCTGGAGCTAGTGCGGCCATGTTCCTCACAGGGGGGCTGAAGGATGGATGGTGGGTCGCTCCCTTATGGACACTCATGGGCCATGTTGACGTTTCGGCTGCTCAGCTTGTCCCGATGGCCCTTGTATGGTAGAGGGGCGGAGCTGTCGTAGCCAAATGTAGTCGTTTAGTACAGCTCACCATTGGAGGCGGATCCAGGTACCTGCCAGTACAGTGGGACAAAAGGAAATTTGGTGAAATTTGACAGGCCCAATGGGAGAAATTTTGGGATTCAATTTGGGTTTTTTTGTTTTGTTGTTTTTTTTGTATACAGAATCGAGGCTCGTGAAAGAGCTAACATTTATTTCACAAACAAATCAAACAGACAAACAAAATATATAAAAAGAGGGAGCGGTAGACAAGATGGGGAGAGAAGGGGAAGCACACAAACACAACATTTGAGAGCACGGACATCGGGAGATGTGTGGGAGGGAGAGGGCTTGGGGGGAGGAGGCGTGGGAAGGGTGAGGGGGGTGGGAGAAGTATAAAACACAAGGACACCAAGGACTTCCAGGACAGAAGTTGGTATTTCAAAAAAGTGGATTTGGGGTGAAATTAGCAGGGGTAGAAAAGATCAAGGTTTTGGATGGGGGAAGATAAGAGATGGCGGTGAACAGCTGTTTTAAAGACCTGGAGTGAGGAGTGGGATTGAAGAGAGTGAGGGAGTTTGTTCCAGAGGCGGAAGAAAAGAGGAATGAAGGAGTGAAGGTGAGCAGAGTCTTGATTTTGGCAGTTTAACCATAAGAGGGTTGCAGGCAGATCTTGTGCGACCTGTAAGAATATTTGGGGGACACAGCCCAGAGAGAGCTGGGGGGACAAGGCCGGAGAGGAGTCGGTAGAAGACGGAAAGACCACCAACCTGCCTGCGGTGAGTGAGTGGAAGGCCCTTGGAGTTAGCTTCATCGCGCGAGATTCCAATGATTCTGAACGCTTTGGTTTCAACAGCGTGAAGACGAGCTAGGTGTGAGGCAGGAGCACCAGCCCAGAGGGGAGAGCAGTATTCCATTGAGCTGCGGATGAAAGCCTTGTATGTGGTGAGGAGCTCAGGTGTGCCAAGGAAGGACTTTGCACGACGGAGGATGCCCAGTCGGCGACTGGCTTTGGAGGCCAGATTTGAAATGTGGTTTTCCCAGGAAAGATCATGGCAGATAGTGAGACCCAAAAGCTTGAGTGACAGAACTTCTTGGAGAGGATTATTCAGAAAGTGGATGGGAGGGTTGTCCAGTCGGTCCTTTCGGAGAGACATCGTAAGTGTGAGATTTGTCAGGATTGAAAGACATGTTCCACTTGTTTGCCCAGTCTGTGATTTTGTCCAGGTCTGCAGAGAGTGAGGAGGCTGCAGACTGCCGATCTGAGGGATGAGGAATGGAGCGACAGAGAGTAGAGTCATCAGCAAAGAGATAGAGAGGATTTTCAAGAGAGTCAGAGAGATCATTGATGAAGACCAGAAAAAGCACAGGGCCCAGAACACTGCCTTGGGGAACTCCAGCCTGAACAGGAAGAGGAGATGAGAAAAACCCCATTCAGGGCCACACGTTGACTACGACTAGAGAGGAAGTCCGCCAGCCATGTGTGGAGATTTCCATGGATACCAAAGGAGGAGAGTTTGGTGAGCAGAGCGGGGTGCCAGACCGTATCGAAAGCACGTGATATGTCAAGGGAGACAGCTCTAATTTCCTGTTTGGCATTGTGGACTTCCATCCATTGTTGAGAAAGCAGAAGCAGCATGTCCAGAGTAGAGTGACCAGGTCTGAAACCAAATTGATGATCAGAGAAAAAGCCATTGGAGAAGAGGAAAGATTTCATAGCCAAAGCAATGATGGATTCCATGACTTTGCTGATAATTGGGAGTAGGCTGATTGGTCTGTAGTTGCTGGGATCTGTTTTTGCACCGTTTTATCGGGTTCCGTAAATAAATCCTTTCATTATTTTTCCCTGCACATTCTAAACCAGGTTTTTCATTTGAGTTATTTTTGCAGGTTTGAAGACTGCTTCGCGGATCGCTCAGGTAAAAGCTTCTTCTTCTTCTTATTCTTCTCTTTCTTCCCCCGCGCATATATATAGAAAAGTCCACTATTTGAACTGAACGCCTCGAAGTAACGCTCAATTGCCTTCCATGGTTCTTACAGTATTAATTGAGGGAACCACAGGACATTATCATTCCTTTGTAGTTGAAATCTAATTTGAAGTCCACACAAAACTTTATCATAATCACAAAATCCAAATATACCCTTAAGGGGAACTGCTATGGTAAAACGATTGACTGCTTTTGTTTCATCGTTATACATTGACTTTCTTTGACTATAACCAGGGTCTGTGTTTGTTCCCGTTGACATATCAGGAATAAAACCTTCAACAGCTCCCTTACCCATTCTATCAATAAACTAATATAGTGTAAATTTCATCATTTCAGATGTAGCAGAGATATAATCAACCGCTTCAACCTGTTGTGTGTCAATATATAAACGAATACTATCAAACATTTTCCAGAAGAAATCATTTACGAGTGTAGCATTAGTGTTATTCGCAGCCTTAGTGAATTTAAATTTACACAACAAGAAACTATCAGCTAGATTCAAGTAAGTTTGTTGATTATTTATTTCAAAACTTTTTGTTCCATTTGAATTCCAGTCTGTTCCTGTTATAGCATTTACCTTAAAATAGTATTCCTTTTTAGTAGAGTTTGAAATGATATAATCGTATCATCCAAATCATAGATACTATCAATCGCTTCCATACTTGTATTTATTTAGCAAAAAAGATGCTAAAACTTTTGAAACTCTGACCCAATTATTTGAATGATTTGTCATTCTTGTGGAGATAATTGAGTTGTGCCTTTCTTAATTTCTTTGATTGCTTGTAATTTTGAGACTCCTTTTGAGCATCTTTCATACTCTTTATAGCACCCGCTACATTTCCCACGGCAGAAACAGTTGAACCAATTAGGTCTTTATGTTTAAGAATGGTTGAACCAATACCCATTAGAGTATCAATTATCCCATCTCTTTTATTTCTAAATTGATGGCCTACACCCCGTTGTCTCTTAGGTTTATAGTATCCTCGACCAAGAAACATACCTTCACCCTTATAGTAGGGTGAAAGGAACATCCCATCCCCTGTAATTATTGGTTCACGAGTTATCAAGTGACCACTATATTCGTCATGTTTGTGTGTCTGTCTGTGTGTGTGTGTCTGTCTGTCTGCAGCATAACTACCCGACGATATCATCCGATCTTGATGAAACTTGGGTGGGAGGTTGATATCATGATCTAGTTGTGTCCTGCCTAGAGTGGGTGTATTGCGCCCATTGTGGGCGGAGCCACGCCCGAAAAAGATGTATTTTTTAGGGGGTAATAGATTTCAAGCTACATCTTCTCCGAGGGGTCTGGTGGAATCTGACAGGGGTTTCGGTATTTGGTTAGGCCAATGTCATGTGTCTAGCCCCATGGAGCTCGATTTTTCATTTTTTATTTTTTATATTTTTTATTTAGCTATTTCATTTTTCACCGAATTTTCGGTATTGTGTAGCTAACTAACCTCATAACTGATTATACATTATTTTCTATCTCATTTCAAGGTCAGTAACCTTCGTTTTGACATTTCCGGGCCTGGCCTGTCCGGGCCTGTTTCGGTTATAGTCCGTCCTTTGTCATTGAATACCGCTCGCTCGTGAACCATCGTCGTCTCCCGACTTGTTTTATATTTTACCAACTCGTGTTTCCTCACAATAACCATTATTTATTTATTGTAAAACTTCACGTAGGTGAATTCTGATGGATATAATTTCTTCATTAAAGGAAATCATACGATTATCTTGATCGGTTATCCTAAAATTTACTCGGTCTATGGTTTTTTCCTGACAGGTAAATAGACAAGATTTTTGGGTTCCATATTGAATTTATAACCAATCGGGGTTAAGTATGCGCTGAATGAAAATATTTTATTTGTTCTTATTCCATCGTTATAAGCACCATCAATCAAATCACAATGAATTAATACCGAATTTATACCGGAGGATATTTGAATGACATTATCACTGTAAAACGTCCCGTTAGTCTAAATCTTTTTTGAAGAGAAACCCAATAGCTCTCTGAATGAATTTTCAATCGTGAAATCAACTTTATAATTATTTTTTAAAGTTTGAATGGATTTTAAGTAAGTTGATTTTGAAGTATGTTTTTGAATATCTATTACAATATTTTTCGGTTCATCACCTTTGTCTTTCATAAGGTGGGCAATTTCAGAAGATATTTGAAAAATCTCGTAAGCTCCGGGTGAAACTGTTATAGTTTTATATCCACTTCCTGGATTTTAACTAAACTTGTTGTTTTTCTCTGTGATATTAAACAAGGTATTATAAGTTTCCATTTACAATATGAATGAATGACAAAATGAACATATATTCATTCATTCATTGACAATAAAGATGCCTCATATTCTTTTGCCGGGTCAAGTTGTAGTGGGTAAGGGAATGAAGCTGTGTAATCACTTGTCATGAAATTAAAACGAAGAATTGTGCTTCTCATCTTATTTAATAAAATATCTTTGTATTGACATTTACTAATTATTTTCATATTCATCAACTGATCTAAAATGGCTGAGGCTTCATTAAAACAATTGTTGTTTCGAGCCTTCTTACTACCTAACAGCAATAATAGCCTATTAACTAATTGTGATGGGTCATTTGGAAGAAAACTAACACCTGAACCAAGCTTACTTAAAGCATCAAAAATATGTTTCTCCTTCTCATTCTTCTTCCTTTTAGCCTGGTGTTGGCTTAGCGGTTAGGGTGCTGGCTTGGGATCCTAGGATCCTGGGTTCGAATCCCGGTCGATCGCTGAATTAACGCCAGGGGGGTTGACTCAGCCTGTCATCCTTCCGAGGTCGGCAAATTGAGTACCAGCTTGCTGGGATGAATGATCACGGTGTGTACCCCGATTTAGAATAGGTACACCGTATCCCTGCGCATCGTAAGAGGCGATCAAGGGTTGGCGTCAGGAAGGGCATCCGGCCATAAAAACATTGCCTCAAACAGGGAACGATTGTCATGGGGCCCGCAAGGCTAACCCCCGCTTGAGCGGGGAAAATGGCCTTAAAACAATCATTCATTCTTCTTCTTCCTTTTACCTTCTTCCTTTTACCAGCAACATAAACCCCACAATCAAGCGAGTTTAGTAAACAATATATACTCTATCATCTTCATTTTTCATATTCAATGGTTCATCAAAATAACGTGAATTACGTCTATTACTTGTTGCTCGTTTTCCATCTTTTGTTAGAAGAAACATTAAAACGAGGGGTTAATTTGACAGGGGGTTGAGCAGAACTCAAGAACATAAATTCACCATTATGTATCAATACGTTTTCTTTCACAAGATGAAACACTGCTGTTTCTTCTGTTGGTATGAGACCCGCTATGGTTTTTGTTTCCGTTGAATATTCGTCATTTGAAATAGCCTTCACAATAAAATTAGGGGGTTGATTTGTCTCCTCAAGTTGCCGGAATAATCATTCGTCATCATCTTCTAATTCTCCAAGTTCTTGCTCTGTCATTTGACTAAAATCTTCGAGCATTTGAAGTGTTTTCAGAGTATATTCTATCACGGGAACTGTAGAGGGTTGTTGTAGAAGTTTTTTTAAAGTGGTTAAAAAATTTTCTCTTGTTTTCTTTCAAAGGCTTCTTCACCAGTTAGTTTCTGTCTCCGTTTCTTCTTTATCTCTTCCTGTTGCTTTACAACTTTTGAAACCAACTCCCGATGCTCCTTAAATCTTCTTGCTCTTTCTTGTGCATTCATTTACTGTATTTATTTATTGAAAAATATCATTTACTGATTGTAAAGGTCAATGGAGAAATTTCCTTTTCTTTAACATTGAAGTAGATGTGTTCAAATAAATCCTTTTCTTTAAATATTTTATCAAATTCTTCATTAGCATTAATACGAGTTGTAATTTCTTCTTCACTAATACTAGTATCTCTGCTTTTCATACGTTGGCGTTGAGTTTTTTTCATCAACATTAAAACCGAATGATAAAACCTTAGCTCCATTATCACTCAGATGTTTCACAATTTGTCTCATGCCTTCTGGATTAGTTTCTAAAATCCCAAGACCACCAGATTTTAGTTTCTTTAACTCACTCTTACAATGTGAATATTTTGTCATGCCAAGAGAGACCTCCTCAAATATTTGACCTTTGTTCCTCAATCTCATATGTTCCTCCATTTAAATGTAGTAATAATCTTCACCTTCTACTTCTCCTGGTTGCATGGCTCTGGTTGTTGTAGATACATTACGCATCGTGTTAAAAAAAAAAAAAAAAATTCTTTTCATTTTTACGATTCAAAAGCCTAGATTTCTGAAAGTTTTTTTTTTCCCTGAAACAGATTTACCCACAAGATTAATAATAATAATAATAATAGTCGTCATTTATGTATGTAATTATTCATAAAATAAAAATATATATCATTTAATATCTCATCTTGTTTCACAACAATATATTATATTTTCCAATCGTGTGTTTCATATTATCCTCAATTGCCTTTTAACGACATAATGTACAAGAATTGTCTCTCCAAAAAATATTTACGTCTATTGAATTTAACTTGAATAAAATAAAAGTATTGGCATTGTTTCTTATTGAGCGACGAGGGAGTTGAAAGTATGATTGACTAAGATAAATACAATTACAAGAAGAATGTCTCCCTCTTGTATAGTAGCTATCCATAACTGTTTCGTTTCTCTCATTAACACAATCATCGAAGATAACGAGGTTCTTTTTTGATTTATCTAAATCTTGGGGTGAAGGTACATCATCCGTATTATCACTGAGATTCCAAGTTATTGGTTTTGATTTCGGTTTTGATCTCTGTGTATCACAAAATAGTTGTATTATATCTTCAATGTAATAATCATTTTGTTTGTTTTGAAGTTTAAATAAATCGATTATATCTTCTTTTTGAAGACCCGCATTAAAACCTACTCGGGTTGAAAACTTGACTTTGTGAAAATTATTAAATTATCATAATCTAAAAAGTTGGGGGTAAGGAGCATCTTTAAAAACAAACAGGATTTTCCGCATCCGCTTGAACTAACTATTAGACATCTTAATGAATTTGGAAGATTTTTATGGTTGTTAAATCTTATCTTATTTTCCCAAACGGGTAAAAAATCATTCACTTATATATTTAGAAAACAAGTCAGCTACCCATTTTTACAGGCTTTTTTAGAAACTCTATATTCAGGTTTAATTTTAAGGTAATCCATTATTTTATTAATATTATATTTTGTATTAATATTTCCCTGAAAATGACAATCGTGAATAGCAAATAACATCAAACCATTAAACATTACCAGAATTTTATCAATCTCTTCCGTTGTAAGGAAAGGTGTATTATCATCCTCATACTTGACGTTCATTTCTCTTATTAATCTTGTAAAGTAATTCATTTTTGGTGTAATTTAAAAATAGTTATATTGCTTTTCACCCATCAGCCCAATGGGCTAAGGGGTATTGTCGTCAGGGATGTCGTCCAGGCGGGTGGGCGGGCGTCCGGTCGTCCGTCAACTTTTGGTTTCTGTCAATTTCAAGAACAGCTTGTCCGATTAAATCAATTTTTGCAGTGTGTGTTGGGGTTGAGTAGAGGAAGGTTCCTTTCGAAAATGGGCGCGCTGCGATTTTCAATATGGCCGCCACGGTAGCCATCTTGAAATTGGTTTCCGTCAATTTCAAGGAGAACGGCTTGTCCGATTAAATCCACGTTTGCAGTGTGTGTTGGAGTTGAGTAGAGGAAGGTTCCTTTTGAAAATAGGCACGCTGCGATTTTCAATATGGCCGCCACGGCAGCCATCTTGAAATTGGTGTCCGTCAATGTCAAGAAGGGCTTGTCCGATTAAATCCATTTTTGCAGTGTGTGTTGGGGTTGAGTAGAGGAGGGTTCCTTTCGAAAATGGGTGCACTGCGATTTTCAATATGGCCGCCACGGCAGCCATCTTGAAATTGGTTTCCGTCAATTTCGAGCAGAACGGCTTGTCCGATTAAATCCATTTTTGCAGTGTGTGTTGGGGTTGAGTCGAGGAAGGTTCATGGATGTGCTGTGATTTCCAATATGGCCGCCACGGCAGCCATCTTGAAATTGGTTTTCGTCAATTTCAAGCAGAACGGCTTGTCCAATTAAATCCATTTTTGCAGTGTGTGTTGGGGTTGAGTAGAGGAAGGTTCCTTTCGAAAATGGGCATGCTGCGATTTTCAATATGGCCGCCACGGCAGCCATCTTGAAATTGGTTTCCACTATGCATGGGCTGAGGGGTTACGCCCGCTTTGCGGTGCTATTTGTTATATTTTTTATCATCATTAATTAAAAGATAATCACAGAATAAACATTGTTTATGGGCTTTTGACTGTATTTAATCCCACTCTATCACAAGCCGGACAATTCTCTAATTTATCATACTAGCAACGGTACCCGGCCCTATGGGCGGGGCTTCAATTGGGAAGCCCAAATGAAACGGCAAAATATCAGAAATTGAAGGCTTTTTTTATTTTAAACGATTCGTATAAACATCTGTTGAATCATATCACACGCAAATCATCAAAATCTAAACAGTACATGGCGCCCATTTTGAAAAAAGATTGAATTCTGCAAAACGGAAGCGGCCGCTACACGTCTTTCTCAGTCGCACGTTTATGTGTGAAGAGTGCGCGCCAAATCTGTAACACAGAAGCGGCCGCTACACCTGTTTCTCAGTCGCTTTGCACACGCTGCCATGTTACTTCGGAGCCGCACGTTTATATCGGAAGAGTTTGTCAGGAGTTCATCTACTACTGTGTTCAAAAAGTATCCGACCTTTATTTTTCGTGCGTATAAAAAAGAAGCTAGGGAGGCGTTGATTGGTGCACGTATGTAGGCGATCCTAATGCGCACGCGTGAATTTTTTCCCACCTGCAGAAGCTGTCATTCGACGGCAGACCGCCGATGAGTGAGGACATGTAAGTGAGCGCCGTCGGATTTTCGTTTTTGACAAAATGACGGAAAAACTTGAACAACGCTACTGCATCAAATTTTGTGTAAAGTTTGGCGATTCCCAAGTGGAAACGACCCACAAGATTCAACACCGTTCATTCCATTATGAAGGAGGATTTGGGCTTCAGGAGAATCTCAGCGAAGTTCGTACCAAAGCTGCTAACGATTGAGCAGAAGCAACTCCGTTTGGAGATCGCACAGGACATGCTGGAGACTGTGAACAGCGATCCCAGCTTCCTCAACACAGTGATCACTGGCGATGAGTCCTGGGTTTATGGGTATGACCCAGACACCAAGTTGCAGTTTTGATGCAAGTTTGATGAAACACAAAATTTGATGCAGTAGCGTTGTTCAAGTTTTTCCGTCATTTTGTCAAAAACGAAAATCCGACGGCGCTCACTTATATGTCCTCACTCATCGGCGGTCTGCCGTCGAATGACAGCTTCTGCAGGTGGGAAAAAATTCACGCGCGCGCATTAGGATCGCCTACATACGTGCACCAATCAATGCCTCCCTAGCTTCTTTTTTTTTTTACGCACGAAAAATAAAGGTCGGATACTTTTTGAACACACTACGTACTCTCTCCTGGTACGTAGAATAAACAGTATTTGTAGAATTTCAACAAAAGCCACATCACTGTTCATATCGGTAAATATTATTCCATATATCCTCGCGTTCGGTTCAGCCGTTTTTGCGGTACCTTCGAACGGACAGACGGACATTTGGTAAATTATAGTAAGACTAGTGGGGTCACCCGTGGGAATCCCACGGGTATGGACGTGTGTGACATTTGGACATCTTGATTTACATGCTGCACATTAAATTTTACAAAATGGTTAAAATGGTGTAATGAACACAATTTATTTATTTCACATAATATGTGACCCCTCACTCCTCTCCACCCTCACGCCTCTCCAATGCCACTCCTCACGCTCCTCTCCAATACCTCCTCACGCTCCTCTCCAATACCTCCTCACGCTCCTCTCCAATACCTCCTCACGCTCCTCTCCAATACCTCCTCACGCTCCTCTCCAATACCTCCTCACGCTCCTCTCCAATACCTCCTCACGCTCCTCTCCAATCCCTCCTCACGCTCCTCTCCAATCCCTCACGCTCCTCTCCAATCCCTCACGCTCCTCTCCAATCCCTCACGCTCCTCTCAAATCCCCAACACACATCTTCAATTCCTCACTCTCCTCTCCAATCGCTCCTCACTCACCTCTCCAATCGCTCCTCACTCTCCAACACCTCCTCTCCAACACCTCCTCTCCAACACCTCCTCGCACTCCTCTCCAACACCTCCTCGCACTCCTCTCCAACACCTCCTCGCACTCCTCTCCAACACCTCCTCGCACTCCTCTCCAACACCTCCTCGCACTCCTCTCCAACACCTCCTCGCACTCCTCTCCAACACCTCCTCGCACTCCTCTCCAACACCTCCTCGCACTCCTCTCCAACACCTCCTCGCACTCCTCTCCAACACCTCCTCGCACTCCTCTCCAACACCTCCTCGCACTCCTCTCCAACACCTCCTCGCACTCCTCTCCAACACCTCCTCGCACTCCTCTCCAACACCTCCTCGCACTCCTCTCCAACACCTCCTCGCTCTCCTCTCCAACACCTCCTCGCACTCCTCTCCAACACCTCCTCGCACTCCTCTCCAACACCTCCTCGCACTCCTCTCCAACACCTCCTCGCACTCCTCTCCAACACCTCCTCGCACTCCTCTCCAACACCTCCTCGCACTCCTCTCCAACACCTCCTCGCACTCCTCTCCAACACCTCCTCGCACTCCTCTCCAACACCTCCTCGCACTCCTCTCCAACACCTCCTCGCACTCCTCTCCAACACCTCCTCGCACTCCTCTCCAACACCTCCTCGCACTCCTCTCCAACACCTCCTCGCACTCCTCTCCAACACCTCCTCGCACTCCTCTCCAACACCTCCTCGCACTCCTCTCCAACACCTCCTCGCACTCCTCTCCAACACCTCCTCGCACTCCTCTCCAACACATCCTCGCACTCCTCTCCAACACATCCTCGCACTCCTCTCCAACACCCCCTCGCACTCCTCTCCAACACCCCCTCGCACTCCTCTCCAACACCCCCTCGCACTCCTCTCCAACACCCCCTCGCACTCCTCTCCAACACCCCCTCGCACTCCTCTCCAACACCTCCTCACACTCCTCTACAACCCCTCACACTCCTCTACAACCCCTCTACAACCCCTCACGCTCCTCTACAACCCCTCACGCTCCTCTACAACCCCTCACGCTCCTCTACAACCCCTCACGCTCCTCTACAACCCCTCACGCTCCTCTACAACCCCTCACGCTCCTCTACAACCCCTCACGCTCCTCTACAACCCCTCACGCTCCTCTACAACCCCTCACGCTCCTCTACAACCCCTCACGCTCCTCTACAACCCCTCACGCTCCTCTACAACCCCTCACGCTCCTCTACAACCCCTCACGCTCCTCTACAACCCCTCACGCTCCTCTACAACCCCTCACGCTCCTCTACAACCCGTCACGCTCCTCTACAACCCCTCACGCTCCTCTACAACCCCTCACGCACCTCTACAACCCCTCACGCTCCTCTACAACCCCTCACGCTCCTCTCCAACCCCTCGCGCTCCTCTCCAACCCCTCACACTCCTCTCCAACCCCTCACACTCCTCTCCAACCCCTCACACTCCTCTCCAACCCCTCACACTCCTCTCCAACCCCTCACACTCCTCTCCAACCCCTCACACTCCTCTCCAACCCCTCACACTCCTCTCCAACCCCTCACACTCCTCTCCAACCCCTCACACTCCTCTCCAACCCCTCACACTCCTCTCCAACCCCTCACACTCCTCTCCAACCCCTCACACTCCTCTCCAATACCTCCTCACACTCCTCTCCAATACCTCCTCACACTCCTCTCCAATACCTCCTCACACTCCTCTCCAATACCTCCTCACACTCCTCTCCAATACCTCCTCACACTCCTCTCCAATACCTCCTCACACTCCTCTCCAATACCTCCTCACACTCCTCTCCAATACCTCCTCACACTCCTCTCCAATACCTCCTCACACTCCTCTCCAATACCTCCTCACACTCCTCTCCAATACCTCCTCACACTCCTCTCCAATACCTCCTCACACTCCTCTCCGCTCCAATCGGCCCTCACTCTCCGCTCCAATCGGCCCTCATTCTCCAACTCCTTGCTCCTCGCTCTCCAACCCCTAGCTCCTCGCTCTCCAACCCCAGCTCCTCGCTCTCCAACCCCTATCTCCTCGCTCTCCAACCCCTCGCTCCTCGCTCTCCAACCCCTCGCTCCTCGCTCTCCAACCCTTCGCTCCTCGCTCTCCAACCCCTCGCCCCTCACTCTCCAACCCCTCGCTCCTCACTCTCCAACCCCTCGCTCCTCACTCTCCAACCCCTCGCTCCTCACTCTCCAACCCCTAGCACCTCGCTCTCCAACCCTTTGCTCCTCTCCAACCCTCATCGTTGTTGCAGCAGCATTCTGTGCGGTTCTCCCGTCTCGTGCGGTCTCTGTGCGGTTCTTGCCACATCCTGTTCAAGTCTGCATTGACGTTCGTCGACGGCCTCGTTCGCCCGTCTCATTCGTTTTCTTGCTACATCCTGTTCAAGTCTGCATTCTTCATCGACCGTCGCATTCATTTTGGAAATGGAAGTTTCCACGCAACGCACGATCCTCAAGAGGAAGTGTCTCGTAATTATCAAATGACGAATGGCAAGTAAATTACATTGTGAAAATTAAAGATTTCAAATAAACCTATTTAAAGTGTATGCGCACATAACTAATAAAAAAAAAACGAAGAAATATCTCTCGGTAATTTCCTGAAACATATTTTCTTCCGGATAATAATGTTGAATGAAATAAGAAAGAACGAAGATATATATGTCGTTTTTGTCTGACTCTCATGAAAGGTAAAAGTAATATATCTTAACGGAAAAGAAAAAGCGAATTTTTAATATATGTCAACATTTTCCCCGAATGTTATTTTAGGTGCTGTATTTTTGTGTATCATCGTGGCGGATTTTTATAAATATATCTCGGCAATTTCCCGTGTGTGCGTGAATGTTCTCAATTATTTCTGACACCGAGTCTAAAACCATCGATAAAAATTAAATCAGATGGTGAATTCGAGATAAAATCGTGAGGGTGACTCTCAATGAATGGGCTTTAGTTTACAGGCCTTTGAGAAATCATTTCGTTTTATAAACGGAAACTTTCTTGGGATTCTCTTCCCGTTTTTTTTCAACCGAGTCGAACACGATGTTAGCGACTGTTAAAAATGAAATGATATATCGAATTAGAATTGAAATAAACCTGTGTGAGAGAAAAAGACAGCATGGGCCTAACTAAACAGGCCTCAAAGCCATTCGAGGTAATAAAATGGTGGATATTTGTTTACATGAAGCCTCTCCAAGAATGGGTGGAGCTATGGGTGGAGCTACTCTGCAAACGGACTAAGCCACACCCCCGGACAGACGGACAGAATCACCTTCGCCTATTATAATATAGATGGAGAATCAGGGAATGTAAGAGGCTCAAGATCTGGTATGTCGTTTGGATTTATCATATTTATATAGTAAAAGATTACTTAAACGAAAAATCATCAGTATCTTTAGCATATAGTAGTATAAGTAGTAGTATAAGTAGTCGTAGTATTTATAAGTAGTCGTAGTCGTAGTATTTATAAGTAGTCGTAGTAGTAGTAGTAGTAGTAGTAGTAGTAGTAGTAGTAGTAGTAGTAGTAGTAATAATAATAATAATAATAATAATAATAATAATAATACTAGTTGTAGTATAATCATCATCTTCATCAGTATCTTCATCTTCATCATCTATAAAACTACTTTCATAGCTATCATTAGAACACAAACTCTCACTATCATAACTGTCTTCTGTTCCACTAGAGATACTATCATCACGATCATAATCCCCAAAGTCTTCACTTGAATAATGACTCATATTTAATTAGCAGAAAAAACATTACCATCTATATCCATATACTTTTTTTCATGAACAGATTCAACTACTATATCTCTAATATTAAAGGTAATTTTAAAATGGTTCCCAACTACTATTGAGCGAAATGACATTTCTCCTGTTATATTAACATCTTTCATTTTATTAAGACGAGCAACAGGACCCGCCCTATGGGCGGGGCTTCAATTGGGAAGCCCAAATGAAAAGGTAAAATATCAGAAATTGAAGGCTTTTTTTATTTTAAACGATTCATATAAACATCCGTTGAATCATATCACACGCAAATCATCAAAATCTAAACAGTACATGGCTAAACAGTACATGGACGATCACGTACCACGTATGTCTCGCGTCTTGCTCGATCTCAAGTTGTCCCGATAATGATCCTTCCGCAGGTTCACCGACGGAAACCTTGTTACGACTTTTACTTCCTCTAGACCAGGGGTCAGCAACCTTAGGCACGCGTGCCACCATTGGCACGCGGCAGCGTAATAATTGGCACCCTGGCGAAAGCGGTGCCCTCTCAGCTGCATGCCAAATCACCTCTTGAACAGCCATTGGCTGTTGCACGGCCTGTCTTATTTAGTTTGATTGATGGTACGGCCTCCCGCTCACATTTCCCACAGGAATTGCTGTGAAGCGGTTCAGGTTCGGTAGATGATGGCAACCCCGCTAGCTAAGAAAGTTCAAGTAAAGGTTCGGTCATTCCAGCCCTCATGGACAGAAGAGTGGGGTTTTGTTTTTCAGAAGGACCGTGCTGTGTGTACTTTATGTTTTGAAAATGTTGTTTGTTGAATGTCGAGTGTTAAGCGCCATTTTGAGACAAAGCACGAGAAAACTTTCAAAGATCAGGCAGACAAGGCAGAATCCATCAAACGTGCCGTGTCCAGGTATGGGAAAGCAAGTCAACACCCTCAAAATCTTTGCCACTGCTAAAAACCATGCGACTGAAGCAAGCTCTCACATTGCTCATTGCATTGCGAAACGCCGAAAGCCATTCACTGATGGCGAATATATTAAGGAGGCTTTTCTCTGAAGCTCAGAGGTTCTGTTTGAAGGCTTACCAAACAAAGAGACAATCGAATCAAGAATAAAAGATATTCCCATGTCAGCTAGAAGTGTTGAGCGACGCATCGAAGAAATGGCAGAAAATGTCAGCACGCAGCAAATAGCTGGGTTAAAAGATGCTGTGGTATTTGGCATTGCACTTGACGAGAGCGTGGACGTGAATGACATACCATGTTTGGCAGTCATGGCAAGATACTGTGATTCGACTGTAAGAGGAACTCTGCTGCTTAAAGCCAATGTCTGACACAACAAAAGGTGAGGACGTAGCCAAGGTGTTCATGGAACATTTTGAGGAGCGAGGGATTGACATCAGGAAGATTTTTGCAGTGACAACAGATGGCGCCCCAACCATGGTCGGGAAACAGAGGGGAGCTGTCAGATTAATTGAGGAAAAAGTCGGTCACCCCATCATGAACCTCCACTGCATAATACAACAACAACAACAACAACAACAACATGCATTTTAAAGGCCATTTTCCCTACTAGAGCAGGGGTGAGCTTTGCGGTCCCCATGACAATCTTCTCCATTTTGCCCTATTTTCTGCATCTCTCCTTGTTAACCCCCTTGCCCGCATTTCTTCTTCCACCATCTTTAGCCAAGTCTTTCTCGGTCTTCCCCGTCCTCTACTTCCTTCTACATTCATTTCCATCACTCTTCTCAACCAGTCACTTTCATCCTTCCTCAACACATGACCAAACCATCTCAACCTGTTCCTCTTCACAGCATCAATCACAGATTATATTCCCATCATCTTTCGCAATTCATCATTTGTCTTCCTCTCTCTCAACGATACTCCGCACATCCATCGAACCATTCGCATTTCCACCTTTCCAACCTTCGTTGCTGCCCTACGTTCATTACCCATGTCTCGCTCCCATAAATCATAACACTTCTCACACATGCAGCATACACCTTTCCCTTCAGCTTCAACGACACTCCCTCATCATCAGCACGCCACTCAGTTCCCGAAACTTCTTCCATGCACATCTCACTCTAGCAATCGTTGCCGAGTCTGATCCACCTTCTCCATTCAGCATGTCTCCGAGGTAGCAAAATGTTTTCACACCTTCCAGCTTCAGGCCGTCTCCAAGATCCAACTCAACATTTCCTCCATCTGCAGCTCCCTCTGTGCACACCTTACATTTGAATGTAGCTGCCACACTGGTTAATGACCCTCTCAGACCACTACATTTTTGATGAACCCACTCAGCGCACATTGTACATTGAATGGAGTTCACTCCGACACCCTTCCTACACACAGCACAGGGCCACCTCCCAGATCTTTCCACCTCACCACATGCTTTACCACTTGCCATCACCTTCGTCTTTCCGATATTCACCTTCAGACCTTTTGTGTCCATACATTCCTTCCACTTGTTCATCTTTTCCTTCAGTCCATCCATACTTTCCGCAATCAACACCAGATCATCTGCATACAACTCCCACGGTAAACCCTCCTTTACGTTCTGAGCCAGCACCTCCATCACAGCTACAAATAGTAGTGGACTTAGTACCGACCCCTGATGCACTCCCACCTCACCTCAAACTCACCACTGTTCCCGTCCTTCGTCCTTACAGCTGTGCGCGCTCTTTTGTACATTGCCATCACTACTCTGATCAACCATTCCTCCACTCCGAACTTCCTCAATGCCCATGTCAATACTTTGCGTGGAACCCTATCGAATGCTTTCTCCAGATCAACAAACCTAAGAAGCAACTTCTTCCTCTTGTGGAGGAATATATATTATTTAATATATCTCTGTGTAGGTGTTTCTGATTCCTTTATCCAAATGTTTGTTTTGTATAAACTCTTGGAGAGATGGAATTTGGAGGAGGAAAGAGCTTGCGTACAGAGGTCAGAAAGTGACCTACAAAAGATAGATAAAGGTGTTTTGTATCTTCAACAGATAATAACTGTCTAGAATGGCTCTTAGTAGTTCGGTTTGACACAGACCAGACCAGACCCGTCTGGGCCGCTGTCTCGGCCCAGCTCGGTGCTGACTTCTGACATTCCTAGCCCGAATAAGGAAATTCAGTTCGAACACCAGGAGAACTGAATTTCTAGATAAAAGGAGCTTATTCGAGGAGAACGAGAGACACGGTGTTGCGCTGGGCTGACCAGGAGCGAGGGAGAAGATCTGCTCAGAAGATTGGGCCATGCTGCCGGGTGAACGAGGCTTCGTTGAGTTTAGTCAGTTCATTAGTTATTTCATAAAGTGAATCTATTCGTTATTTCCCTTCCCCTAAAGTTTAATAAAACCGAACAAAAGAGAACAAAGAGTGGATTCATTCCTTTATCTTAGTTATCACAGTTAAAAGGAACGATTCCACACTCTTCTCCATGTACTTCTCCTGCAACTGCCTCACAATGAAAAGCGCGTCTGTCGTTCCTCTTCCTGGCATAAATCCAAACTGCATTTCGTCGATCTTCACTTTCTTCCTTATCCTCCTCTCCAACACCCTTTCCAATACCTTCATTCCATGCTCCAATAACTGCATCGCTCGGTACGAGCCACACTCCAGAGGGTCACCTTTCCCCTTGTATAGAGGGACGAGGGTACTCAGTTCCCAATCCACTGGAATGCAGCCTTCTTTCACCACCAGATTACAGATCTCTGTCATTCTCTTCACACCCCAACTTCCTGCTGCCTTCAACATATCTCCCACAACTCCCGTCGGCCCTCCCGCTTTTCTACTCTTCATTGCTTTTATTGCTTCCTCAACTTCCTTCTCAGTTATCTTCTCTGCCGGTCCTAAAACTGGGTTACTCTCTATGTTGCCATCCCATTCATTCACTGCATAATACACCAAGAAAACCTCTGTGCAAAGATGTCAAATTCAGATCTTAATGAGGTTATGGCTACGGTAGTAAATGTTATCAACTTCATAGTTAAGCGATCTGCTCTGACACACCGACAGTTCCAGTCCCTGCTCAGGGAAATGGACTGCACATACAAAGATATCCCTCTCCACTCAGCGGTTAGGTGACTAAGCTGCGGAAACGTTTTGGAGCGGTTTGTCAGCTGCTTTGATGCCATCAAGGCCTTCCTGGCTGAAAAGGGCCAAAACTACCCAGAACTCGAGGACGAGAAGTGGGTTGTGAAACTTATGTTTCTCACGGATATTACGGGACACCTCCACGAGCTCAATCTCCGAATGCAAGGTGCAGGGCAAACTGTTTTGGACATGTTCGACACATGGACGGCTTTTGTCGGCAAGCTAGCAATCTTTTCAAGCAATGTTGCTACCTCCACTTCCCACTACTTCAGACACGTAAGGGAGCTGTCCTCGCAGCACAGCATCAGCACCGCTGAAATATGCAAATACATGAGCGAGCTTGAGTCGGAGTTCACAACACGATTTGGGGACTTTCAGAAGTATGGACCCATGTTCTCTTTCTTGATCAAGCCAGACAGCTTTGATGGACACGAATGGATTTATCTCTGATAGACTGGTTAGATACACAGGACATGGAAATGCAGCTGATTGAGCTGAAGAGTTCAACACTGTGGGTGACTAAGTTTGCAGAGCTACGGAAACGACTAGAAACCACGGCAGTGCAAGATCACGGAACCTGCATCTTCACCTGCTGGACATCCGTGCCGAAGAAGTTCAGCTGTCTCCGGAACGTTGTACTGACTTTGCTGTCAGTCTTCGGGTCAACGTACCTCTGTGAGCAATGTAGATTGTAGAGCAGATATTCTCACACATGAGGAACGTGCTCAGCCCCTTCCGCAGTCGTTTGACAACTGACCACTCCGAAGCATGTGTGCAACTTAAAGTGACTAACTACAACCCCCAGATAGTGGAGCTCAGCAAAGGAAAGCAGGGCCAGGGATCACACTGATGGTAGGCATCTGTTTATTTGTAGTACACATGGGTTTGCATATGTAGCTGTTTGTCCATCTCTTTTTTTCCAACTCAGATGTGGATGTTTTCATGAGGATGGCAGCATTTTTTTTTTTTTTATTTTTTATTTTTTTTGTATACAAGATCGAGGCTCGTGAAAGAGCGAACATTAATCACACAGAAAGACAAACCGACACATAAAACATATAACATCGGGAGCGGTAGACAAGATGGGGAGAGAGGGGGAAGGACACAAACACAACATTTGAGAGCAGGGACCGAGAGACATGGAGACATCGAGAGATCTGAGAGAGGGCGAGGGCTTGGGGGGGGGGGGGGGCATGGGAAGGGGGCGGTGGGAGAGGTATAAAACATATGGACACTGCCAGGACTTCCAAGAAAGAAGTTGGAATTTCAAACAAGGTGGATCTGGGGTGAATTAGCGGGGGTAGAAAAGATCAAGGTTTTGGATGGGGGAAGATAAGAGATGGTGGTGAACAGCTGTTTTAAAGACCTGGAGGGAGGAGTGGGATTGAAGGGAGTGAGGGAGTTTGTTCCAGAGGCGGGAGAAAAGAGGAATGAAAGAGTGAAGGTGAGCAGAGAGCCGAGATTTCGGCAGTTTAACCATTAGAGGGTTGCTGGCAGATCTTGTGCGACCTGTAGGAATATTTGGGGGACAGAGCACAGAGAGAGCTGGGGGTGCAAGGCCGGAGAGGAGTCGGTAGAAGACAGAAAGACCACCTACCTGCCTGCGGTGAGTGAGTGAAAGGCCCTCAGAGATAGCTTCATCGCGGGAGATTCCAATAATTCTGAAAGCTTTGGTTTCAACAGCGTGAAGCCGAGCTAGGTGTGAGGCAGGAGCACCGGCCCATAGGGGAGAACAGTATTCCATTGAGCTGCGGATGAAAGCCTTGTATGTGGTGAGGAGCTCAGGTGTGCCGAGGAAGGACTTCGCACGACGGAGGATGCCCAGTCGGCGACTGGCTTTGGAGGCCAGCTTGGAAATGTGGTTTTCCCAAGAAAGATCATGGCAGATAGTGAGACCCAAAATCTTGAGCGACAGAACTTCTTGGAGAGGATTGTTGAGAAAGTAGATGGGAGGGTTGTCCAGTCGATCTTTTCGGAGAGACGTAGTAAGAGTGTGAGATTTGTCAGGATTGAAAGACATGTTCCACTTGTTTGACCAGTCTGTGATTTTGTCCAGGTCTTCAGAGAGTGAGGAGGCAGCAGACTGCCGATCTGAGGGAAGAGGAATGGAGCGGCAGATAGTGGAGTCATCAGCAAAGAGATAGAGAGGATTTTCGAGAGAGTCAGAGAGATCATTGATGAAGACCAGAAAAAGCACGGGGCCCAGAACACTGCCTTGGGGAACTCCAGCCTGAACAGGAAGAGGAGATGAGAGAAACCCATTCAGGGCCACACGTTGACGACGACTAGAGAGGAAGTCCGCCAGCCATGCGTGGAGATTTCCATGGATACCAAAGGAGGAGAGTTTGGTGAGCAGAGCGGGGTGCCAGACCGTGTCGAAGGCACGTGATATGTCGAGGGAGACAGCTCTAATTTCCTGTTTGGCATTGAGGACCTCCATCCATTGTTGAGACAGCAGAAGCAGCATGTCCAGAGTAGAGTGACCTGGTCTGAAACCAAATTGATGATCAGAGATCAAGCCATTGGAGAAGAGGAAAGATTTCATATCCGAAGCAATGATGGATTCCATGACTTTGCTGATAATTGGGAGAAGGCTGATTGGTCTGTAGTTGCTAGGATCTGTTTTTGCACCTTTTTTGTGCAAAGCGGTGATGTTGGCTGATTTCCAAGCAGATGGCAGTTGACCTTGAGCAAAAGAGAGGGTGAAGAGAACAGAGAGAGGGTGAGATAGAGCAGCAGAGCAGGATTTTAGGACCCGTGGGCTGATGCCGTCGGGTCCAGTTGCAGAATCAGAGTCGAGGGTTGACAGAAACTTTTCCACCTTGTCAGGAGGAAAGGACACGGAGTCCAGGAGCAGCAGGGTACGACTGGGTATGGTGGGTACAGAGAGGGATGGGTTTGGGACACAAGATTTAGAGGCAAACACAGAGTTGAGGCATTCAGCTTTTTCACGTGCGGAGTCAGCTGTGTAGCCGTTTGAGGTAAGGGAGGGGATGGAGGGGGAACAAACACCAGAAACGGATTTGACCAGACGCCACCAGGATTTGGAAGAGGGAGACAAATAAGAGAGTTCGGTCTTGAGAACGGAGAGATATTGTTTCCTGGCTCTCCTGAGGGTGGACACACACTTGTTTCGGGCTTTGTAAAAGGAAATGAGATTTCCTTCCGTTGGATTTGCTTTCCAGGAGACGAAGGCAAGTTGTTTCTGGGCAACAGCCTCACCACAAGATTCCGTGTACCATGGACGGGAGGAAGGGTATGACAACTGAAGATGAGATGGGATAAATCTGTGCATGAGAGAGAGCAATTTACTTTGGAAGAATTCCCAGGATGAGTTGATGTCAGAGGTGGTAGAGATGGGAGACCAGTCCAGATGATTGATGGCTGCTTGAAGACCGTGCCAGTTGGCCTGAGTGAAATGCCAGACTCGTCGACGCTGAGCAGGCTCCCTGAGGATGGTCAGAGAGATGTCCACTTTAACAAGGACATGATCAGATGATCCGATCGGAGCAGAAGAAGAGCAGCAGACATTTTCAGGGAAGTTAGTCATAACCAAGTCCAGAAGAGAAGATGTTCCGTTGACTGAGATCCGGGTCGGGAAATTGACAGATTGTGTCAGTCCCAGTGAGTCGCAGAAGTCCTTTGCTGAAGAGCCATGGCTGGTGAGAGAGGTACCCACACCCAGCCAACTGGCATGGTGACAATTGAAATCACCACATATGAGGAAGAGAGAGTTGGGATGAGTAGATAGAAGTTGGTCCATATCATCAGACAGCGAGATGTAGATGGAGTCATCACTGTTTGGTGGACGGTACAACACACATATGAACAAGAGGTGGGAGCGAAGGGGAAGCCGTAGCCAGAGGTATTCCTGGGGGTGAGGTGGAGAGAGTGCAGTGCAGGGCGAGTGAGGAAGAGAGTTTTTGATAAAGATAGCAACCCCGCCTCCAGGACGAGGCTCAGGTCTATCATACCGGAGGAGGGAGTAGCCCGGGAGAGATACTATGGAATCAGAGACATCATAAAGGAGGAAAGTTTCTGTTAAGCAGATCACGTCTGGTTTGACAGAAGCAACCTGTATGGAGAGATCAGTTAAGTTTGAACGAAGGCCCCGGATGTTTGAGGTCCATACCGTTAATGAAGAGGAAGGGGGAGCATCAGATACAGAACAGGGGGGAGGAGGGGTAGGGTAAGATGTGGAAGAGGTGGAAGAGATAGGGAGAGCTGTTGAAGGTGTGTCAGAGATTTCAGAATAGCTCGGAGAAAGGGAAGGATGGGGCGGACAAAAGGTTTGATGGTGATTGGGTGAGCCACAATGAGGTGTTATTTGAGGAGGGGGAAGAGCGAGGCAGAAGGTTGGGGGAGATGGAGGTGAGAGTTTTAAGGGTGAAGAAGCGGGGAGGACGCTTTGAGGAGGGGGAGTGAGAGGGGGGAAATTGAGAAGCAATGAGGGTGGGGAGATTTGAAGGGGAGGGGTGAGGGGGGAGTTTGGGAGGGAAGGGACAACGGGAGGGATTTGAAAGGGATGGGATATGGGGGAGATTTGGAGGGGAGGGGTGAGGCAGGAGTCTAGGAGGGGAGGGGCGAGGGGGCGTCTTGGCGGGGAGGGGTGAGGGGGTAGTTTAGGAGGGAGGGGGCAAGGGGGGAGATTTGAAAGGGATGGGTGATGGGGAAGATTTGGAGGGGAGTGGTGATGGGGAAGATTTGGAGGGGAGGGGTTATGGGGAAGATTTGGAGGGGAGGGGTGAGATTGGATTTTTGAAAGTGTACGATTTATGGGAAACGAACATTTATTGCAAAATGAGTTCCTTGTGACCTTCGAGTTAAAAATACGTTTAAGGACGCTGGATGGAGGATGGAGTGCAGGAGAGTTTAGGGAATGTAGAAAAAAGGCACTATAGGAGATGGATATTTTTGTTGGGATGAATTGATTTGGTGAGCAAGTCGAAAGCAGCCTTTTAAAGAAGAAGAAGAAAAAGGTGTTATAAAATATGACGGCATACATAACTTGAGGGGAAAGTGTAAACATTGAAGGTTAATGAGTGAAAACTATCTGGGGAAATGGGGGAGAAACACGTGGTCGAAGAACGAACGAACGAATAAGAATGAATAAACGAATGAGAACAGAGAAGGAAATGTTTTTTTTTTTTTTTTTTTTTTTTTTTTTGAGTTGAGATTTACACAAGGAAGTAGGCTATGGGTGAAAAGCCTGGGAATACAGAGAACGAAAGTTATTGGATCACAAACGACGGACCGCTGAGAGAAAAACAAAGCCTCAAGGTTGTACAGTGCACACTGTACAAGGCCTCAAGACACGACACGGCAAACAGACGATCAATTTATGAAAGATAAACACCGAGAAACAACCAAAGTTGCACACAATAACTTCACACACCGAAAGATAAATACAGTTTCGACAAAATACAATTGTGAACAGACTTAACTTCGAAAAACGTGGAGACCGTGTGGAGCTTCGAAAATCCCTCCCACCGTCTCCGAGATCTCCTTTACATGTATAGTACTGGTATTTCTGTTTGATACAGTTCATTCTCACTTTTTGACATTTGTTCCCAATGCAATACTTTGTAAATGAGTTACTGAAAGCAGTGTTTTGAAATGGGGTCCATGCATATAATTTGTAACCTCATGGGGGACACATTTTACAATGATAAAATGATTACAATGTACTGAATATGAGAGAGAAATGTTTCTTTAAAATGTTGTTGCTATGCATGTAGCCTATATGGATGGAATAAAATTCCATGTCTGTTGGAAATATTTTTTTGATGTGGTGTCATAATTAAACTTAATGTTAAACTTAATGTTGATATGGCACACTAATTAACAAGAACAATTCAAACTGGCACTTCATGTCAAAAAGGTTGCCGACCCCTGTTCTAGACAGTCAAGTTCGCTCATCTTTTCGGTGCACCGGCACGAGCCGAGAACGGCCCGTGCAGGGGCTGATCCGAGGATCTCATCAAACCGTCCGATCAGTAGTAGCGACGGCGGTGTGTACAAAGGGCAGGGACTTAATCAACGCGAGCTGATGACTCGCGCTTACTGGGAATTCCTCGTTCGTGGGACACTGTCTCAAGCCCCAGTCCCCATCACGGATGGGGCTCAGCGGTTTACCCGAGCCTGACGGCGAAGGGCAAGGTACATGCTGGCCCGTCCAGTGTAGCGCGCGTGTGGCCCCGGACATCGAAGGGCATTAAACGTTCATTAAAAATTTAACGTTCATTAAACATTAAACGTTCATTAAAGGATTACGAAACGAAAAACATTACGAAATTACGTTCACACCGTCACGTCAAACACTACCGTGAACACATACATCGTCACAACATCATCACAATGAGAACATCGTCACAATGAACGTTATGCGAACGCGAATGTTATGCGGGAGTCCAAACCTGAGAATGCTGGAGACCAAAGCTGAAATTGGGAAAACTAAATAGCCTATTTTACTCCTGGAGATCCCAGGATTACCCACCCAAAATATCTTTGCGATCGGTTCAGCAGTTTTTACGGTACCTTCGAACAGACAGACAGACGGACGGACATTTGGTGAATTATAGTAAGATCGTCACAATGAGAACATCGTCACAATGAACGTTATGCGAACGCGAATGTTATGGCGGGAGTCCAAACCTGAGAATGCTGGAGACCAAAGCTGAAATTGGGAAAACTAAATAGCCTATTTTACTCCCAGGGGTCCCAGGATTACCCACCCAAAATATCTTTGCGATCGGTTCAGCAGTTTTTACGGTACCTTCGAACAGACAGATGGACATTTGGTGAATTACAATAAGATTAACATCTTTAGGCTTTATTAAAGAACATAGAAATTTCACCGTGTTTAGAGCTAATAGTTTTATCCTCCTTTTCGATAGCTTTAGTAAAAAGTTTTCTTGTTTGATACTTTTACATCTTTCATTATCTCCTCTAGTTTGCTATAGATCTCCATAAATAATGGTGAAACTTTCGTTATAATTACTTTAATTGATGGTTTCCCAAATACAGAGAATGCTCTTCCTTTAAAGGGGATTGAGTAGCTCATATTATCCTTCATAATAGGTTGAATCCAAAGGTTATTATAATCATCTTTATTAAATTTTACATCAGTACAATACATTTCAGTATCCTTTTTAATTGAGGAAATTGATTGAAATTTGTCTTGTGATTTGAAACATTGTATTTATTAAGTAAAAAGGTTGGTGGGTAAAATGGTCTTAATCGTTAAAGTCTTCAAAGAGACCAAATAAAATAAATGGTTTTCAATGAGATTTTCATCAATTTTTTTTTATTTTAAGCAAAAGAGTATCTATAAATTACCACGAGATTTTCATCAAGAAAATTTTATTTTGAGTAAAGTTTTACGATGTAAATATGGTGAATACAACGTATTGCGACATTTGTAATCATGAATATAAATATTATTTAAAAAACACCTTCAAACCCACAAACACACATTCAATCTTTTTCAGCTGATATCTCCGCTTGAACAAGAAACAAAACATTGTGATGCCTGTTCTAAGGATGTCTTGAAGAAGGGTTTTCCCAGACACCTTCAATCACAAAAACACAAGAAGAAAGAAGAGTCAGTTGGATACTATTAAAAACTCTGATGGAGCATTGAAGGGACATATTAAGATAAGGGTTTTTTAGTTTGGAACTCCTCCACCAAAATCAATAGCTGAAGTGATTGAGATGGTTAAACCTGCTGTTGAAACACTTGTAAAAGATACACTGACTGAGATGAATACTTTAAAGTTTTATATGGGAGTAAAAATGTATGATAAATGATGGTATGATATGGGTATGATAAAAGATGGTATTGAAGAAACTCCCTCTATGAGAACAGACCTTCACTTTATCACATCATTCCAATATTTCTTATCATCAGGTGTTTATGGTGAACTTGTAAAACAGGAGCAGGATGTAGATAATACAATTGTAGGTAGTGGATATTGTATTAGTAAAATTATTTTCTTAGATATACACATTCTAAAATCAGATCCTCTTAAAGCTTCTTCTTACATTGATTTACCAAGGGTTGTAAAACTTTAAAAAAGAGGTTGTTAATATTAAAAATAAAGATAATAAATGTTTCCTATGGTCTG
Organism: Myxine glutinosa; assembly: GCF_964187855.1. Lineage (NCBI taxonomy): Eukaryota > Metazoa > Chordata > Myxini > Myxiniformes > Myxinidae > Myxine > Myxine glutinosa. Next base: position 47,117,050 of record NC_136268.1, read on the forward strand.
TTCTTGCTCACCTTCATCCTCCACATTCAAAACCTGAGAGAGTATCTCATTATAAGAAATATGAGAATACGCTAAATGTTAAAGATTTAAAGTTTCCAATGTCATTAATAGATATTCCTAAATTTGAGAAAATGAATAATCTATCTGTTAATGTATATGGATTAACAGATACTAACAAAGTTCAGATTTTAAAAATTTATAATAACTACAAAGATGATAAAACACACATTGACCTTTTTTGTTTTAACTCAGAAGAAAATTCACACTATGCTTACATTAAAATTTTATCAAGATTAATCACCTCACAAGTCGTCAATAGAAAATGTAAAACATATCTTTGTAAGCGATGTCTGAACTACTTTCATAGTAAAGAAAGATTAAACCAGCATTCAAAATACTGTGGGAATCATAAATCAACCATAATTAATATGCCTGGGGATGGTTCAAATCAGAAAGTATCCTTGAAAGGATAGATACTGCTTCTCCAAATCCCAAAAAATCATACACAAATAAATATCAAAAACATACTCCTTGTGGTTTCTATTATATAAAATCATCCGTAGGTGATGAATACAACAAGTTAGAACTTTATAGAGGAAAAGATGCTTCAGAGGAGTTAGTGAGGTGACTGGAAAGGGATTGTATAAAATTATCTAAAATAATGAAAAAAAGCAATAAACCAACGTGCTTAACAAAAGAAGAGCAAAATAAGTTTAGACAACCAAAGGCTGTATGTCATATTTGTGACGAGAAAATTGATAAAGGATTGAAGGTTAGAGACCATTGTCACCTTACAGGTGAATGTAGAGGTCCAGCTCATCAAAGTTGTAATCTTAATTTTAAACTCCCCTCTGTCATTCCTGTCTTTCATCACAACAACGCTCATTATGATACTCATCTATTTATTAGTGAACTTTCAAAGACATCTGGAGACATTTCAGCAATTCCTAAAACAGATCAGAAATACATTTCATTCACAAAAACAATTCAAACATCTTCTAAAACTCATATTAGGTTTCTTGATACATTTAAATTTATGGCAAGTCCATTATCTAACTTGGTATCAATTATTAAAAACTTTCCGAGTCTTTCAGAGCATTTCATAAATCAAGAGGAGATTGAACTCTTATCACAAAAGGGGATATATCCATATGATTATATTGATTCATTTGAGAGATTTAAAGAAACACAACTTCCCTCAAAATAAAATTTCTATAACGAGTTAAATAAAAGTCATATAACTGATGAAGATTATATTCAAGCCCAAAATGTTTGGAAAAAGTTTAATATAAAGGACCTGGGAGAGTATCACGATTTGTATCTTAAAACTGATGTCCTAATATTGGCTGATGTATTTGAGACTTTTAGAACCGTCTGCGATAATAAAAAAATTCCGAAGGATTAGACCCCGCTCACTATTACACTGCACCTGGTTTGGCTTGGAGTGCTATGTTAAAAATGACAAAACAGGCTTTGGATTTAATCAGTGATGTAGAAATATCTTGATGATAGAAAAGGCTAAGAGAGGGGGGATATCTCAAGTATGTTTGAGTAGATATGCTAAAGCTAACAACAAATATCTTTCTAATTATGATACGACAAAACAAACACAACAACAGGCATTTTAAGGCCATTTTCCCTGCTGGACCGGGGGATAGCCTTGCGGGCCGGGCCCCATGACAATCTTCTCCATTTTGCCCTATTTTCTGCATCTCCCCTTGTTAACCCCCTTGCCGGCATTTCTTCTTCCAGCACCTTTAGCCAAGTCTTTCTCGGTCTTCCCCGTACTCTACTTCCTTCTACATTCATTTCCATCACTCTTCTCAAACAGTCACTTTCATCCTTCCTCAACACATGACCAAACCATCTCAACCTGTTTTTCTTCACAGCATCCATCCCAGGCCCTATTGCCATCATCTTTCGCAATTCATCATTTGTCTTCCTCTCTCTCAACGAGACTCCGCACATCCACCGAACCATTCGCATTTCCACCATTTCCAGCCTTCGTTGCTACTCTACATTCATTACCCATGTCTCGCTCCCATAATCATAACACTTCTCACACATGCAGCATACACCTTTCCCTTCAGCTTCAACGACACTCCCCTCCACGTCAGCATGCCACTCAGTTCCTGAAACGTCTTCCATGCACATCTCACTCCAGCAACCGTTGCAGAGTCTGATCCACCTTCTCCATTCAGCATGTCTCCTTGGTAGCAAAATGTTTTCACACCTTCCAGCTTCACGCCATCTCCAAGATCCAACTCAACATTTCCTCCATCTGCAGCTCCCTCTGTGCGCATCTTACACTTGAATGTAGCTGACACACTGGTTAATGACCCTCTCAGACCACTACATTTTTGATGAACCCACTCAGCACACATTGTAAATTGAATGGAGTTCACTCCGACACCCTTCCTGCACACAGCACACGGCCACTTCCTAGTTCTTTCCACCTCACCACATGCTTTACCACTTGCCATCACCTTCGTTTTTCCGATATTCACCTTCGTTTTTCCGATATTCACCTTCAGACCTTTTGTCTCAATACATTCCTTCCACTTGTTCATCTTCTCCTTCAGTCCATCCATACTTTCCGCAATCAACACCAGATCATCTGCATACAACATCTCCCACGGTAAACCCTCCTTAACATTCCAAGCCAGCACCTCCATCACAGCTACAAATAGTAGTGGACTTAGTACTGACCCCAGATGCACTCCCACCTTCACCTCAAACTCACCACTGTTCCCGTCCTTCGTCCTTACAGCTGTGCGCGCTCTATCGTACATTGCCATCACTACTCTGATCAACCATTCTTCCACTCCTAACTTCCTCAAGTAGTGACAATGCCCATGTCACTACTTCGCGTGGAACCCTATCGAATGCTTTCTCCAGCTCAACAAACCCAAGAAACAACTTCTTCCTCTTCTCCATGTATTTCTCCTGCAACTGCCTTACAATAAAAAGCGCGTCTGTCGTTCCTCTTCCTGGCATGAATCCAAACTGCATTTCGTCGATCTTCACTTTCTTCCTTATCCTCCTCTCCAACACGGCACATAAAACATATAATAAGGGGAGCGATAGACAAGATGGGGAGAGAGGGGGAAGGACACAAACACAACATTGGAGAGCAGGGACATCGAGAGATCTGTGGGAGGGAGAGGACTTGGGGGGGAGGTAGGAGAGGTATAAAACACATGGACACTGCAAGGACTTCCAGGAAATAAGTTGGAATTTCAAAATAAGTGAATCTGGGGTAAATTAGCGGGGGTAGAAAAGATCAAGGCTTTGGATGAGGGAAGCTAAGAGATAGTGGTGAACAGCTGTTTTAAAGACCTGGAGGGAGGAGTGGGATTGAAGGGAGTGGGGGAGTTTGTACCAGAGGCGGGAGAAAAGAGGAATGAAAGAGGGAAGGTGAGCAGAGGGCCTAGATTTTGGCATTTTAACCATAAGAGGGTTGCTGGCAGATGTTGTGCAACCTGTAGGAATATTTGGGGGACAGAGCACAGAGAGAGCTGGGGGAGCAAGGCCGGAGAGGAGTCGGTAGAAGACAGAAAGACCACCAACCTGCCTGCGGTGAGTGATTGAAAGGCCCTCAGAGTTGGCTTCATCGAGGGAGATTCCAATGATTCTGAAAAGCTTTGGTTTCAACAGCGTGAAGCCGAGCTAGGTGTGAGGCAGGAGCACCGGCCCAGAGGGGAGAACAGTATTCCAATGAGCTGCGGATGAAAGCCTTGTATGTGGTGAGGACCTCAGGTATGCCAAGGAAGGACTTCGCACGACTGAGGATGCCCAGTCGGCGACTGGCTTTGGAGGACAGCTTGGAAATGTGGTTTTCCCAGGAAAGATCATGACAGATAGTGAGACCCAAAAGCTTGAGCGTCAGAACTTCTTGGAGAGGATTGTTGAGAAAGTAGATGGGAGGTTTGTCCAGTCGGTCTTTTCGGAGAGACATTGTAAGAGTGTGAGATTTGTCAGGATTGAAAGACATGTTCCACTTGTTTGACCAGTCTGTGATTTTGTCCAGGTCTGCAGAGAGTGAGGAGGCTGCAGACTGCCGATCTGATGGATGAGGAATGGAGTGGCAGAGAGTGGAGTCATCAACAAAAGGATAGAGAGGATTTTCCAAAGAGTCAGAGAGATCATTGATGAAGACCAGAAAAAGCACAGGGCCAAGAACACTGCCTTGGGGGACTCCAGCCTGAACAGGAAGGGGAGATGAGAGAAATCCATTCAGGGCTACACGTTGACTACGACCAGAGAGGAAGTCCGCAAGCCATGCGTGGAGATTTCCATGGATACCATAGGAGGAGAGTTTGGTGAGCAAAGCTGGGTGCCAGACTGTATTGAAGGCACGTGATATGTCAAGGGAGATAGCTCTGATTTCCTGTTCGGCATTGAGGACCTCCATCCATTGTTGAGACAGCAGAAGCAGCATGTCCAGAGTAGAATGACCTGGTCTGAATCCAAATTGATGATCGGAGATCAATCCATTGGAGATGAGGAAGGATTCGATATCCGAAGCAATGATCGATTCCATTACTTTGCTGATAATTGGGAGTAGGCTGATTGGTCTGTAGATGCAAGGATATGTTTTTGCACATTTTATGTGTAAAGCGGTAATGTTTGCTGATTTCAAAGTTGCTGGCAGATGACCTTGAGTAAAAGAGAGGGTGAAAAGAACAGAGAGAGGGTGAGATAGAGCAGCAGAGCAGGATTTCAGGACCCATGGGCTGATGCCGTCTGGTCTAGTTGCAGAATCAGAGTCGAGGTTTGACAAAAACTTCTCCACCTTGTCAGGAGAGGACACCGAGTCCAGGAGCAGTTGGGATCGACTGGGTAAGGTGGGAACAGAGAGAGATGGGTTTGGGACACAAAATTTTGAGGCAAACACAGAGTTGAGGCATTCGGCTTTGTCACATGCGGTGTCAACTGTGTAGCCATTTGAGGTAAGGCAGGGGATGGAGGGGGAACACACACACCAGAAACGGATTTGACCAGACGCCACCAGGATTTGGAGGAAGGGGACAGGTTTGAGAGTTAATTCTTGAGTGTGGAGAGATAGTGCTTCCTGGCACTCCTGAGGGTAGACACACACTTGTTCTGAGCTTGGTGGAAGGAACTGAGATTGCCTTCAGTTGGATTAGCCTTCCAAGAGGCAAAGGCAAGTTGTTTCAGGGCAACTGCCTCACCACAATATTCAGTGTGCCATGGACGAGAGGAAGAGTAAGACAACTGAAGACGAGATGCCAGGATAAATCTGTGCATGAGAGAGAGCAGTTTGCTTTTGAAGAATTGCCAGGAAGAATTTATGTCAGAGGCAGTAGTGATGGGAGACCAGTCCAGATGATTGATGGCTGCTTGAAGACCGTGCCATTCGGCCTGAGTGAAATGCCAGACTCGCGACGCTGAGGAGGCTCTCTGAGAATGGCCAGAGAGATGTCCACTTTAACAAGCACATGATCAAAAGAACTGATTGGAGCAGAAGAGCAGCAGGCATTTGCAGGGAAGTTTGTCATAACCAAGTCGAGAAGAGAAGATACTCCATTGACTGAGATCCGGGTCAGGAAATTGACAGATTATGTCAGTCCCAGTGAGTCGCAGAAGTCCTTTGCTGAGATGCCATGACTGGTGAGAGAGGAACCCACACCCAACCAGCTGGCATGATGACAGTTGAAGTCGCCACATATGAAGAAGAGAGAGTTGGGATGAGTGGATAGAAGTTGGTCCATGTTATCAGACAGTGAAATGTAAATGGTGTCATCACTGTATGGAGGACGGTACAGAACACATATGAACAAAAGGTGGGAGCGGAGAGGAAGCCATAGCCAGAGGTACTCCTGGGGGTGGGGTGGGGAGAGGGCAGTGCAGGGAGAGTGAGGAAGAGAGTTTTTGATAAAGATAGCAACCCAACCACCAGGACGAGGCTCAGGTCTATCATACCGGAGGAGGGAGTAACCAGGAAGAGATATTAAGGAATCAGAGACATCTTGAAGGAGGAAAGTTTCTGTTAAGCAGATCAAGTCTGGATTGTCAGAAGCAACCTGTGTGGAGAGATCAGTTAGATTTAAGCAAAGGCCCCGGATGTTTGAGGTCTATACCGTTAATGAAGAGAGAGGGGGAGCATTGGGTGCAGGACAGGGGAGGGGAGGGGAGGGGAAGGGTCAGATGAAGGATGAGAGGGGGAGGTAGGGAGAGCAGTTGATAGTGTGTCAGAGATTACAGAAGAGTTACAAGAAAGGGAAGAATGAGGACGAAAGGTTTGATGGTGATGGGATGGGGCACAGTGAGGGGTTGTTTGAGGGGGGGTAGAGGAAAGTCGAAGGTTGGGGGAGGTGGAGGTATGAGATAGAAGGGAGACGAAGTGGGGAAGAGGCGGCTTTGAGGAGGAGAAGAAGGGGGGAGAATTGGAGAGGGATGGTAGGGGGGGGAGATTTGAAGGGGAGGGGTTGGGGGGGAGTTTTGAAGGGGAGGGGTGAGGTGGGAGTTTAGGAGGGAAGGGGCAAAGGGCGGCGTTTAGGATGGGAGGGGCAAGGGGGGGAGATTTGGAGGGGAGGAGCGAGGGGGGAGTTTATAAAGTGGATTATTAATGAAAGACGAACATTTATAACAAATTGGGTTTATTGTGATTTTCAAGTCAGAGATCCATTTAAGAATGATAGAGGAGGAGTGGAATGAATGAGTTTAGAACATATCGTGAGGAAGAATTGTAAGAGATTGAATTTTTTATTTTTTTTGAAGTGGAATTAGTTGAAGAGGAAATTGAAAAAAAGCCTTTTAAGTAGGAAGAAAAACAACGTGTTGTAATATACCACTGAATAAAACACTGCAGGGGAAAGTTTGAACATATTTAAACAGAACCGTGAAGAACAATCTTACAGACTTGGCATTTAATATGGAATATTTTTTTTTCTTGACGGGTTTACTTTCTGAACTCAGTATATCAATCTGGTGAGTTTCTTTTACCCTTCGGTGATGTCTTTGTTGAAAGAACCATGTCACCGATTGTCTTTCGCAGCAAGAAGTCAATAACAGGATAATATCACAGGTGGCGTGACAAAATGTAAGGACAGGTACATTTGACGATTGGCTTCACAATCGGGTATATAAGGGTTGTTGCATTCTGTATTAGTGGAAAACAACTGCTGCACATCTACAAAAGTTATTGCCGCTTCCTCTGGAGATGGTCCGTCAACTTGACAATGCTGTTTGTCATGGAGTGGTGGCTTTACGAAATTCTGGCATGAAACAGCGTGCTATTGCTCGGCAGTATGGCATCACTCAAGGTCAGGTGTCAAAGATCCTGAAACGAAATGCTCAGAGGGGTGTCCCTACTCCAATACCGAGGCCAGGACGTCCACGCAGAACCACAAGGAGAGATGATCGCCAGCTGCACCGGTTAGTCTGCAATGGCCGTACCAAGTCAGCTAATCGGCTTCGGGCTGAGTGGCAGCAACTGACAAATGTGCCTGTATCCAGAAGGCTAGTCAACCAACGACTGGTTCAAGCAGGCTATCGTGCCAGGCGTCCCCTGAGAAAGCCACGCCTGACCAGACAACACAGCCAGCGCCGATTGCAGTGGGCCAGAGAGCACCGTCAATGGCAGCCAGGACACTGGAATCACGTGACCTTCAGTGATGAGTCTAGATTTCTGGTCTATCGTCAAGATGGCCGCGTCCGAGTGTGCAGACAAGTGCATGAAGCCCACAATGAAGATTGTATAGTGCCAAGAGTCCAAGCTGGAGGTGGTCGGGTGACCGTTTGGGCTGCTTTTCATGCAGGGGGCAAAACTGACCTGGTTGTTCTGAATGGAAACCTGAACCAGTTCAAGTACAGGGTCATTCTGGAAGAAACATTGCTTCCATTTGCTCGTGCAGCCTTTCGAGGAAACTTTGTCTTCCAAGATGACAATGCACGGCCTGATCGTGCTCGCATGATCCAACACTTTCTTGCTGACCGTGATGTAGAGCATATGGAGTGGCCTGCCATGTCCCCGGATATGAATCCGATAGAGAACTTGTGGGCAGAATTAACGCGTCAAATCGACAACTTGGACCAGCAGCCCACCACTGTGCGTGAATTGCAGCAGACTATTGTCACTGCATGGCAAGCGATTCCTGTCCAAACCTTGGCAAATCTCGTGAACAGCATGCCTCGATGTGTACGTGCTCTCCTGAATGCTCGTGGGGGTTACACGAAGTACTGACCTGTAATTTTACTGTCCGCAATCCCAGTCATAATTTAGCTTTTGTTTTTATTTTAAAAATTTTTGGCTAATGTGCAAAATAAAGAGATACTTCTGGAAAACGTACAGAAGTTTAACACAGTACTGTCCGTGAATTGAGTTCGATATCAGTTTACATCACTTTCAAGGATCAATTTATTTGCTTCGAAATGTCAAATGTGGTTTTTGTTTCTTTTTAAGGTCACATTAACAAAATCTAGAATAATTTCAACATAATTCCAATGAACTTTTGGTTCTAAGTCATCTTGAAAAGTAAGTTCACCCCCACAAAAAAAATATTCCATATGAAATGCCAAGTCTGTATATTCACAAAATACCAACGGGGAGAGGGCCTTGAGGGACAACCACGAGTCATGTGGACAGGGCAAAAGGTGGAAGGCAAGGAGAGAATGGGGGTGGGGCGAGACAGCGCACGTGGACAGAAGCACACGAAACAGCACACGTGGAGAAAATGAAACAAATGTTTTTGTTTTTTTGGCGAGGGGGGGGGGGGGGAGATTTAAAACGTTAGACAAAGAGTAGATGTTCGGGGAGAAGGGAAAATCTAAGAGCCAAGCAAAACACGAAGGAACTCAAGTTAACAACCACCGACGGGGGGTAGCCTCAGGGTACAAGGCCACACACGCGGGTCCTTGAAAACACATGCTCTTAGAAGTGGGAAACTTAATCTGTGTTTTTCACACGGAACATTTTTTCTTTGTATCAGTTTCATGTTATTCTCTCTGCTTATCTAAAAGTTGACATTAAACATGTGCTGACCTACCTCTGTCAATCATATCGATTGAACCATTGTCTCCTTTGTAAACACTTGCTTGTTTGCTACTAAAAACCTGTTCTTAAGAAACTCGTGTCTTGACTTATTCTGATTGCAGCATAAGGCACCTGAGGCTTGATTGCGCTTGGTAAGCACGAGAAACAATGATGTAACCAGTGGTGTAGTGAAAATGTATCAAAGTTGAACCCGGGTGTGATGCTCACTTGAACCACTGAGGGGCGTCTATAAGACCTCGGATGTCCGCGACACTGAGCCACTCCTGTGACATTATACTATGACATGTAGTCTTGAATGGTACGTACCCGCTCATATTCGTAGGCTTGCTTGCATTGACTAATATTGTCGATCCTTCCTATATGATGCCATGATCCTGATATATATTGCATGATTGTATTCTACAGGATGATGCCAAAGATCTGATTGATATTAAACCTACCTATGGGACAAAGTTGTGGACTTGGTTAATTTTCACAACACTTAATATCAATCAGATCTACGGAAATGGCGGGACACAAGATGATCCGTGTACCGACGTTCAGCGCCGACCCACAAGCAGTGGACTCGGGCTCGGAGCTAACTCACTGGCTCAAATCACTGGAGAACCAGTTCAAAGCACAGGATACCGTTCCCACTGCTGAAACGAAACTGGACGTGCTGCAGACTAAAGTGGACCATCACGTCTACAGGAGCATCGAACAGTGTACGACGTACAATGCCGCTGTAGCAGAGCTAAAACGAATTTACATTAAAAAAGGAAGTGTGGTGTACTCCAGGCATCTGCCCGCAACGCGGAGTCAACAGCCCACTGAGACGGTAGATCACTTCGCCCAGGAACTGCGACGTCTACTTGCGGACAGTGCTCAAGAGGTACGCACTCACGAGCAAGTCCAGGATGATCTTGTCCGAGATGCTTTCGTCTCTGGGATCGGTTCTTCTACTCTCAGGCTAAGACTTTTAGAGACAGCTGACCTGACGTTCACTGAGGCTCTACGGCTGGCACACGTATACACTGAGGCCCGGGAGCAATCTAATGCCTATGACCACACACGGGTCGTTGCGGTGACTTCTCAACTCGCGCGACCGGAGAGAGCTACCGCCGTGGATCCGGGAGCGGACACGACCACGCTAGCGGAACCCCTGGCCGCTCCCGAGGAGGACCCGGATTCTGGCTTGGCGGCTGCTGCGGCGGCTAGGCCAAAGCCTGTACGGAACGCTACGTGTTACTTCTGTGGGAATCGGCAACATCCCAGGTCAGCGTGTCCGGCTCGGGAAGCGCTTTGCCATTTGTGTTCGACAAAAGGACATTTTGCAAAAGTCTGCCGAAAGACTGCGCGGGGCTCGCGAACTCACGTGACCTTGAATGGGCTTATCGCCGAGCCAACGGACCGAGCACGGAGCGGGGCGCCTCACCCGGCTTTGATGAGTGGCGCTCCTCCTCGTGGGCCCTTGGCCGCACGCTCGACCTTGGTGAAGTACATCGGGCCGCCTAAACAAGTGGCGCTAACGCGACCGAACGCGGAGCGACCGTCCTTGACTGGAATCCGAACGTCTCGTGATGGCTTTGAAACTATGCGCGTGACACGAGCGCCATCCGACGGCAGTTCGTGCGAACTACAAGCTCTTGTTGCAGCACGTGAAACTACAGTTGGCTGTGACCCCTCTCGCGTAACACGAGCACCCTCTAAAGGCTGCTCATACGAATTACAAGCTCCTGCTCCGGCACGGCAAACTATACGTTTGACACGAGTGCCCTCCGGAGGCTGCTCGAACGACCGGAAAACTGCAGCCGGCGTGGGATCTACACGTGGGCGTTCGTGGGATGATGCCAAGGATCTGATTGATATTAAACCTACCTATGGGACAAAGTTGTGGACTTGGTTAATTTTCACAACAAGTGGTCTCGCTGGCCAACTAACATACATCGGTTACGTGATTGTTGACACGGTACTCACTTGTTCCGGCCTTCTTTGTATGGTAACAAGGCATTGGGCATGGGTTACAGCACAACATTCTGGGGCGACTGACGATCATGGTCTTTTCAAGACACGCCATCCTCCTGGAGTTATCAGGAGGTGAAGTCCTTCACAATATATAAACTCAACATCAAAAGAAACTTATTAAATCTTTAGGACACTCATTGAAATCCTCCACGCAAAAATGAAAAATATTTGAACACAGGTAAAGTTCAGCTATCTTTACTAAACACATGCAAATAAACAAGAGGTTGCCTCAATCACAAAAAAGCAAAAAGCATGAACATCACAAGGGGTGCAACAAAAGTCACAGCACTGCAACACAAAGGCACGCACCTGAATACAGTCAAAACAAAATGACACAGGAATGGACACAACACTCCTAACAGTCAAGGACAGAATGACAGCAGTGCTCAATATCGTGTGTGTCCTTCCTGAGCTGTGATGCAGGCTGTACACCTCCGACGCATGCTCTGTACCAGGCGTCTGATGCGGTCCTGGGGAAGTCTGTCCCACTCCTCCTGCAAGCATTGAATGAGCATTTGCCGAATGACAGCCGTTGATCTTCTCACCGTTGACAGCAAGACGTCGATCAAGCTCATCCCATAAATGCTCAACGGGTTTGAGGTCAGGGGAATAAGGCATCCAAGGCATCACTTCAACACCCTGTTCCTGGAGGAAGTTGGTGGTCAGGGGAGCAGCATGGGGTCGAGCTTTGTCCTGCAGGAAAACTGCGATGACAGGATGAGCCTGGAGAAATGGCAGCAGATGAGGTCTCAAAACTTCATCAACATAACGCTGACTAGTGAAATTGCCTTCGATGACAACCAGAGGTGTCCTGAAACGGGTAGAAATGCCGGCCCATACCATCACACGGGGTCCTCCCCAATGATTGATCTGGCGAATACAGCATGATGCATACCTTTCCCCACCTCTGTGCCATACCCGTTGACACCCATCAGCAGCATGAAGGCAAAATCTGGACTCATCGCTGAACAAGACTGCACTCCACGGTTGCTGTGTCCAGCGGCGATGCTGCAGACACCATCTTAGTCTGTTCCCGCCGATGCACTGCGTTCAACACTGGACCTCTGCAAGGACGTCTTGCCACCAGGCCCCGACTTCTCAAGCACCTCCTGTTACGGATTTGTCACTTCCGTCTTTGTGGTTGTCATCCACTTGAAGCATTTTTAGTTTCATGTACTATTATTGTTACAGTTTGAGTGTGAAATGGAGATAACTGTCTTCAAAGGGTAAAAATAATGTCTCAGAAGGAAAACGAGATGGGTGAGGGCGAAAACGGAAGAAGAAGAAGCGGATCGAGTGAGATCGGGAAAGGAAGGCCTATCTGCTTCGAGGTGTCGAGCGGACGCTGGTGGACATTGGTCACGAGTGAATATTGGTTTCCCCGGGAAAGGGATTCCTGTGACAGTGTCGTTATTGCTGTGGTAAGTAAACCTGCATGACGGGTTTTGCTTTTGGTTCCGAAAGTGAATCATCGCTGGAGAGCAAGTACGCCTCCATTACCGGCCCGTCCGCCATTTCACCTCGCACCAGCCCTTTCGCCTCGCACCGGCCCTTCGCCTGGTTCTCGTGTGTGCCGTGGATTTCGCTTGGGAACTTGCGGTTCTTCGCGGTTTTCCGCTTGGGGAGCCGCTGCTTGTTCATATCAGCGTCATTGTCTGGTGAACCGAAGGTGTGAATTCCCAGTCGCCTTTGGGTGAACTTTTACCAGACTGACGTCGGCCCGACACCTCACCAAGCGGCTCGTCTGCAGCGTCGACTGTTAGCCGTTCTGAGTTGAGGTCTCAGTACGACCTTTTCTTGTGATCGCGAGAGCCAAGGGGATCGACTTTGGCCTGGTATCGTGACACAGTGACTTTGGGGGATGTTACCGATTGCTCATGTGGGAATACCGTGAGTTATTGATTCAGGAAATTGGTGGTACCATCATAGAAATTATATGGTGTTTGCTGTGCAAGTGAGGTTTTCTTGTACGTGCGCTACTTGTTATTATTGTGTGGTTTTAATACAATACTTGGTTTTTGTAACAATTCATTGGTGTGGTTTCACCATTGGTAATTGGCACACATAATAGCACATCTTTCTGCCGTGACTCCTTTCGGGGCTCGGAGGTACACCCTGGCCGGGGTTTGCAGAGGAGCACGTAACACTCCGCACAGTAGAGACACTGATGCTGTTGTTGTGGTGACCTTTTGTCACTGCAGCTGTTTGTGTCGCAGGGTGGAAACGATCACGAAGATGCTGCAGCACAATCCAGCGGTCTTGGTTTGGGGTGGTTACCCGTGGTCTTCCTCTTCGTGGACCATCATTCACCGTTCCAGTTTCACCGTAACGCCTGGCCAGGTTGGAAATTGCAGGCTGTGAGCAACCAGACGTTGGGCAATTGTTCGCTGGCTTACACCAGCCTCAAGCATCCCAATTGCCCTTAAACATTGTTCAGATGTCAGGCATGGCATCTGAATTTTCTTGTTGTTTTCCCTGTCAGAAGCCTCTAGCTAGACTCTAGAGCAGGGGTCAGCAACCTTTTTGACATGAAGTGCCAGTTTGAAATGTTCTTGTTAATTTGTGTGCCATATCAACATTAAGTTCAACATTAAGTTTAATTATGACACCACATCAAAAAAATATTTCCAACAGACATGGAATTTTATTCCATCCATATAGGCCATATGCATTGCAACAACATTTTAAAGAAACATTTACCGAACATCTACCGAACCTTGAGTACCAGTTCACTGGTAATTCCCTGTGTGTCGTAAAAAGGCGACAAACAGGGTTGGCGGCAGGAAGGGCATCCGGCCGTAAAACATTGCTTCAAAAAGGGGACCAAAAAACAACAACAACCACGGTCCCCGAAAAAGGCCAACCCCCGCTTGCGGGGAAAAATGGCCTCTAAAGGTGTTTTTTTTTTACCGAACCTGAACCGCTTCACTGCAATTCCTGTGGTAAATGTGAGCGGGAGGCCGTACCGTCAATCAAACTAAATAAGACAGGCCGCGTGTTACGAGTAAAACTACTACCCCCATTTTCATTACTACCACCCCATAAAAAAAACTCAAAATAATGACGAGATTAATATTAAAACGCAGAAGGCAGCCTGAATGATAAAGAGTGGAGATGCAACCGCTGACTACCGGATGTTAACAACAGTTGCTCTTACAGCACCTCAGGTTGCCATGAACGGCGTATCGGAAGGCACCAAGCCTACATCTCCTATTTTATATCTACGATTATTATACAATTCAGAATAATGATGAGATTAATATTAAAACTCAGAAACCAGTCCGAATAATAATAATGAGTGGAGATGCAGCCTCGGACCATCTGCTGTGAACAACACCACTGTTCTTACAGCACATCCTGTTGCCGCGAATATTGTGTTTGAATGCGCCAGGCCGGCATCTCATGTTGTGCATCTTTGATTATTATTCCAGTGAAAGAATTTGGAATTGGAATGGTGACTCTGCTCTGATCCATCTACCTCATCACCCTGCACAATCACACCGGAATACTATTATAGTGCAACACGCGCAACAGCCAATGGCTGTTCAAGAAGTGATTTGGCATGCAGCGGAGAGGGCACTGCTTTCGCCAGTGTGCCAATGATTACGCTGCCGCGTGCCAATGGTGGCACACGTGCCTAAGGTTGCCGACCCCTGCTCTAGAGTATAGGTTCTCAAAGTGGTCCCTACCGCCCCCCAGTGGGTGCTGGGAACTTTCAGGGGGGCGCTCCAGAGTCTACGGGTGGTAGGGGGGCGCTGGCAATTATTTGGGGGGCACTGGCGATTTGGAGGAGCAGCGGCGATTTGGAGCGCTCATTGGGCTTCCTGCAGTCTGAACAGTTTACCCGGCGCCATTTGGCAAATTGGCCATCCAATCAACGACCACATTCTTTCCCCCTCCGCATGGTTTTTATGATCACATATTTGCTGATGTCGTGTAGGTATTAGGTTTGACCCGTTTCCATGCCCTCTTCTCAACAGTGGTCGAGTTTCTGTCGGAAATTGATACGGAGCTATCGGAGAAAGTGAATGCGATTGAGCATGATGTGGCTTACCTCACGGACATATTCAGTATGCTGAATTATGTCAACAAACAACTCCAGGGTGACCATATGACGCTGGTTAAAGCAAAGAAAGTGATCGGCGCGTTCGTAACCAAGGCGACTCTGCACAGGGAAACCCTCGGCCGCAGAGATATGTACCACTTTCCCCGGTTGGCAAAGGAAACTGCTGTTTCTTATGAAGAGCTGATCGTTTATTGCAATCACCTTGAGAAGATTCATGGAGATATGGGCCCACCCTTCACACTAACGGTATTTGGGCCTGTGATAACAGATTCCCAGTTTGCCTCACCTGGACCTGTTCTGCTGAAACATTGTAGGTCGTGCAAAATAAAATAAAAAGTAAATTAAAATAAAGTAAAATATTATTCAGAAAATATTTGGCTTCTGTTATTTTTGCTTTCTATCTACATAACTTCTGGGTGTCCGACCACGAACGATAGGACAAGGGGGACATTGGGCCGGTCCAAGAGGGCAGAAGGGGGCCGTAGTCCAAAAAAGTTTGAGAACCACTGCTCTAAAGTGACTATAGACAGCAGTAAATGAATGTCTACCACGAGAACTGAAGGATTTCATTATGAGGGTCATTATTTAAAGGGAAAGATCCCTAAATAGAACCACTAAAGCATGCCATTGTTGATCAACCAGGTGATTGAAGTGAAGTTCCCGTTAGATAATCAGCCATTACAATTGAAGAAATGTGTTTGTAAAGCTGCACATTTCAAAAAAATGAAAGTGATACATATATAATACTGTTATGGATCTCAGACACGGCACTCCCCTTAGCAAGGGGGGGTTAATCCCCTTGGCCTGTTAAGCTGGCCGTCTCTGGTCCTGGTACTTATAACGCTCTTCTGCGGGGTGAAATTGGTCAGGGTTATTGGTCAAGGTGTTCTCCCGAATACCTTTACCAATCCCTCCGCAAAACAGGGAGACAAGTACCGCTCGAACCACGGACAAGATGGTATTTGCCGAGCGGTTTAGCAATCCGCAGCTCGAGCCATTAACAACGAACTAACCCGACTCCGAGCGTTGGCCAAAATCGCGCCACAGGTATTCAATCAGGGAAAACACTAAAGCGACCGGATGAGAGGAAAACCCAAAGAATAAGAAGGAACAGGTGCAATTTATTAATTATGTACACAACCAAAGAAGAAGAAGAAGAAGAAGAAGAAGAAGAAGAAGAAGAAACGAAAGTAATATACAGTGAAGAAGAAGAAGACAGGGCAGCCTTAAGCAGTCCTATATTTTCAACGCCCCAGACAGACAAACAGACTTACACGAAAGGGGAATAGCAGGCAGGAATGACTGGACGAAGGAGAAGGGTCCAAGTGGGACAGCAGGGCTGGAAGGTTCGGGCAAAGGCACAGCAAGGAGGTCCACTCCAGGTCCACGCTCCGGGCTGGAAGCGAACAGCCAGCGGCAGCTTCACGTATTCGGTTTCACACACGGTCGGACAATGTCAATTGACTACTGTATTGTTGCCGCCGTCACGGACCCACTCTTCTGCCTCACGATCCAGCGGTATGCTCGCCTGGTACCTCCCTCATCTGCCGGATCACGTCTCTCTCTCTATGTTCAAGGCTTCGCGCCGGCGCTTATATTACGTGCGTTGGAATCAATGCGCACTTCATAGAGCCACGCCCGTGATCGTATTTCGTCAGCTCTGGTTGGCTGGTGGGGGGGTCGCTGACTCCACCTCCGGTGACAAGTTGACGTGCCACACCTTGTTCTGGCGGCTCCGCCCCCTTCCTCCTCGGCTTGACCACATGGCTAATGGCGGCGTGGTGCCAGTAAACAGCCCAGTGCAACGGCGGCGAACGCTGTTGGCAAGCGAGGTACCACAATTTGAAGAGGGAGAGCAAAATGGATGGAATGGGGCCTATCTTATTGGATTAATGCAACGCAGATTCAACTATTGGGAACAGATCCTTAACTGAAACACATAATAATGAAATAACTACGGAGAGGTCCTATGGTTCGCTACGTGTTGTACATGGACTAACTAGGGTGCGATCTTTAACAAGCCACATGGGGATATTTACACAGGAACATTTATAAGGGAAACATTTACTAAAATTTACTAGTGAAGGTTCTAAAAACCGCAACAATACGTATATATATATACATAAGTACAACTGGCGTATTTTCGTATGATCATTGAAAATGTACTTATATGGAAGTTGATCAATTCATCTTATAAACATTTTCAAGTGTTTGTGTGTTTATTTGTGCGTTATTCTTTCACGGCTGAACCATACAACCTAGAGTGATGCCATATGATGGGCTGGTTTCTCTCAGAGGTTTGTTGGCGGCAATGTCATGTGAAAGTTAACCTTGATAGTTCACAATGAGGGAAGTTATCAGCAATGCTGTGGCAGCCACAGTCCAATTTCCGAGGTGACATTGTTCCTGCTGTTTTGTCAAATATTCTTGAGGATTTTAAAATTATGGAGAAACTCCACTTGTGTACAGAGATTCTTCTTTGCAGAATAAGAGTTTCTGGAGGCCAAAAGACTGACACACACATTCAGTTTGTACCGAGTTGCTTCTGCTTGCTTTTATAGCAATAAACGTCACCATTTTGGCAATGTCTGCACAATTCTGATGAAAGTTTCTCAGCAACACAATATGTAATCATATAGTGGATTTTCCGAATCAAATTTGTTGGCAAGACTTGTTAATGTGCAATACCTAAAAGGCTTAGCATGACAGATTCCAGGATGTCACTTTATATGAGGTCTAGGCTCGTGGATGAGCAGAAATACAGCAGATGCAGGGTTATCATACTGTCATAGCGGGGAGGGGTGGAACAGGCAGACTCAGGATAAGCAGTGGGATTAACAAATAGGAAACAAGGTTGAGAGGGCCACAGGCAAGAGGGGTGTGTGAGGGGTGGGTGAGTTAACAAGGGTTGGGATAGACGACGGCATAAGATGGCGGTGTTCTGCCATTTTGAAGCTCTGCCCTTGAAGAAAGCGTGAATGGACTGCCTCAGGGAGGTGGTCCCACGTGAGAAAGAAAACAGGAACAAAGGAGTGGAAGTGAGCAGTAGACCTAGATTTTGAAAAGCTAATCAAAATGAGGTTACAAAAAGAATTAAAAGGATCTCACGTTTAATCAGTAACCCTTACACCAAATCCATTGAAACATGCATGGAAAATTAAGCCACTCGCCCCTATTTTATTCCAATAAATGAAAAGTTTAAATTACGCCACAGTGTCCCTTTGAAAGTCTCAGCATGTTCTGTGATGGAATTCTGCTGCTGCCAGTAACAGGATCACCGTTTTGGTAGATTAGGTATTTCGAAATAACAGGATGGCTTCGAGGTGTGCACACTCACCTCTCAGCTGTCCAGCCTGGGTTTGAATCCTGACCCAGCTATAAACTGTTATCCTGGTGTTTCACAGGCAGGGCGATTCATAAATGTGTGTGCCATCCTTCGGATGGATGTTAAACTGGGCATCCTGTCTGCTGGCATTAGTTGGTGATCCCACGGAGCGATCCTTCATGAGATGCAGGTGAGCTATCGCTGGCACCAATGCCAAATTCAAAATTCCTGCCCAAGGTTTAGTCTAACGTCAGGCCTGGCCAGCCGGTTCGTGAAAGACTTGGGCTGTGCTTCCCTCGGCCAACCCCACAACAACGCGGGATTAATTGTGGCCATTAAAGAAAAAGAAGAGGTACGTCCAACTATCAAAACGAAGGTCAAACTACTCAAATGGGCCAAAAAGCTTCCAGCGTGCTTGCCTATAAGGCGGGGCGGCAAAGTAGAACAGTAGAACACATCCAGGTTGATGAGGAATATGTTCCCCTCCGCTTAAGTTCCTCCGTTACATTAAGCTTCGACAATGACAAAAAAAAACAAAAAGAAAACATTGGATTCAAATATCGAGAACCAATTTACCGTAAAGCAAGTGCCATCGGTGTGAGTAAGCTCGTACCTCGCCACAAAATCGAGGTGAAAATAACAACTCTGGATAATTATTTTGTGGACAAAGACTCAAGCGCAGGTAATCAGACAAGGCAGAACAAAAGGCGATAGGCATACAGTGCGCAATAGCGGCGATGTGACATTTTATTTGAACACCAACCAAGCTAGGAATTAAAAACAGCTCATTCGGCGTAGCTCGTAGCTATAGGATTTCATCCTACATATTTGGTGAGAGACACATTTCAAAATGTGAAGATGACGTTCATGCAAATGTATGATTGTGTTACGCACACACTCAGGCAGCATATTGTGTGTAAAGTGAAAGATCAAAACAGGCAGACAAACGGACAGACCACCAAAGGTGGATGGAAGTTGTTTTCAGCCCTGTCTGTCTGTCCGTTTGTCTGTCTGTTTGTGAACAAAATATCTCAATTGTGGACGGATTCGGACGAAATTTGGCAGAGATGTAGCGTATGTGACAACGACGAAATGATTAGATTTTGGTGAAGATCCGGATTCGGCTACTAGAAGTTTTTAAGTGATTCTTCACCATTGGGAGATATGGCCAAAAATGATACATAGCAGGATATCTCAAAAAGTTGTGGACGGATTTGGACGAAACTAGGTGGACCGGTTGGGTGTCTGACAAGGACGATTCGATTTTGATAAAGATCTCAATATAGATTCGGATATGAGGATTATTTAATTGCTTGTTATTCTTCACCATTGGGAGATGGGGTCAAAAACGGTACATAGCAGGACGAAACTTGTTGGACAGGTTGTTTGTGTGACAAGGAAGAATCGATTCAATTTCAGTGAAGATCTGGTCCAGCTAGTAAAATTTTAAAAGTGATTCTTCACCATTGAGCGATATGGCCAACCAGGCGGAGGTATGCTCTCTACTGAGTGCCGTTCTAAGTTTTCTTCTTTTTTTTTTTACCCACAATATAGATGAATTGTGAGGTCCTCGACAAGCCAAGAGACATACTTCCTTCAGAAATATAGCATCAGCCTTTCAGCCGGATGCATCGCCATCAAAGGTTACAACCAATGGCCCAAAACATGACGAAAAGGGTGAAACTTTGATTACAATTTTCTCGAAAAACAGCCAGGAGGCAAAATCAGTCTTTAATATAGATGTATATTTATGTATGTGTATGTATACGTATACGTATATGGCTATACGCATGCACACACACACACACACACACACACACACACACACACACACACACACACACACACACACACACACACACACACACACACACACACACACACACACACACACACACACACACACACACACACACACACACACACACACACCGTTAGGGATATTGGCAGGTTCTTCGGTGTGGTTGATTTTGTGTATTAATTATGTTGAAAAAAGTTGTTGGTCCTAATTCTATGGTTATTAATGAGTGTGAAAAAACACAGCATTCTTGATTTCAATACCTCAACCGTAACCCCTATAAAAAAATTAACTCACTCCCACAATATCCCTAACTTATTGCGAGTAGTGTATATATATATATTGTTGCGGATCCGGGGGTCGGCGCTCCCCTTACCAAGGGGGGGTTAATCCCCTTGTCTTTTAAACTGGCCGATCCCCCAGCCCTGGAAATTATAACGCTCCTTTGCGGTCGAGATTGGCCAGGGTGATTGGTCAAGATGGATTCCCAAATACCTGCGTGCCAATCTCTCCACAAAGCAGGGAGATAATTCGCGCTCGAACCACGGATGATAGAAATTGCTGAGCGGTTTCACAATCCGCGATTCGAGCCGTTAGCAAAAAGACTAACCCGATTCTGAGCGGTTCTAATCGTGCCACGTATATTCAATTGAGAAATCACTAAAATGATCGAATGGAGAGGAAACCAAAAGGTAGGAAGAACAGAGATTTAGTAATTACGTACAAAAACCCGAAGAGGAAACGAAAGAAGGGCATGTACAAGAAGAAGAGCAAAAGGACACAGGGCAAGCTTTTAGTCTTAATTAACACACCCAGGACAACACAAACAGACTTACACGAAAGGGGAATAGCAGGAAGGAAGGTCCAAGCAGATGGGCCAGCGTTGGCTCTGGCCCCGGTTCACGCTCTACTCTGGTCCACGCTCCCCTTCGGTCCACGCTCCGGTTCCGCGGCGAAACCCGGCAGGCAGCGTGGTTGGGATTGTCGGCGCGAGTGGACCCTTCCATGCGGGGTGGTTCATATACCGGGGAGGAATTGCGTCCTTGAATCGGAGGAATCGTGACGCGTGCCTCGTGACTCTCCAATGGTGCCACTCTCCCCGGCAGACTCTCAGACTCGGCGGGCTCAGACTCGGCAGACTCCAACTCCAACCGACTCGTCTCTGGCTTGCTCCCCAACTTCTGTAAGTAGTCCCACGCGAGCGCTTATATTACGCGCTCCCGTATCAAGCCGCGTGCTTTTAGGACACACCCACCGGCGAGCTCGTCTCGGCCCTGGTTGGTCGCGAGGGCTCACCGACTCCTCCCTTGGTGACACGTTGACGGGGCCACGCCTTTGTCCTCGACGCTCCGCCCTTCTTCTCCAGCTTGACCGCATGGTTAATGGCGTCTTGAGCCAGGCAGCGAATGCTACTGGCAAGCAAGGGAACACAATTTGGAGGGAGGCCAAGCTGCAAAATGAACGGGATTGAAAAGGGGCCTAGGTTATTTGATTAATGCAACGCAGAGTCAAACTATTGGAAACAGCCTTACCTGAAACACATACTAATGAAATAACTGAAGAAGTTCCTATGGTGCCCTACGTGTTGCAATATGGACTAACTAGGGTGCGACCTTTGACCTTTACCAAATGGGAATATTTACAGGGAGTTATTTACAAGGGATTATTATTTACAAGTGACGGTTCTGAAAACAGTAACAATATATCCATATATATATATTGTTGTTGTGTTTTTTTGTTTTTTTATTCAGCATCTCCATCGGGAAGGAGAAAAGAATCTTATTCAGCATCTCCATCGGGAAGGATTTTGTCCGGTAAGCAATAAATACATGAAGGCAGCCAGCCTTACAGCTTATGAACAGAGCAATCACAAGCTCAAAGTCGGACCAGACTGTCCCAACCACAAAAAGGTCAGCACGTACTCATATGAAAAGTTTCGATGCTACCACACACGCACCTGGCAGTCAGGCGGTTTAACAGTTAGGTGTTATTGGAACATTGAGAAGTAAATGAGAAAGTAAAACACAAGGCAGAACAGATGTAAAATTGCTTAGTCAATTTTAATATCTAGAATAGTTAACACAAAATATGGCCCAGATATAAAGAGCGACAAAATACTAAAGGTTGTACAATCACACATCCCACACCTCCCTCCTCTCTCTCCCTCCTCTCTCTCCCTCCCTCCTCTCCCTCCCTCCTCTCTCTCCCTCCTCTCTCTCCCTCCTCTCTCTCCCTCCTCTCTCTCCCTCCTCTCTCTCCCTCCTCCTCTCTCCCTCCTCCTCTCTCCCTCCTCCTCTCTCTCCCTCCTCTCCCTCCCTCCTCTCCCTCCTCCTCCCCCCCCCCCCCCATTTCAGTTGCATCACTCTTCAGATGCAGATGGCCATAGCCAATTGTTTCTGACATGGTTTTCCCAAAAGGGTAATATAGTTTGAACTCATCCAACACCACAGCAAGCATGGGGGAAGGGAACACATTTGCCAACAACACGGAGCAAAGGTTTCTTCAGAAGGCAAAGCCGGCTGTCCCGTCTGTAATCATGTGAAGGGGGAATCTTAAAAGTATCATATAAAGTGACAGTGAACGCGTGTTACGATTTCTCAATACGTTTGCTATCCTGTACAAGTGTTTATTCTTTAACTAAGTAGTGGATGGCAAGCTTCTCTCGTAAGCGAGAGGACCCGGGGTGGATTCCCAAGGTGTGGTGAAATCTTGAAAAGTTTCCAAATCCAAAATCTTCTGTTCACCTCGCAGAAGCAACACAGTTAGTGGATTGGCGGATAACACAAACAGGTTGGCGGCCTCTCTGTATTCAACGACCTCCTTTTTGGTCTTGCACCCTCTGACCTGTCTTGGCTTTGTGCCTCCCAGGTGTCTGCAGGACACACACCAGTCTGCCAGTAACCCTCTTGTTAAACTCCCAAAAGCCATGCCCACTGCTCACCATTTTTTTTTTTTGTATACAAGATCGAGGCTTGTGTAAGAGCTAACATCAATCACAAAAAAGAACAAAAAAAAAAAACGGACACACAAAACATACAAAAAAAGGAACAGGAGCCAAGATGGGGAGAGAGAGGGAAGCACACAAGTACAACAGCAGAGAACAGGGACAACGGAAGATCTGTGGGAGGGAGAGGGCTTGGGGGGAGGAGGCATGGGAAGGCAGAGGGTGTGGGGGGGTGGGAAAGCATAAAACACATGAACACTGCTGGAACTACCAGGAAAGAAAAAAGTCGGTATTTTTTTTTAAATGTGGATTTGGGGTGTTGTTCCAGAGGCAGGAGTAAAGAGGAATTAAGGAGTGAAGGTGAGCAGAGAGTCTTGATTTTGGCAATTTCACCAGAAGAGGGTAACTGGCAGATCTTGTGCGACCTGCAGGAATATTTTGGGGACAGAGCACAGATAGAGCTGGGGGGGCAAGGCCAGAGAGGAGTCGGTAGAAGACAGAAAGACCACCAACCTGCCTGTGGTGAGTGAGTGAACAGCCCTCGGAGTCAGCTTCATCGCGGAAGATTCCAATGATTCTGAAAGCTTTGGTTTCAACTGCGTGAAGACGAGCTAGGTGTGAGGCAGGAGCACCAGCCCAAAGGGGAGAACAGTATTCCATTGAGCTGAGGATGAAAGCCTTGTATGTGGTGAGGAGCTCAGGTGTTCCAAGGAAGGACCTCGCACGACGGAGGATGCCCAGTCGGCGACTGGCTTTGGAGGCCAGCTTGGAAGTGTGGTTTTCCCAGGAAAGATCATGGCAGATAGTGAGAGCCAAAAGCTTGAGTGACAGAACTTCTTGGAGAGGATTGTTCAGAAAGTAGATGGGAGGGTTGTCCAATCGGTCTTTTCGGAGAGACATAGTAAGTGTGAGATTTGTCAGGATTGAAAGACACGTTCCACTTGTTTGACCAGTCTGTAATTTTGTCCAGGTCTGCAGAGAGTGAGGAGGCTGCAGACTGCCAATCTGAGGGAAGAGGAATGGAGCAGCAGAGTGTGGAGTCATCAGCAAAGAGATACAGAGGATTTTCAAGAGAGTCAGAGAGATCATTGATGAAGACCAGAAAAAGCACAGGGCACAGAACACTGCTTGGGAAACTCCAGCCTGAACAAGAAGGGGAGATGAGAGAAACCCATTCAGGGCCACACGTTGACTACAACCAGAGAGGAAGTCCGCAAGCCATGCATGGAGATTTCCATGGATACCATAGGAGGAGAGTTTGGTGAGCAGAGCGGGTTGCCAGACCGTATTGAAGGCACGTGATCTGTCAAGGGAGACAGCTCTAATTTCCTGTTTGGCATTGAGGACCTCCAGCCATTGTTGAGACATCAGAAGCAGCATGTCCAGAGTAGAGTGACCTGGTCTGAAACCAAATTTATGATCAGAGATCAAGCCATTGGAGAAGAGGAAAGATTTCATATCCGAAGCAATGATGGATTGCATGACTTTGCTGATAATTGGGAGAAGGCTGATTAGTCTGTAGTTGCAAGGATCTGTTTTTGCACCTTTTTTGTGTAAAGCGGTAATGTTGGCCGATTTCCAAGCTGATGGCAGATGACCTTGAGCAAAAGAGAGGGTGAAGAGAACAGAGAGAGGGTGAGATAGAGTGGCAGAGCAGGAGTTTCGGAGCTCCACTCACCTCCACTCATTTGTTCTTTTCTCTCACTTGTGGACCCAACTTCCGCTGAGTCTGTCCAGTCCCATTCTTCGCTCCAAGGCTTCAAGCCAGCTGTACCCCACTACTTCAGGTCATCCCCATCCATATGCATGATCTCTTCTACCCCAATTAATCCCATTCTCAAGCACTCCCCTTTTCCAAGTTATCGTTAACGTCCCCCCCCCCCCCCCTCCCCCCTCCTTCCCTCACCTCTTTTAGTTTATTTGTTACCCCTTGGTTTGTTCCTTTTCTGTTTCATCCCTGCTTTCCCCTTCCTCTTTTTTTTCTGTGTTTCACATTCAGCTTGATCACCACCATGTGTCCTCCCCCCACCCCCCCCCCCCCCCACCTTGATCTCACTCTCACCTCTACTCTGTAATTAGTGTTTCCCCTTTGCATTTTAATCTCGCTCTTCCATGAGCCTCGACCATGTATCCGTAAAAAAAAATTTTAAGTTCAGTGCAGATAGCAAGGTGGTTGATCTTCTAAGATATCCCTAGACACCAGGCGACACTGCTTACTATCTGAGTGTGGATGCTGTCGGTAGCTACTCCTACATTTTGCACACACAGGCGTTCGCATGTCATATGTGAAGAGCTATCTTTGACTTTAATAAGAGCACCATTCACAAATGTCAGGCAAATACCTGGGTCCATTAATTTGTTTCAATTTGCACAAAGGTAGTATGACTCAAAGTACAAACATCAGCCATTTTGAGGGTACCATGGGCCTCGTTATAATCTACATGTGCAACATTACTTTCCTTAAATAAAAATAATCGTGGGTCAGGTTGTTGTATGCATGTATTACAATCGCTCCTGCTCAGTTGGCAGGATAGCTTAAGAGATACGAGTACTTGCCTTTGAGTTTTCTCGCCTGGGTTTGAATCTCGGCCCAGCTATAAACTGTCACGCTAGTATTTCGCATGCAGGGCGATCCATCAATGTGTGCGCAAATCTATCAATGTGTGCACCGTCCCTCGAATGCACATCAAGCCAAAGGATTTGTCTGCCAGCATTGGTCGTTGGTAGATGTTAAAAATCTCGTGTCAATCACGAGTACGTTACCTCCGGTGCCCTGAAGAAATTACAAACTCCTGTCACCTTCAGTCGAACGTCTGGCCTGGCCATGTGGCCATGTGGTTCATGTGGAAAGACTTGGGCAAAAAGCATTCCTGGTTGATCGCACAAGTTGGGATAATTGTGACCATTAATATAGTAGTACTAGATTATAACAGCTACAGCTTTGCACTGACCATATGCTGAACTCAAAATGGCCTCTATTTGCCATGTTTGAGACTTGCTACAATAATTGCTTGCAACACTCGACATCTGTACTCATCATTTTATCAAAAGACGAGAAGTAGAACGGCACTCGTTTCAACGCCAGGCTGAACAGTTTACGTTTTTTACCCCACTGATTTTTTGCCAGATATTCTTACCTGAACCAAAATCCAATCGCTTGTTCTTGTCACCTTACCGACTCACCCACCCAGTTTTGTTATAATCCATCCACAACTTTTTGAGATATCCTGGCCACAGACACACAGACCTCCGTCCACCTTTGGCAGGGGTGAAAGCATAACCTCCGTCCACCTTCGGTGGTGGAGGTAAAAATGCTCTTTTGAACCAGAATAGCACTACGTAGAGCGCATACCTCCGCTAGGCTGAACAGTTTGTTTTGTATCCCAATGACAGGCCGGATCTGGATTTGGACCTGAACCAAAATCTAATCGGCTTGTTCTTGTCACCTAACCAACTCATCCACCTAGTTTTGACATAACCCATCCATAATTTTTTGAAATGTCATGCTATGTGTCGTTTTTGGCTCCGTCTCTCAATGGTGAAGAATCACTTAGATAATAAAAAAATTAAAAAATAAAAACTCTGGGATCCAGATCTTCACCAAAATTGAATCAATTCATCCTCGTCACACACCCAGCCTGTCCACCAAGTTTCGTCCAAATGCGTCCAACTACCTTTTGAGATATCCTATTCAGAGACAAACAGACAGACGGACAAGGGTGAAAACATAACCTTCGGCCGTGGAGGCAATCAAACTTTTTTTCCTAGGCTGCTATATGATTAAATCCATTTGAATGGTAAAGGGTAACGTGTAATCAACTTGATGAAACAAAGCTTGCATTTAAAAAAAACGCCAACAAAAAACAAAGCCCATTTCTCTCTCCAATTTCAATGGTAAAGTGAAAAACAGACTCACGCTGATAAATCATATATGGAGAATGTACTTTCAACAATGTTCTGCTTGTAGACACAATTTCTGTTTATTAAACATGCCATTTTATTTTAAAATGAGACAACAGGTTAACAGTGCACCAGAGGTAACAATGCTGATAATGTGGCAAGCTGAATTTACCAAAAACTGCCAATATATTTGCAATTTTTTTCAAAGTCTGTGTGCAGATCCGAATTTAAATTTTTTTTAAATAACGACAAAAAGCACGGCCATTCTAACATTGCCTCCCCTTCGTACGACAGTAATTGGGTAAGTGCAAAGGTGGTCACAGTCCTCCCCCACCCCCCTCCAAGACACTCAAAGCCAAACGTATATACAGGACCTGCCATCTTGGCCGAACCTCAGATATGGTACAAAACAGGGCCGGATGGCTGTGGCCAAACGGGTAATCGTTCTTGTCGCAGTTTGCCCGAAATGGTAATATAGGCCAAAATGACCCAGTAGCAAAGCAAGCATAAAGCAAGGGAACACTCATTTGCCAACAACACAGAGCAAAGATTTCTTCAAACGACAAAGCTGTAATCATGAGAAAGAAGAAGTGTCTTAAGGTATCAACAAAATGTATTCTTTCTTGACAGTTGCGTCAGGCTCATTGATTATAATTTGCTAATCTGTTCTTTCATGTCCACAGTTATTCCTACCTTCTCGTAGTGTCAGCCGGGTAAAGTTTCACACAAAATCTTTCACGAATTGGCTGGCCTGGTTTGCCGTTCAAGCGAATAAAAAGGGGCAGTAATTTGGAGAAAATTTTTTCATGGTTCCGATATATCTCGCCTACTCTTCTCGCCTACTTTCGCCTACTATACCTTCGCCTATCTCACCTACTCTTCGTGAAGGACACCGTGGGATCGCCAATGTCCACAAACTAATGGTGGCAGATGGGACGCCCAGTTGAACATCCATCCGAAGGAAAGAACGCACCGATTCCTCACCATGCTATTTAAGACTCCAGGATGACAGTTTATAGCTGGATCGAGATTCAAACCCAGACTAGACAGCTTAGAGGTGAGCGTGCATACATCTAGACCCCAGGACGATAGTTTATAAGCTGGATCGAGATTCAAACCCAGACTAGACAGCTTAGAGGCGAGCGTGCATACATCTAGGCCCCAGGACGACAGTTTATATGCTGGATCGAGATTCAAACCCAGACTAGACAGCTTAGAGGCGAGCGTGCATACATCTAGACCCCAGGACGACAGTTTATATGCTGGATCGAGATTCAAACCCAGACTAGACAGCTTGGAGGCGAGCGTGCATACATCGAGACCCCAGGACGATAGTTTATAAGCTGGATCGAGATTCAAACCCAGACTAGACAGCTTAGAGGTGAGCATGCATACATCTAGGCCCCAGGACGATAGTTTATAAGCTGGATGGAGATTCAAACCCAGACTAGACAGCTTAGAGGTGAGCGTGCATACATCTAGACCCCAGGACGATAGTTTATAAGCTGGATGGAGATTCAAACCCAGACTAGACAGCTTAGAGGCGAGCGCGCATACATCTAGACCCCAGGACGATAGTTTATAAGCTGGATCGAGATTCAAACCCAGACTAGACAGCTTAGAGGCGAGCGTGCATACATCTAGGCCCCAGGACGACAGTTAATATGCTGGATGGAGATTCAAACCCAGACTAGACAGCTTAGAGGCGAGCGTGCATACATCTAGGCTCCAGGACGACAGTTAATATGCTGGATGGAGATTCAAACCCAGACTAGACAGCTTAGAGGCGAGCGTGCATACATCTAGGCCCCAGGACGACAGTTAATATGCTGGATGGAGATTCAAACCCAGACTAGACAGCTTAGAGGCGAGCGTGCATACATCTAGGCTCCAGGACGACAGTTTATATGCTGGATCGAGATTCAAACCCAGACAAGACAGCTTAGAGGCGAGCGTGCATACATCTAGGCCCCAGGACGACAGTTTATATGCTGGATCGAGATTCAAATCCAGACTAGACAGCTTAGAGGCGAGCGTGCATACATCTCGGCTATTCTGCTAGCTCAATTGTCAATCTATCTACAACACAATGTCAGTTTGTGTGTTTGTACAGATGGCTGTCCCTGTTCGTAAGTGTAGGTTTAAAGGCCAATCTTTTAACATGAATGTGTGATCACTATGGTCTATTTTTGAGGGGAAAAAACTCTAAAAACATTTTCCATAAAAGAGCAATTATGTATTGGAATTGTAGATGGTGGCTTACAAACCGAGCCTTAAGGGCGGTGTACAGCAACGTTTTTTTTTTTTAATAACAATAAATACAAGGCGCAGGGTGGTGAAATTCGCTGCAAGTGATGTGCAACACGCGCAGATTAAAACGAGTGTTCATTTACGTCTTATCTTTATGCCATCATTTACTTTACGTAAGATGTCTAATAAATAAAGACGATACAAGCCCACCTGACGCTCGTCCGAGGCTTCAGACTTTGGCATGCTCACCAGGCTGCACCGTCGAATAAACTGTGAACCCATCAACCCTTTCCACTAGTAGCATTATGAAACACAGGCATTGAAGACATCAGTGTTCTTGTACTACCTAGTAGTATAAGATGGTGAAGATATGTAGTGTATTTCTATGTTTAAGCTCTCTAATGTGGGTTAAAATTTGGACCATATTATAAACAGTTATTTTGGTGCTTCACAAGCAGGGCGTTGCATCACAAGCGTTAAGGTTGTTGGGGTTTGGGTTAGGGTTGTTAGGGTTGGGGTTGGGGTTACGGTTAGTGGTGCCGACCGAGGGACGGACTATATATATGAATGAATGATCGTTTTAAGGCCATTTTCCCGCTAGAGCGGGGGTTAGCCTTGCGGGCCCTATGACAATCATGGTTCCCTGTTTGAGGCAATATTTTTATGGCCGGATGCCCTTCCTGACGCCAACCCTTGGTCACGCTCTTACGATGTGCAGGGATACGGTGTACCTATTCTAAACCGGGGTACACACCGGGATCATTCATCCCAGCAAGCTGGTACTCAATTTGCCGACCTCGGAAGGATGACAGGCTGAGTCAACCCCCTGGCGTTAATTTCAGCGATCGATTGGGATTCGAACCCAGGATCCTAGGATCCTAAGCCGGCACCCTAACCGCTAAACCAACACCAGGCAACACGTGACTATAAGCTGTGGTTTTGACTGCTCGCATTAGCTGGGGAAATTTAAACATCACATGGTGCCTTTTGCAAAGGGTAGGTGAATTATCACCGGCACGCTGGCCAAATCTCAAATTCCTGTCCAAGTCACCTTGAGCCGAACGTCAGGGCCTGGCCAGCTGGTTTGGGAGACTTGGGCGAAACGTACATTCCAAGCACCACCAACCCAAACTTAATGGGAAAATGACGTAAAGAGTAGCGTACTTGTTCTGTAGATGAATTAAAAGGACATTCGTCAACAATGGTCACCGTGTTTTGAGGAATTTGGTCCCGGCCGGCATCACGTGAGCCAGTGATCCCGGCCGGCATCACGTGAGCCAGTGATCCCGGCCGGCATCACGTGAGCCAGTCATCCCGGCCGGCATCACGTGAGCCAGTGATCCCGGCCGGCATCACGTGAGCCAGTGATCCCGGCCGGCATCACGTGAGCCAGTGATCCCAACATCATGAGCAATGGTTTCAGATGAGAATGTCAAATATGTCAACAAAGTCAGACTTTGTCCAAATAGAATGTCTGGTGACAGATCAAAGGTCATAGGTTAGTTTACTATAGGCCTATTTACCTAACCTGCCTGTTACGTTAGGTAAACATACTAAACTGTCTTGTACACGGTTGTCCAGGCATACATTGTCAAATTATAGGAGAGTACCCCCACATAGGACGTATTTACTACCAGTACCAAAGGCTTTTAGTGGCTGGTACACCGAGTCATCCTCAACACCCGGTGCTGTTATAAGCGCAAAGCATGAAAAATAAAACGGAAAATCATTCCTGTCACAGAAAAGGCAAACGATGCGTCAGGAAACAGGAATCTGAGCGGATCCTGCTGTCAGCACTCTTGTCTTGAGAGAACGCGTGCGAACAGCACAGACGGCAAGTTTGATACAGCGAAAAAGAAACTTGAATGGAAAACGTGAAGATAAAGCGGCAAAATGTCGACAATTGGACAAACAACAGCTGTGGCATCCGGTCTGACGTCATTACTACAGCATCCCTATTTTAGGGGTTTAAACAACAAAAGAACATCTATTCATTGTCACGAACACACAAGAAGGCAAGTTTATGATTTCCGAGAACAACTATTCTCTTCTTTGTTACAGGAAAGAGTGCTGTTAGCGATTATTGCCGTGTACCTTAATTAAAGACGAAGGCCTTCCTCGGTAGCCACGCAGCCCAGCAAAGCCGGCGCCATTTTCTTTTAAAGGGGTAACGTATGCTGTGGGAGGAAAAACTCGGCGAACCGGATGTGCCTGCAAGCGTCTCGAAATTTTGCCTTTTTAGGGATTTTATTGTGTAAACATATTAAATTGCGCATTAGTATTTACTTTTACTAACATCGAAAGGGATCGAGGCATTATTCCGACGACCAACCTTATGTTCATGAAACAACATCACTCGCACTGCAGATACCGTCTGGTCCGCTTCCCTCATTTCTGAACATATTATTCAACGGAACATTCATTCACACCTTTCATGCGAGAATATATTAACGTTCGGATAACATGCTGGTTTGAATGTTCTGCGATGTAGACCCTTTTATCGAAAATGCTTTAAGCAGGCCGTCCACAAGCACATACTTCTCAAAGACACCACAATGACAATGGTATCAAAGGGCGAATGGCCGCCTTGGACTTGTAGTCCGTTGACGGTCGGCTTCGCCTTCTTTCCCATGGTTGTTAGTATAACCCTCTTCATTCATTTGGTTGAGAAAAATAAGTGTGCTAAAAATATAGGATTCCCAGATTAACTTTCAATTTTGAACATTAAAAATTAATTAATAAAATACGGGACATATATTTATAACATACGCAAATATAGCGATTCCGTCGCACCGCGGGGCGAAAGGGGGACTATGGTTTTCCCCTCCGTCCGTGTCCGTCCGTCCGTCCGTGCATGCGTGCGTGCGTAAGCGAAGGACCCCATTCGAATTTGGTGTGCAGGTGCAACCCACGTCAAAATCCAAGATGGCCGCCGCCATGTATGTCTGAACCTTGTGAGCGGAATATCTTCCTTCCGCTCACAAGGTAAAGTGATGTGAGTTGACAAAGTGGAAGACGCAAGGCGGCCATCTTGGATTTTGACGTGGCGACCCAATTTTCAATAGCGTTCTTCCTTATGCGTAGATACACCCATACACCAGATTAGAAGTTAGTAGTTCGTTTATTTGTCCCCCGTTGCACCGCAGAGCGAAAGGGGGACTATGGTTTTCCCCTCCGTCCGTGTGTGCGTCCGTCCGTGCGGCCGTCCGTGCGTGCGTGCATCCGTCTGTCCGTGCGTACGTGAAGGACCGAATTCTTATTTGGTGTGTGGGTGCAACCCACGTCAAAATCCAAGATGGCCACCGCCATGTATGTCTGAACCTTGTGAGCGGAATATCTTGAAAAATAAGCGAAGTACCAACTTCTAATCTGGTGTGTGGGTGTATCTAGGCATAAGGAAGAACGCTATTGAAAATTGGGTCGCCACGTCAAAATCCAAGATGGCCGCCACCATATATATATGTCTGAACCTTGTGAGCGAAATATCTTGAAAAATAAACGAACTACTAACTTCTAATCTGGTGGGTGGGTGTATCTATGCATAATGGAGAACGCTATTGAAAATTGGGTCGCCACGTCAAAATCCAAGATGGCCGCCTTGCGTCTTCCACTTTGGCAACTCACATCACTTCACCGATGGGGGACTGAGGCGTAACGCTTGTTTTCAAGATATTTCGCTCACAAGGTTGACACATATATGGTGGCGGCCATCTTGGATTTTGACGTGGGTTGCACCCAAACACCAAATTAGAATTCGGTCCTTCGCTTACGCATGCACGTACGCATGCACGTACGGACGGACGCACGGACGCACACACGGATGGAGGGGAAAACCATAGTCCCCCTTTCGCTCCGCGGTGTGACAGGGGACAACAAACTGTATTTACCTCTGCCACCGAGGATATGTTTTCACCCCTATTTGCCTGTCTGTTTGTCTGATTGCAAACAAGATATCTCAAAAAGTTGTAGATGCATTCAGATGGAATTTAGTTGACAGGTTGGGTGTTTGACAAGGAAGAATTAATTCGATTTTGGTGAAGATCTGAATGCAGATATAACCATTTTTTTTTTTTTTTAAGTGATTCTTCACCATTGAGAGATGGGGCCAAAAACAATGATATAGCATGATATTTCAAATGTTGTGGAGGACTTATGACAAAACTAGGTGGATGAGTTGGTAAGGTGACAAGAACAAGGCCATTAGCTTTTGGTTCAGGTCCGAATCCAGATCCGACCGAGCAGTGGGATACAAAACATAAACTGTTCAGCCTAGCGGAGGTATGCGCTCTCCGGAATGCCGGTTTAGTTATCCTTTTGTTTCTCTTATTTCCTAATATGTACGTACCTACTATAACCTCGCTTATTTGCTGAATATTCCCTGAGGCAAGATTTCTATTAATTAGAAATGTTGTCATATTTCTTTAAATGCCCTTACAAGGAACATCAACGTAGGAGCTGACACAATGGCTGCCAACCTATGGTTGTTTGTCCGCCTCTATCCTTTTGTTACGGATTCGTCACTTCCGTCTTTGTGGTTGTCATCCACTTGAAGCATTTTTAGTTTCATGTACTATTATTGTTACAGTTTGAGTGTGAAATGGAGATAACTGTCCTCAAAGGTAAAAATAATGTCTCAGAAGGAAAACGAGATGGGTGAGGGCGAAAACGGAAGAAGAAGAAGAGGCTCTACCAAATTCATAACAGTACCTACTATAACCTCGCTTATTTGCTGAATATTCCCTGAGGCAAGATTTCTATTAATTAGAAATGTTGTCATATTTCTTTAAATGCCCTTACAAGGAACAAGGAACATCAACGTGATTAACACCACAGTTACGGATGGCCGATTGCGAGACTTTACACTCCCGAGGCGAAAACTCAATGGCGGATTCAAACTCAACACAAAGTTAAACGCGCGGAATGGCAGACACAGCAAAGCTCCGCAGCCTTATCTATTAAAATCCAACACCCAGGAAAACTGCGTTCAGATATATACAGAAAATAATATAAGGATTTATTAATGAAAAGTAAAGACAGTGAAAAAGCCCGCGCCGGTAATACTAATAACTCTAATAAGCCTAAATTGGGATCCCACACACAACAGATACCAAACACGATACGAGGGAGATTATGAATACGAAAATAACACGTCTCGTCAGGTAAAGTGTAACGCGGAGCTCGGGCTTATCTGGCTCCTTTCGTCTTCTTGTAACACGGCCGCGCTCAACCGCCACCAGGCCTCGTCGGTTCAACGGCACACCCACACCACGAGCTCCCTTGCTCCAACGGTCCAACGCAGGGCTGCACAAAGCAAACGAACTCCACTCGACCAGGGCCAGGAAGGACTCCTTTGAACTCCACTCGACTCGACTCTCTGCGGGAGTGCTGGCAGCCAAGTGCCAACTGTTCACTGCTCTGTGCCAACTGCCGACTGCCTGCGACGAACGAACCTCGAACTGCAACGAACTGCTGCGAACTGCCGTGTGCTCTGTGTGTCCTGTGTGCCCTGTGTGCCACGAAATGGCGTCCGACCGTCGCTAATATTGGTGGCCGATGACGTCACATTGGCGCACTCCTCAGCCAATCATAGCCTCCCAACTCGCCGGCTCGCCCAGGTCCCGCCCTCTGCGGCATGCTACTCCTGACATCTCCCGTCCCCGACCCCGCGGTCCTTGTGTTATAACACGTGCCAGGCGAGGTTTGTAGGCCTTGGAGGTGTAAACGGTGGCGGTGTATTGTGGCGGTGTTTTTGGCCTGGTTTCCTGTCCGTTTATTCCGAAGTCATTGTCAGGGAAAGGAATTATTTAATGTTGCGCTAAGGACCTAACTAATGTTTATGTGGTTTGCAGTGCCATAATGGACAAAGGTTTGACTACTAGGTGAGACTCACAGGGGCGTTACCTTTAATCCCTCACTATTTAACACTCGAACCTCCAGGTAGGTCCACAATCATACATCTTCCCCCGACAAACGCCTAAACATCAAGAACTTATTACATGTAGAGTCCCTGTCACGACAGCCGAATACCTACCTATTCAGATCTACCTAGCTCTAGATGTTGCTCTACCAAATTCATAACACAGCCCCCCCCCCTGGAACCGTAGCTCCTGCAAGGTTCACCGCAGGCTCTACCATTCCAGCCTTAACACTTACTGTCACACACTTAATTAACCTATGAAATAAATCAGGAAGGGCTGTGGGAAGTGAGTCGGACTACCTACCTACACTTCCTTAACATGCTGAACTCCTTAACCATCATGCAAGTATGTACATTTTCTTCGTTGTTCCTGTGGAGGGAGGAAACAAACAACACACAACACTAACTTAACCACAAAACTTAACCATCTTTCCAAACTCAAAACTCTAACCTTTGTACATACCCCGGTCTACAGACCGCGTCCCCCGGTGGATGCCACAAGACTCAACCTTACCTGCGGGGCCATCCCCAATGCATCCCCCTAAATTTCCACGGGCCCTGTCCAGATGTTACAGGTGAGTGACACGGCTCGGTGGATTTCGCCCACATTCATGCAACACAGAACCCTTAACCACTCATTCTCATTCCATAGGTCATCAAGGCATTTCAAAAATCAACAAAGCACTTATTTCAATACACCCCCTGCAGGACCATGGCATTGATGTCATTCACGTGTGTGTGCATTCCTCAACTAGGCAGCGGGGAGGTACCGCACAAAAAGATGGTGGGGGCGCATCAGGCTGTGGTGCCCGCAGTCCCAAAAACAAGTCAACCGACTTACAAGTTCATTGCCCCCCCCCCCCCCCCCTTTACCTCTTGGCCCCGTGACAGCCCAACAGCCCCTTTTCGCCGTTACCTCGCCGGTGAGGGTCTCCACACACACCAGGCTCCTTTGCCTCCTGCTTTCGCGCAGCAACACGGGTCACCGGGGGACTTCCTCACCCCGCGGCGCCCAACCAGACCCTCCACCGACGAGCTCCAATTTCCAGTTACCACCGGCTGCCAGGGGTAATTGCCGCAGAGGGGGGCCCGCAGGCATCGCTCCTCAGAGCTTGCTCTGTACCTGCGGACACACACACCTTCCCCACCCACAAGACCCCAAAACACACTTCCTCCCCCGCTGCCATTCAATTCTCCACACAACTCAGCACAATTCAGTACAATTCCATAGATGGTGTAAAAGGTGTAACAAGGCTTGCCATGGCCTGCCACATGTGAAATCCCCCAGTTCACATTTAAACCATCACACATTTCCAAAAGCACATTTCCAAAAGCACAAGTATCGCCCCTCATTATCTCCAATAATCATCACTCACTCTCCAGGTTCCACTCTCACGACCACATCAAAACACCTAACCACAATACAAAAACATACGCCACCCACAAGACACTGTGGCTCCCATTCCATCCCCTCACCGGCCATGTCATCACTCTCACCCGCCTCCCAACTCCAATTTACATGTCCCCAATTTCCCAAAGCAAATCCTGAAGCCTGGGACAGTACTCCTCAAAACACTCACCTCAAGTGCAGGTAGTTTCCGGTTGGTCAGGTTCAAGAGTGTCATCCACCCTTACAATTCCCAAAATTTCACATGGGGCCTACCAAATACTTCCAAATTTCTCTTTTGTCCCCACTACACTGGCAGGTATGTGGATCCGCATCCAACGGTGATCATCGCTACACAACTACCTATGGCCACGACAGCTCTGCACCTCTACCGTGCAAGGGTCACCGGGACAAGGTGAGCAGTCAAAACGCCAACATGGCCCATGAGTGTCCATAAGGGTGCGACCCACCATCCATCCTTCGGCCCCCCTGCGAGGAACACAGCTGCAGCAGCCCCAGCTGGCCAATGTGGTGAGCACTTGCTGCCACAACACACACTACCGCACACACAACCTCGGCCCTGGGGGGCACGGTCGCAGTGCGTGGCATCCCTACAGCCACGTCCCCTGCACCTCCCCATCATCCCCCAGTCCGACTACAGAACTGCAGCCCCCCAGTGCTCACCCACACTTGACCACACCAAGGTCCAGTCAACAGCCATGCTCCACCAGGAGACCCACCCAGAAGACATGGTCCACACACCTCGGACACGCACAGCACCACGTTGACCCTCAGGCTACACAACTACATCCCCATCATCCCGCGTCCCAAATATCAGCACAGTTGCCCCCGCAACCAGTTGAAAGCTGTGTCTTGCTACCCTATTAATTTCATCACAGCCTCCAACACTTTGGTCTGCACACCTGCATCAATAATGGCGTCACTGTACAGTGTCCACCATGGCATTTCAAAATCCACCCTTAAATTTCCATCTAACCCACAGATTACCCATGCCAAACATTTGTCACCTTTTACTAACCTCACCAAAGAAGGATGCTTTGCCATACACATGCCAGCCGAGCATGGCCCATATGCTCGGCGCGTTACACATCTCCCGATTCACATCCCCATGGCTCTCTTCGCAACCCGAGAGTCCATAAATCACAACGGAGCATCTGTGGAAGGTCACTCACACCATCACGTTCCACAGATGCCCCAATGGTTGTCCGGCAGGCTATCTCCATCCCTGTCCATTCGGTTTGACCCGCGTCCATAGACCAACCACCATGCCAGGTCACCACATGCTGGTTGTCCCAGAGTC
Source organism: Myxine glutinosa (assembly GCF_964187855.1). Lineage (NCBI taxonomy): Eukaryota > Metazoa > Chordata > Myxini > Myxiniformes > Myxinidae > Myxine > Myxine glutinosa. Next base: position 47,154,981 of record NC_136268.1, read on the forward strand.
CCTGGAGGAGAGTGCCAGGCCGCATGCCCGGGTGGTCACCACATCAGTCCCAAGTTGGCCGTCCGCAGTGCCACCACCAAAGCGCGACCCACAACACCTCCCCCTAGTGGTCCTCAATATTTGCCATCCCAGGCTTGAGAAACCACCTCGGACCTCCCTGGAGGTCTTAACCCCCACCAGGGTCCGGTGACCCTGCCGGCCCGAGCCGCTGGCTCGGACGGCGCCCCGACGGACAAGGGACGCCACACTCCACCAGACCCCCCGTGGGACCCAGGTCGTACCTCGACACCCAAGGCTGGACCCCACGTCCAAATCTCGCCATCACAGCCCCCCCCCGCTGGCCGGCATACCCAAATTTTGAAAGGGGCAACTTTTGCCCGAGGCCATCACCCATGACCTCTCCATGTCCAAATCCCGCAGCCCGGGGACCAATCCCCACCATGGCTGCTCCAAATCAAGTTCCCATTGTAATTTTATTTTAAATTTTATTTTACAAATTTTCATTCCCACTGCCAAACCGCAGCTGCAGGGAACAACCTCTACCACCGGTTGTTCTGCCCCTCCCTGCAGTTGATCCAAATTCCCTACAGGGACCAAATCTCCAGAAGCTCTATCTCCCGATCCTCCAAGATCCAAATCCAGCCCGGAGCCAACACACTCCCCCAACTGGTTGTCCAATTTTGGAGCCTCTGTTTCCAAATAGCAGTGTACAGTGAGCGTCCCCTCGGTCATTCCAACCACCTCCTCGGACCAACTCACCTCATCACCCAGGCTCCTTTGGGCCTGAACAAGCTCTACCTCCATGGGACTGTCACAGGTCTCCAGCCGCTGGATCAAATCATCCTCATCCTCATCATTTCCACAAATCATTCCTGGCCCCGCCAGGCTTTGATCAATATCCCCAATAAATACCCGGTCCGGCTCTATCGCATGGACCCCCAAAAACTCTACCCCCTCTTGCTCCGCACCACCGCCCTGGTGCTGCACAATTCCAAATTCATCCCCCGGTTGGGGTGTTGTGACATCCACACGGTCCCGATAAACAACCAGGCCAGAATGTGGGAAACATTCCCCTTTCAATCCATTAATTTGGTCACTCATGTCCTTCAGTCCTTCCCTCCATTCCTTCCCCTGCGACTCCATTTTATTATCCATCCCTTCAATTTTATTTTCCAACCCATCAATTTTGTCATTCAATTCCCGACTGGCTCGCTCACTCTGTGCGTTCATATCTCCCATCTGCTTTCCCATTTTGTTTTCCAGCCCATCAATTTTAATACTCTGAGCATCCATTAATTCCTTTTAAAATTTCATTAAAGCCTGGTCGTCTCTAGGGGCCGTCCCACTTGTTCCCGACTCCCCGGTAGAGGAGGGGCATAAGTTGGTGCTCGGGACGAGGGAGGTTCCAAGGCTCACCTCTGCATCAAATTCCCCTATTTCCGGCTCACTCCCAACGCTGACGGAGGCCTCGCTACGCACCTCCATTTCGTCGACCTCCGAGCTCCGACATCCGCTTTTCGGAAGGTCGTTCCCCGCGCGCGTATTTATTTCAATTCCAAAAACACAATTTAAATTTGACGAAGACGCGATATCGCGCTCCGTATGCCCAATTGATTACTAAATTTCTCCGCCTCGCCTATAAAAATTTTGCGTTCGAACGTCGGGCGCAATGCACTCCCGACCGTGTCGATGTCTCGCCGCGGACAAAAAAAATTTGTCCGACGGGTTCAAATCCTACACTCCTGACACCACTTGTTACGCAACCGTGATTAACACCACAGTTACGGATGGCCGATTGCGAGACTTTACACTCCCGAGGCGAAAACTCAATGGCGGATTCAAACTCAACACAAAGTTAAACGCGCGGAATGGCAGACACAGCAAAGCTCCGCAGCCTTATCTATTAAAATCCAACACCCAGGAAAACTGCGTTCAGATATATACAGAAAATAATATAAGGATTTATTAATGAAAAGTAAAGACAGTGAAAAAGCCCGCGCCGGTAATACTAATAACTCTAATAAGCCTAAATTGGGATCCCACACACAACAGATACCAAACACGATACGAGGGAGATTATGAATACGAAAATAACACGTCTCGTCAGGTAAAGTGTAACGCGGAGCTCGGGCTTATCTGGCTCCTTTCGTCTTCTTGTAACACGGCCGCGCTCAACCGCCACCAGGCCTCGTCGGTTCAACGGCACACCCACACCACGAGCTCCCTTGCTCCAACGGTCCAACGCAGGGCTGCACAAAGCAAACGAACTCCACTCGACCAGGGCCAGGAAGGACTCCTTTGAACTCCACTCGACTCGACTCTCTGCGGGAGTGCTGGCAGCCAAGTGCCAACTGTTCACTGCTCTGTGCCAACTGCCGACTGCCTGCGACGAACGAACCTCGAACTGCAACGAACTGCTGCGAACTGCCGTGTGCTCTGTGTGTCCTGTGTGTCCTGTGTGCCCTGTGTGCCACGAAATGGCGTCCAACCGTCGCTAATATTGGTGGCCGATGACGTCACATTGGCGCACTCCTCAGCCAATCATAGCCTCCCAACTCGCCGGCTCGCCCAGGTCCCGCCCTCTGCGGCATGCTACTCCTGACATCTCCCGTCCCCGACCCCGCGGTCCTTGTGTTATAACACGTGCCAGGCGAGGTTTGTAGGCCTTGGAGGTGTAAACGGTGGCGGTGTATTGTGGCGGTGTTTTTGGCCTGGTTTCCTGTCCGTTTATTCCTAAGTCATTGTCAGGGAAAGGAATTATTTAATGTTGCGCTAAGGACCTAACTAATGTTTATGTGGTTTGCAGTGCCATAATGGACAAAGGTTTGACTACTAGGTGAGACTCACAGGGGCGTTACCTTTAATCCCTCACTATTTAACACTCGAACCTCCAGGTAGGTCCACAATCATACATCTTCCCCCGACAAACGCCTAAACATCAAGAACTTATTACATGTAGAGTCCCTGTCACGACAGCCGAATACCTACCTATTCAGATCTACCTAGCTCTAGATGTTGCTCAACCAAATTCATAACAGTACCTACTATAACCTCGCTTATTTGCTGAATATTCCCTGAGGCAAGATTTCTATTAATTAGAAATGTTGTCATATTTCTTTAAATGCCCTTACAAGGAACATCAACGTAGGAGCTGACACAATGGCTGCCAACCTATGGTTGTTTGTCCGCCTCTATCCTTTTGTTACGGATTCGTCACTTCCGTCTTTGTGGTTGTCATCCACTTGAAGCATTTTTAGTTTCATGTACTATTATTGTTACAGTTTGAGTGTGAAATGGAGATAACTGTCCTCAAAGGTAAAAATAATGTCTCAGAAGGAAAACGAGATGGGTGAGGGCGAAAACGGAAGAAGAAGAAGAGGCGGATCGAGTGAGCTCGGGAAAGGAAAGCCGATCTGCTTCGAGAAGTCGAGCGGACGCTGGTGGACATTGGTCATGAGCGAATATTGGTTTCCCCGGGAAAGGGATTCCTGTGGCAGTGTCGTTATTGCTGTGGCAAATAAACCTGCGTGACAGGTTTTGCTTTTGGTTCCGAAAGTGAATCATCGCTGGAGAGCAGGTACGCCTCCATTACCGGCCCGTCCGCCATTTCACCTCGCACCAGCCATTTCACCTCGCACCAGCCATTCGCCTGGTTCTCTTGTCGTGGAATTCGCTTGGGAACTCGCGGTTCTTCGCGGTTCTCCGCTTGGGAGCCGCTGATCATTCATGTCAGCATCATTCTCTGGTGAACTGAAGGTGTGAATTCCCAGTCGCCTTTTGGGTGAACTTTTACCGGACCGATGTCGGCCCGACATCTCACCAAGCGGCTCGTCTGCAGCGTCGACTGTTAGCCGTTCTGGGTTCAGGTCTCAGTACAACCTTTTCTTGTGATCACGAGAGCCAAGGGGATCGACTTTGGCCTGGTATCGTGACACAGTGACTTTGGGGGATGTTACCAATTGCTCACGTGGGAATACCGCGAGTTATTGATTCAGGAAATTGGTGGTACCATCATAGAAATTATATGGTGTTTGCTGTGCAAGTGAGGTTTTCTTGTACGTGCGTTACTTGTTATTATTGTGTGGTTTTAATGCAATACTTGGTTTTTGTTGCAACTGATTGGTGTGGTTTCACCATTGGTCATTGGCACACATTATGGCACATCTTTCTGCCGTGATTCCTTTCGGGGCTCGGAGGTACACCGTGGCCGGGGTTTGGGGAGGAGCCCGTAACACTTTTTAATGTTGTGTCAAGCAGGGAAGCAGCACGTACCATTTTTCAAGTATTTGGTATGACTCGGCTGGGATTTGAACTGCCAACCTCCCATACGCAGAGAAGATGCTCCAACTAACTAACCATTGCGCCACCGAGTCAGAAAGAAAGTTTGTAACATAAATGTCATTCTTCAAAATTTGTAACATAAATCATCTCTCAGACAATGGTCTGTGGTAAATGATATTGTCGCATCAGAGGGTTCACTAACGCAGACCGTCTGATCCAGCAGTCTAGTACCTCTGTATCTGGCCAAACTATAGTTACACAGGTCGCTGTGAGCAGACAGCACTCATCTTTCCTCTCCATGTCTCAATAGAGGGAGTCTGTTATAATTGGTTCACGAGTTATCAAGTGACCACTATATTCGTCATGTGTGTGTTTCTGTCTGTCCGCAGCATAACTACCCGATGACATCATCCGATCTTGATGAAACTTGGGTGGGAGGTTGATATCATGATCTAGTTGTGTCCTGCCTAGAGTGGGGGTATTGCGCCCATTGTGGGCGGAGCCACGCCCGAAAAAGATGTCTTTTTAGGGGATAATCGAGTTCAAGATACATCTTCTCCGAGGGGTTTGGTGGAATCTGACAGGGGTTTTGGTATTTGGTTAGGCCAATGTCATGTGTCTAGCCCCACGGAGCTCGATTTTTCATTTTTGTTTTTTTTCATTTCATTTTTCACCGAATTTTCGGTATTGTGTAGCTAACTAACCTCATAACTGATTATACATTATTTTCTATCTCATTTCAAGGTCAGTAACATTCGTTTTGACATTTCCAGGCCTGGCCTGTTTTGGTTATAGTCCATCCTTTGTCATTGAATACCGCTCGGTCGTGAACCATCGTCGTCTCCTGACTTGTTTCATGTTATAATATAATAAATGTTATAATTTCAGATATTCCGAAGGTCCTTCAATATGGTGGAACCGGTGGTCTTTCTCGCACGTGGGGAGTGAAAGGCGGGAAGATGCTTCTTATATATAAAATGGTTTATTAGAGAAATGACACGGGAAGTCAAGACAATGAATCTCAGACTAATCCAGGGCATAAGACAACAAATAAGGGGAAGGTACGACACAAACTTAATGTACAAAGAAACTAAAACCCCTATAGTGCCAATCTCACACACAGCCAGACCATACAATGGGGAGACAGGCAAGACCAGTGATGATCACTGGCGATGAATGACGAGTCGGCTGGGCGTCCCTCACTTTGAAGAGCAGAGCTCACAGAGAAGAGAAGAGCAAAGGGTCTAACTGCATGAGTTTGGGACAAAGGGAGGTCCATGGCCAAGGGAGTTTGTAGGCCTAGAGCAGCGCAAAGAGAGCATTTGCGCATGCGCTCAGTATTTATGCCCTTGGGCCCGCCTTCCAGCACCTCACTGGTCCTGTAATTGGCCGCCCCACCATGCCAGGTGGCGCCTCTGCAAAAAACATCCAGTCCATTGCAGCTCGTTACAGCCGCTGGAGTTGCGGTCCTGTGAGGAAACCAACGAGTTGGGAGGGAGGGCAGGGGAAGGGGGAAAGGGCGTTGGGGGTTTCCAGTCACCTTATATATGCCCATTTTCACTCACCTCAAGTCATCCACCTGGCATAGCCTGTAAACAGGAGGTTTTACGCACGATGTCCTTTCCCTATACAGCTCTATGATGGACGCTCACTACCTTCTCGGTGCACGTGTTACATACAACTTACCTCTGAGACGTGTCCCTAATACAGGTGTAAATCTAACGTACTCGAGCACACAGTCCATACGATTCTTAACACATTCTAGCTATGGTTCCCCATCCCCTCCTTCCACGTAACACAGCCCCTTCCCGGGAACCTTCGGCTACTGCCATCGTTCTCCATCGGGAATCCAATATTCCAGCCTTAACACTTACCATCACATCCAAGATTAACTTATCCACTAAATTAACGAGGGCTGTGGGAGGCGGGCCGTATCTACCTAACAATGCACCTTATCGCACTACCCATCATTCAACAATTATGTACACTGGTGAGATACCCGTGCTACACACGGGTGGGAGGTTGGAAGCAAACAGGCAATGCAGATACGGCGAATGCTAAAGCATGAAACTAATAAATTCCACATTCCTGTAGCACCCTCAGTCGCACGTCAGACATGGACAGCAAGTTCGTGAAGGACTTCCATGAAAAACGTACCCGTTCGCAAACAAACGGGGGTACGTTCACGAATAGAAACAACAATCGTGGGTCCGTGGCGAATCTGCATATGGTGATCCACGAAGTTCACGTTTAGAAGGTAGAAACCATCACGGCATTCCGTCATTCACTTGAACTCGATATCTCTTTTTTCATTCCAAACAACATAACTCCAATCACAAATTAATCACAAAATAAACTTTTAACAACATTGTTAATGTTTCCTTCATTGTAAAAACTACCAAGTCAACAGTTAAAAGGATTTTGAGCCGATAGGTGTTATGGCCTTGGCAAGATCGATGGAGACAGCGATCTGTTAGCGTATACACCGCCTAAATAGCTATGTGGAATTCTCTCATGTAGAGATTAAACTCACATCGTTTGAACTTTGGCCGAGGTCATTATTTACTTTTAATGATGTTTATATACGAATCGAAAAGAAGATAATTGGTTTTGGGTCGTCCTTTCCGCATATCTCGTGGGATTGTGAGTTGGAGAGATGACCGTGATGGCGGGGAGGGGGTTGGCATTCCCTCAAGCAGGGATTCAACCCATGTCCTTATAAAAGGTCTTTGTCCAAGGTCAGCGAGTCCGATCGGTGCAGCCGATCGGTGCAGCTGTGCAGCCGTTTGTGCGGCACCCAGGAAAATAACGTTATGCGGGAGTCCAAACCTGAAAATGCTGGAGGCCAAAGCTGAAATTGGAAAAACAATACACCCTATTTTACTCCAGGAGATCCCAGGATTACCCACCCAAAATATTGTTGTGGTTTTTAGAACCCTTCACTTTGTAAATATTTGTAATATTCCCTTATAAATAATCCCCTGTAAATATTCCCATTTTGGTGTAAAAGGTAAAAGGTCACACCCTAGTTAGGCCACGAGCAACACGTAGCACACCATAGGATCTTCCTTAGTTATTTCATTAGTATGTGTTTCAGGTAAGGATCTGTTCCCAATAGTTTGACTCTGCGTTGCATTAATCAAAAAAACCTAGGCACCTTTTTCCAATCCTATTCATATTGCGGCGTAGCCTTCCTCCAAATTGGGCTCCCTTGTTGCCAGTAGCGTTCGCTGCCTGGCTCAGCCGCCATTACGCACGCGGTCAAGCTGGAGAGGAAGGGCGGAGCGCCAAGAACGAAGGCATGGCCCCTCAACGCCCCATCAAGGGGCGGACCGGTGAGCGCTCACGACCACTCAGGGCCGAGGCCAGCTCACCGGTAGGCGGATCCAACAGGCAAGCGGCTTGATACGCGAGGGGGCAATAAAAGCGGCTGCGTATGACTACTTCGAGAGATGCGAGAGAGATGCGCAAGAGATGAGAGAAGAAATGCGGGGAATGAGCCAGATGAGTGAGAGAAGAGAGGTGCCGGGAGAACGATTTGAAAGGAGGCCTTGCTTGCCGTTTATGAACTATTGGAGGCGCACAACTGGTGAGGGCTATGGGACAATTTGTTGCGTACGCCGCATCCTAGTCTTCCCACCCTCCCCCCCCCCCCCCCCCCCCCACCCCCCGCGATATAATTGTCCGCTCACGTTAAGCGCCACGCGAAGCTGCCGGCCGCTTGCCGCGGTATGAGTGAACACCCGGAGCGTGGACCGGAGCGGAACGCGAGCTTGGAGCGGGACCTCGACGCCTACAACCCGCCCTGACCCTTCTCTTCCTTCCCACCACCACCACCACCACCACCACCCTTTTCATGTAAGTGTGTTTGTTCTGTCCTGGGAGTGATAATTAAGAGTGTATAAGGTTTGCCCTGTGTATCTGCTTCTTCTTCTTCCCTATACATACCCTTTCGTTTCTTCCTTGGTTTTGGTTTTGTACATAATTAATAAACCTGTGTTCTTCCTTCTTATTCTTTGGGTTTCCTCTCATCCGGTCGCTTTAGTGATTTCTCCATTGATATACGTGGCACGATTTGGCCAACGCTCAGGATCAGGTTAGTTTTATTGCTAACGGCTCGAGCTTCGGATTGCTAAACCGCTCGGCAATCTTCCATCTTGTCCGTGGCTCGAGCAGAAGTATCGCCCTGCTTTGCGGAGAGGGGGGCAAAGGTGTCTGGGAACCCGTTGACCAGTCACCCTGGTCAACCTCAACCCCGCAAAGGAGCGCGATATCTTCTAGGACTCGGACGGCAAGTTTAATAGACGAGGGGATTAACCCCCCCTCGGTAAGGGGAGCGCCGTAACCCAAGATCCGCAACAATATCGTTGCAATCGGTTCAGCAATTTTTGTGGTACCTTCGAACGGACGGACAGACAGACGGACGGACATTTGGTGAATTATATAGTAAGATTATGATTATATATAGAGCAGATAAATTTCATTCCACCACCTTGCGGTCTTGTACTCCGTCGGCGGCAAGAGAGGATGGAAAAAACACAGCAAAACAGGCCCACCTTTTACAACAATTTTACTCAACCAAATAAAACCTCTTTTAACCATATCCTCCAGTGGATGTCCCCCTGCTCCAGTTGGCCAGCTGACCTAAAACCCAATTTGAGATTAAATCTAACCAATTTTACGGGCTATACGCCTTCCATAGCATATACGTAGTCACACGTGACCGGGTGAAGCATTCAAACAAACGTTGCACATTGCAATAATCTCCATCCCAGCACGGCAATGGCTTCACAATTAACAGTCAGGTGTTGTCTTACCTCTAATTCTACGAGATTTGGGCTTCAGCTTTCAAGATCATTATAATCTCCCTGAAGCTGAGTCTATGGGCCTATCACTTTCCCATCGCAGACAGGTTGATGGTCTCACTGTCTTTAAAGACTCCTTTCTGGTATTGCACCCTCTGCTATTTCCATGCTTTTCCACTCCTCCTTCCCCCCTCCCCCCTAACCCCGTTAACCACGCTCCCCTCCCCCACGACAACCTCTTTCAAAATTTCCAGTTCTTCCTTCCTGAGAGTTTGTTTCTGTATTCATCCTGTTTAACCTGTGTGTCCTCTCGTCCTCTCCAACTTGTGAGTTAGGCCACAGAGGGCATGGGCAGTGGTGAGGCCACAGCTGGTGCAGACAGGGGAGAGATAACAGTATGCACAGACGGGGGTAAGGTCGCAGTGGGTGCCGGCATTTTTGAGGCCACAGCGAGCACGGGCAGGGGTAAGGTCGCAGTGGGTGCAGGCATTGTTGAGGCCACAGCGAGCATGGGCAGGGGTAAGGTCGCAGTGGGTGCAGGCAGAGTTGAGGCTGCAGCGGGCGTAGGCATGGTTGAGGCCACAGCGAGCACGGGCAGGGGTAAGGGTAAGGTCGCAGTGAGCAGGAGGTTAAATAGCAAGTGCACAGCAGGTTAACCTGGTGTTAAGAAGTCTCCAAGAAGACCAGACCACTGTGTTATCCACAGTTCAGGCAGGAATCTGGAATTTGTGCAGGGTGCGGTGATAACTCGCATACTCTTCGTGAAAGATAACGTGGAATCTTTAACGTCCACCAACTAATGTCAGCTGACAGGGTACCTGGTGGAATGCCCATTTGGGGGACGACCAAGGTGACGGTTTTTAGCTGGTCCCACATTCAAACACACACTAGACAGGTCAGAGGTCACAAAGCAGTGCGCGCACATGTGCATAAGCCCTCGGCTCAGATTTGTGGTTAATTTGATTATAAAGTCCAAATTCCTGCCTTATGGTACTGCTGGGAAGGCATTGGCAAACCACCCAGTATAACCCTCGGAAAGAACCTGCACAAGCAGTGCTGGAGCTCTGTAACAGAGAATGGGTATTGTGGTACATCAGATCAACGATAGAAGAAGAAGAAGATGAAGCAGAAGAAGAAGATGAAGAGAAGAAGAAGAAGAGAGAATATGAAGAGGAAGAAGACGAATAAGAAGAAGACGAATAAGAAGACGAATAAGAAGAAGACGAATAAGAAGAAGACGAATAAGAAGAAGACGAATAAGAAGAAGACGAATAAGAAGAAGACGAATAAGAAGAAGACGAATAAGAAGAAGACGAATAAGAAGAAGACGAATAAGAAGAAGACGAAGTAGAAGACGAAGCAGAATTAGACGAAGAAGATGACGAAGAAAAAGATGACGAAGAATAATAAGACGAGGAAGAAGACGAAGCATAAGACGAAGAGGAGGAAGAAGACTAAGACGAGGAAGAAGACTCCAAATGGAAATGACCAGACTGGAAAGTTGGATTTTATGTTTATATCCTGAATTACTCAGAACGAGTAATCCAACTTACCAAAACAAAACTAGTAAAACAACCAACAAAATATGTATGATTTTAATGACCATATTGATTTATTTTTTTTTAGCTTTAGGAAAAAGGTTTGGAGGAAAAAGTTTGTACTGACCTTGACTTCTTTTATGCAAAATGTTGACATTGATTTGTTCATGTTGGGTTTCCCTTTCTGTCGCCGGTGTGTCGTCGATGTCCTGGCTATCCGAGGCCAAAGCAGCACCCGCACCTGGCGACACAAAGGTATCCTCTCTGTCTGAATCCAAAGCGAGCTGCATGCTGTGAAAGTTCACCTGCTCTTCAGGTGAAAGTTCAGCCACTTCGTCACTTTGTAATTTGTTCGCCGCCGGGACAGCACTCGCCGTGCGCGGATTGCCCTCCACGGGATTCCAATCATTCCAGGGGAAAAGTTCAGGGTATGGGTGTCGCCACGACGGACACTTCTTTCCTTTCGCGCTCGTTTCGATATCCACGAAGTGCCGAGTGCATACCCGCGAGTTGCGGTTATGGCGCCAGTCGCCGGGCCGCTTGATTCGTATTATCCATTGCATATGCTCGCTTGTGTTGACCGGAAATGGCAGAAACGCAATCCCTCTCATCCACGGATATTTTCCGTATTTACCGTGTTTTCTTGAGTCGGATTTACATCCAGGGACGCAGCAATGATGGTTCACCATTTTCCACTAAGGTTCCTATAAACAATCTTTTTGCGAAATTCACGTGTTAACTTTGGTATGACTCGATCGCGTCTGTCAACAGTGTTTCGAGGACCCGCGACGAAAAAGTGCCCTGATTACGAGGAGGGCGCGTTCATTGGGACGTATTGCGCATGCGCGAGAGGGCATGCTCGCCCTCAGCTGTGCGCGTGACGTCACCTTTACGATCCGCCATCTTGGATTACAAGCAAAGTGAAAGTGCATGTGGAGTGCATCATTGTGTTTATGTTTGTTAGAAATAGTGAATTTTTGCGCTGTAATTTGTTGTTTATGAGATTCTTATAGAAGTCCAACAAATGGCAAAGTTATCTTTTATTTCTCAATATATAATTATGTACATGAAGTAATAAGGGTTGTGTTTGTGTTTGTGTGTGTGTGTGCGTGTGTGTGTGTGTGTGTGTGTGTGTGTGTGTGTGTGTGTGTGTGTGTGTGTGTGTGTGTGTGTGCGCGCGCGCGCGTGCGTCTCGTTGGTTATTTCCAAATGCGATATATATATACAGAGTCCGTCAGGGAGGTGTGACGATTTTCAGAAAACTCGTACACAGTTATTTTTAGTCGAATTTCAATTTTTGTTTTTTTTAAAGACTACATATATAATGCCATGTAATACACTGTAACAAAGACATTTTAAAAATGTAATTCATGTTTGAAAAATGACATCATCTAAATGGTGGCCGTTCTTGTCCAAGCATTCTTGCAGACGCGCGGAAAAGTTCCAGCATTTCTCAGCACAGCAGCATCCCTCAGCAGTTCCAGCATTCTTTCTGCGAACGTAAACCGCCGTACGAAATCATTCTGCTGCAGTTATTGAACCACCATGATTTTGTACACGTGATAATGAAGGTCCAAATGCAAAATTCGACGAACTGATCTGTCTGACATCCATAGAGCGTGAGCGTGCCGTACCGCTGACCGACGAGGGCTGGCCTCCACAGCTTGTCGAACCCTTTCAATGTTTTCCGGGGTCCTAACGGTTCGATCACCTCCCCGAGCTGCTCCCGGCCTCACAGATCCAGTTGTCCTGAAGTTTTTTACTCACTTCAATATTGTGTTTCGAGACGGAACGGCGCCACGTCGACCAACATTGAAGTGAGTACGAAATCTGCGCTGTGTAAGCACCACCGAACTACCCGTTTGAATAAATGTCTCAACAACAAAGACGCGATGTTCGATCGTCCACAGCTCCATGGCTACTGAAATGGCGCCTAACAACGAGTAACCAACAGCCATCACGCATGCGCTAGACCCCCCACTTGCATTGTTATACCCAATTCAAACATGAATTACATTTTTAAAATGTCTTTGTTACAGTTTATTAAATGGCATTATATATCTAGTCTTTAAAAAAAAAAAATTTTGAAATTCGACTAAAAATAACTGTGTACGAGTTTTCTGAAAATCGTCACACCTCCCAGCCGGACCCCGTATATTGTTGCAGTTCTATCGCCGGCCTTCTCCCCTTATCAAGGGGGGATTAATCCCCTTGTCTTTACTGGCCTGGCGCGAACCGAGAGCTATTACGTCCCTTCCGGGCAGCGCAAATAGGGTTTCGGGACCAAATTCTCACTCGTACCTAAGTACTCGCGCTGCCCTGGAAGCGAGGAAACAAGCCTCGCACGAACCACGTGTGGTTGGAGTACGCCGAGCGGTTTGCGTACACGTGATCTGCGCAGTCTTAATTAATGGAACCCGATTGGAGCGATCTTATGCGTGCCACGCTTAGCCAAATGGAGAAATCACGGGAACGATCGAATTCAGAAGAAAGGAAGAACAGATTGATTTAATGGTTATCACACATATTTACAGTTCAGGACGAAGAGACACAGAGAAATCCTTATACAGTCTTATTCTTAATTCCCAAAGACAACGGGCCCGTCTCACACACTCACACGGGGTATTGCAGATGGGCAGGTGTTCCCCAGCGCGTCCAAGGATGGTTTTCGTGCAGCTTTCCACGGTCCCCGGCACGTCCGTGAAGATGGAGATCGGCGAAGACAAGGCCACGCAGCGCGTCTCTCGAGCAAAGGCGATATATCGGGGCGAACGGCAGGGAGGGCTTTTACGGCAAAGGGGCGGTTACGCAGCCTCGTTCACTCGCTTGGCTGAAACGCGCAGGTTCGTTCCAAATGCGCTTGGCTGCGCCCGCGTATATCTAGTAACCAACTCTTCTTCCTCAACCCTTGGTGTTGGTTAGCGCACGCGTTCTTATGCGATAGTCAAGTTCAACAAGCCGTACAATGCAAGCCCTCTCTCGCTCCTTTGCAAGTCCTCCCTCTCCTCTGCAAGTCCTCTTCCCCCGGCAAGTCCTTCCCTCTGCAAGTCCTTCTGAGGGCTTTGCGCATCGTGTTATATAGGCCCACCCCGCGAACCTTCTGGAACTCACCAGATTCTTCTCACCACGCCCTCTGACGCAACCACCTCTGAGCCCTGATTGGTGGCTCATGCTTACCGTCATCGCCTCTGCCGCCCCGACCTCAACGTCGCTCCCACCTTTTTAGGCCTACCTCGTGTTAACTCGACTAGTGAGCAAGCAAAGGGCAGCAAAATGGATTCCGCCTATGGAGGTAGAATGTTTTGCAGAAGTCGGACCTATTCTCCTGTCTTTACACAACGCAGGATTAACATTGGAAAGGGCCTACTCTCACACATACTAAGACATAACTATACTACAAACGAGGCTACATATTGCTTGTGTGACTATCTATGGGGGGCAACCTTTAACCTTTATTGAGCTTACTGTACACATCTCAAAACCGTAGCAATATATATGTATATATATATATATATATATATATATATATATATATATATATATATATATATATATATATATATATATATATATATATATATATGTATGTATATATATATGTATGTATATATATATGTATGTATATATATATGTATGTATATATATATGTATGTATATATATATGTATGTATATATATATGTATGTATATATATATGTATGTATATATATATATATGTATGTATATATATATATATGTATGTATATATATATATATGTATGTATATATATATATATATATGTATGTATATATATATATATATATATATATATATATATATATATATATATATATATATATATATTGTTACGGACGCGGTTTAGATGTTATTTACCGAGCGGTGGTATTGCCGCGACCGAACAGTTATTCCCCGACTAGACCCCGATTCCACCCAGACGTTGACCAAATCGCGCTATGCTAAATCAATGATGGAAAGGACACAACGACTGGGATAGATGAAACGACGCAAGGGGTACAGTTCTCAAGACCTCCGGAGGAGGGTATAATTACAGTGGTGGAGAAAAGGGGGGTAGATTACAAGGCAGTGAGGTAAAGACACAGAAGAGATGGGCACTTAATTACAGTCTTATCTTAGCCCAGACAGACCACAGACAAACGGAACAAGGTAGACTTACACAGGGATTGATGGCAGGAATCGACAGGTAGGTTGATAGCACAAGGTGCACCTTGGCTCGGGGACAGGATCAAGCACGGTCCAAGAGATGCAGGGAGGTGCCGCAGCGCTCGGAAGGGACGTCTCTCTTGCTTCAAGCTCAGCGCGCATCTGACGTCACCTCCCTCTTCCTGCGCATGCTCAGCGGGGAGGGACACGCCCTCGGCTGGTTGGCTCCGCCCCCCTGGGGCCGGTCCGCCGCTTCCATTGGGTGCGGGGGTTACCGGGCTCCGCCCTTGACGAGGAGCTGACAGGGAGCCCCTATTTGGTAACCCCGTCGAGCACATGTTCGATGGCAGCTCGTTGGGAAGGCCTCGTGCCCTCCCAACACCCCCTACCAACCAAGCCGGAGTGAGGACGCGCACTCCCTGTGCATGCCGCTGCCATTGCTGTTGTTGTTGTTGTTGTTGTTGTTGTTGCTGAACCGTGAGGAAGAGCTGCGGGGAGGTATTGGGAGGTCCTAAACTTCCTAACGGTGCCATACAATCACATTCTGGTGCAACGAAGGGTCAGAATTAATGGAAACGAGTCCTTAACTGACATAGACTAAGAATAACTAGCAAGATGTCCTATAGTTGTCTTACATGAGATGCGGTGAACCTGGGCATGACATTTAATGGGGGAAATAGGGGGAGGTCGGGTCTACAGAGTGTTGTTTACAGAAAATGGGACTAGGGAATGGGGGATTGGGGATAGTTGGGAAGTATTGAGGAAATAGGGGAATATTTACAAGCGGATATGGATGGATGCAAATCCCATATCCGCAACAATATATATATATATATATATATATATATATATACATATATATATATATATATATATAGATATAGATATATATATATATATATATATATATATATATACTGTATATATATACTGTATATATATATATATTTATATAAAGATAATTCACTATATCTGGATATAAAATGGTTGGAAAGTTCATTCCGTTTCTGGACCTTGCCTTAATTTGGCAATTCATATGGGTCTGTGTTACCTATAACCTGTATTGTTTTAATAGCCGGCGAAGCCGGTGTTGTGAATGAACACGTACGTATTATGTTGAAAAGCCAGATTTTGCTGAATCCTTTGAGAATTTCGAAACTTTGACGCACCAAATCGCTCAATGGAGACCGCCATCTTGCGGTTGCAGAAGTATGCATAAATATTGAGAAAAAGTTCAATAGGAGTTTGTTTCACCCGTCTTTTTTTGATTCACAATATTATGCACCTCTAATTTGTAATTAAAATACTTTAAGACCAACCTCGTTGCACGGGCACTGGTTATCTTCAACGAAAATCGTCACCAAACACCGGAACAAATGAGATTCGGGCATTTGCAAAAAATATTTCAAAAAAGCTTAGTACCACGTTTCGGAGGCTGAAAACGGCGTCAAATATTCTAAAATTGAAGAATAATTATTTTTTAGAAATCTCGTGGCGGTAGGGGATAGTTTTTTTATGGCCGGAAATATCCGAAGTTGAGACTGAATTCACCGAATTAATCAAGAAGGAAATTTTATATATTTTAATCTCATCCAGAATGCAAATGGTGTCATTTTGAACTAGGTATGGTACCTACTACCAACTACCGAACCTACTGATGCCATAGTGATGGGTAAAATAGTGGCAAGAGGCTTTGGCTTCGCCGGCTCATTGCGGCTTTGCAGTCGGGTACGAGTATCCGGCGAAGCCGGTGTTGTGAATGAACGCGTACGTATTATGTTGAAAAGCCAGATGTTACTGGATCCTTTGAGAATTTCGAAGCTTTGACGCACCAAATCGCTCCATGGAGGCCGCCATCTTGCGGATGTGGAAGTATGCATAAAAAATTGCGAAAAAGTTCAATAGTAGTTTGTTTCACCCGTCTTTTTTTGATTCACAATCTCATGTTGAAAAGCCAGATTTTGCAGGATCCTTTGAGAATTTCGAAGCTTTGACGCACCAAATCGCTCCATGGAGGCCGCCATCTTGCGGATGCGGAAGTATGCATAAACAATTGCGAAAACGTTCAATAGGAGTTTGTTTCACACGTCTTTTATTGATTCACAATCTTATGTTTAAAGGCCAGATTTTGCAGGATCCTTTGAGAATTTTGAAGCTTTGACGCACCAAATCGCTCCATGGAGGCCGCCATCATGCGGATGTGGAAGTATGCATAAAAAATTGCGAAAAAGTTCAATGGGAGTTTGTTTCACCTGTCTTTCTTTGATTCACAATCTTATGTTGAAAAGCCAGATTTTGCTGGATCCTTTGAGAATTTCGAAGCTTTGACGCACCAAATCGCTCCATGGAGGCCGCCATCTTGGGGATGTGGAAGTATGCATAAAAACTTGCGAAAAAGTTCAATAGGAGTTTGTTTCACCCGTCTTTTTTTGATTCACAATCTTTTGTTGAAAAGCCAGATTTTGCTGGATCCTTTGAGAATTTCGAAGCTTTGACGCACCAAATCGCTCCATGGAGGCCGCCATCTTGCAGATGCGGAAGTATGCATAAAAAATTGCGAAAAAATTCAATAAGAGTTTGTTTCACCCGTCTTTTTTTGATTCACAATCTTATGTTGTAAAGCCATATTTTGCTGGATCCTTTGAGAATTTCGAAGCTTTGACGCACCAAATCGCTCCGTGGAGGCTGCTATCTTGCGGATGCGGAAGTATGCATAAAAAATTGCGAAAAGGTTTAATAGGCGCCCGCTGAACTATGTAACTTCCGGTTAGTGCACCTTTCGCGACAATAGTCGCGACTTTGGGGCATTTTCTAAATTTTTCGCTTCTTTAGTGGTAGACCCAAAAAACCGAATTAGGCTTCAATCCCATGCTCAGTAGGTTTGTCTGATTTATGATGTTGTCCTGCACCTACCGGTATAAGCGGTTTACATAAAGAAAGAAAGCTCGGTTTGATTAACGACAGTCACACATTGCCTTTGAAACGGCGCTATCGTCTGATCTGTCGGCACTGATCTTACTGCAAGCTAACTTCTTCCGGTGGAGGAAGCCGCAGTGCCCGGAGAGAACCAACCCTGACAGCGACTGAAGTTAGAAGACTACACACATACTGTGAAAACGTATGCTAAGCCCAGTTAAAATTTCTTAAAATAGGCCCTAAGCTAGCACATCGTATAGTTACTTCCTTAAGCTTCTTGTGACATTTATTGTATGTAAGTATTGGGGAGGACTGTCTGCTCTTCTCTTTTACCAAGTCTTACCAGGTAGGGCACAGGGGGGCATTAAGCTCCAGGGGGCATTAGGCTCCACTACATTGTAAAAGCATTATATTTACCTTCAAGATTTACAATGTAGTGGAGGCTAATGCCCCCTGGAGCTTAATGCCCCCCTTTGCCCTACAGTACTTATGCCATAGTGATGGGTAAAATAGTGGCAAGAGGCTTTGGCGTCGCCGGCTCATTGCGGCTTTGCAGTCGGGTACTAGTATCGTTCCCTTGACAAAATTCCAACGCTTCGGGACAAGCTTTAACCCAGATTGTTTGGCCATGGCAAAGTATACAAAACACGATGAATAACACGAATTTTCTGCTTCACTGATCATCAATGGACGTCACTTTGCCCTCCACTTGTACTCCAATATGGCCGCGGGGTCGTGTGTGCGCACAAGTGGTTGACGTCACTAACCACACGCAATTAGAAGGGATTTTAAAAATCTGCTCATTAATAAATACTGTGCAGTACATGGAGTCTAACAATAGTTTACCTATGAGAGAAGGCTGCCCTGTCCACCGAATGGAAATGGGCGGAGAATCTGTAGCAGATTGGGCGGGAGTTATGACCACGCCCATTCGGTTGGGCGGTGTGGTCACGCCCTTTTGGGCGGGGTTAACGGCCCATTTTGCCGCTTATACCCGCGCTGTTGACATCGGTTTATCGCAATTCACAGAGAGGAGAATAACGAGACGGACGTACGGTCAGAAGAGTTTGGAGGCGGCACCTTTTAAAGTCAACAACGCAATGGTTTTCTGCGCTGCTTGGTTTGCAGGACTGTGCTTGGTGCTGGTCGAGACGGGGGGTGCGCATCGTGAGTACCCTGGCCCGAGTCGTCTGCAAAAATACCTGCAGCACGTTGTCCGTTTTACCTGCGCTCTCAGTTGTTCGTGGCCTGTGTTCTTTGTGTTTGTGACGTTTCGTGGCTGGACCCATGGCGTGTGCGTTCCTGTGCATTCAGCAGCTAGCTGGGTTTACCACACTGTTACATGTCGTACTAGTTCGGTGGTTTATATGATTACATCCACCATCACCGGTAGGATGTAGCACTTTGGACAAGCCATTGGGAGATTTCGATCTCACTTTGATCTTTTCATCACAATGTGGTTTCAGCGGGCCATATATTTATTACGTACGCAGGCAGATCCTATGGCACGGTATTTGACATTCCCCCGATCCCCCAACACGCCTTCTCTCTCATCCTATATGCCCTCCACACCTATACCTACATGCCCTCCACATAATTTGCTTTACTCCTACCTCCTCCACATGTTTCCATTCTTCCCCCACCCCTCCCCTGCCTTTCTCTCCCTCTCTCTCCTACCTGTCCTTCTGCGCCCTTGGAATTATGATGATGATGATGATGATGTTTGGCCGTTTTAACCTATTGATGAAGCCATTAAGGTAGAAAGAGCTGTCTCGGACCGATGGCTGTGAACTGGTGTGTGTGTGTGTGTGTGTGTGTGTGTGTGTGTGTGTGTGTGTGTGTGTGTGTGTGTGTGTGTGTGTGTGTGTGTGTGTGTGTGTGTGTGTGTGTGTGTGTGTGTGTGTGTGTGTGTGTGTGTGTGTGTGTGTGTGTGTGTGTGTGTGTGTGTGTGTGTGTGTTAATTTTTATTTTCTAATTTTGCAACACCCTGCATGGACACTTACATAGTAAGTAGATGATCCCTCGCCCATTTTTGACCTCCCTGCCCCCAATTGCTTTGGAATCCCAACCAGCATTAAATAATGAATAAATGATGGACTTGTGATGTCACATTTTCAGATGAAACGTTATTGTTAATATATATTATTTGTTTTTTATTATTATTATTGTTGTTTTTCATCTGCTCATCAGCAGTTTCTATGTATACCACATCCACAGGTAGGACAGACATTAGGAGATGTCAATGTATCTTTACATAAATTATAAGTACGTACATTAGTGGACAAATCAACACAAATCTTATGTCCATTCTCTCTGTGAGTACGCAGATATTCTATTCTTCCTGGCTTTTCCTCTTTTCTATTTCAGTGTCTTCTACTAACTTGACCTTACATTCTTCCAGTGGGTGTTTATGCTCCTCTACCCTCTGTCTTTCAGCTTTTTCCATGAGTTTAGACTCGTTGTACAAACGCAAAATTGGAAATATTTATTATGTCTAAATCAACAGTTGGAGGATACCAATGAGATTGGGATATTTGTAGAAGTTGTTTGCATATTGTCTCCGATTTCCACCTGGAACCTATCTAATTGTGATTGTCATGTTTGTCTGTGCATCCTCAGCCCACCTATTCACCACTTCCTCATTATCTTTTGTTGACACTCCGCCCTTTGTAGTTTGACTCCCAAAAAGCCTCCACATTAGTACAAGAACTAACCGAACCCGTCAAAATCAAATGATGAACAAGGAAGAAACTAAACAAAAGTGCCTCAAATAACGCAGTGGGAATGTAGTGAAGAGGTGAATTTGGTTGTTTTTGTCAATGAGTAAGGACGTCTGGGTAAGCTCAATGTTGTGGGATGTTTGCAAGGATAAGCTAACTCCGGCTATTATCAGCTGAATTTGGGAGGCCAGAGCAGACATGCTTTGCATTTCCCAACATCAAACGTTTGTAAATCCTCACGTTACCTTCCCTGTTTGTACTTGTGTTACATGCCAGACGAGGACGTCGAAAGACGTCGGTGTACCTTTGCATGAAGTTAAAGGGGCATTAGGAGTTAACGCAGTATGTGGGATCTGAAGTCGTTGGTATTTGATCATGAGGCAAGTGCTCAGATGGGAACGTCAAAATGGCCGTTGCAATTGATGGGAATATTTTCTGGGAAAAGGGAGACTGCGTTGACGGGAAATGGAGAAACATTTAATCCTGTGTAACTTGATGTCTAAAAACTTTTGGCTCGTCTTTATCGCTGTGGGCAGCTTCTGTTGTGGTTAGAGAAACTATGGATTGCATGCGTGTGCGTGCACTTTGGAAACGGTGCCAGAGAAAACAGGAAGAGTGTGAAAGGTCACATGGATTGATTTGGGAACACTATGTTTATCGAACCTCCCAACAGTTCATCTTTTTGTTTTGTCTCGTTTCATTTGTAGCTCAAGGCGAGTCAAAATCATGGTATTTCGTGTTTAAGGTTCTTGTTTACTTTCATAATGGCTCCATGTACGTATCGTTCCGCTTCTTTTTACACGCTTTCAAAACCACAAGGATATATGCTCCACATGATAGTCGTACTTCAGCATTCCTTGTGATGATTTAGATGCCATTGAGCTCTCTAATCTGGGTTAGATTCCTGACAACTATAAATTCTCAACCCCATACTTTGTCAGGAAAGACATTTCATTGCGTACACCTGACCAAAGGTCAGCTGTACACATACACCTTAGGCCAGCTGTATTGCATACTATAATTCGCGTTTGTGGGTGTTAAGATCCCAAAGTATCACCTGAAAGGAGTAGGCTAGTGTGTATTGGTGCCTTTGCAAAATTCTAAATTACTGTCCTGGTTTCGGATTGCCGCAGTGGAGGAGAATCCTATCCAAGGTACACTCGGCTATGGAAATATTCACAACCTGTCATGGTCACCCTCATGCCCTCTGGAGTTATTTCCAGGAGGAGGAGTGGTTTATTGGCATTCACTTCGTTTATTGGTGACCAACACAAAATTCATAAACTTGCACAATTGATCAATCCTGGTTTACAAAGCTTCCGCTGTACCCTCCACGGACACTGTACACTGTCAGCTCATGGACACGTGAGCCCTTTATATCATCACCTGCCAAGAGCCTCGCATGCATCGTCACACGTGTTTTAACATAGTGCCAAAGTTTTTGGTGAAATAATGCATTGAGACATGACAGAAACAATTCGTTGTTTGCTTCTTTTTTTTCTTTTTTTTTAAATTACCTCCACCACCGAAGGTGGACGGACGGTGGTTATGTTTTCACCTCGTTTATCTGGCTGTTTATGAGCAGAATATCTCAAAAAGTTGTGAACGGATTCAGACTAAACTTTGTGGACAGTTTGCTTTTGTGCCAAGGATGAATTGATTAGATATTGGTGAAGATCCGGATACTATAGTTTTTAGGTGATTCTTCACCATTGAAAGATAGGGCCCAAAACTATATATAGCAGGCTATCTCAAAAAGTTGCAGACAGATACGGACAGAGCTTGATGGACAGGTTGGGTATGTGACAAGGACCAATTGATTCGATTTTGGTGAAGATCTGGATATGAGAATTTATTTTTTAAAAGTGATTCATCATAATTGATAGAGCCAAAAACGTCTTAAAGCGTGATATTTCTAAAAGTTTTGGATGGATTATGGCAAAACCTTGTGGATGAGTTGGGCAGGTGACAAGAACAAGCCGACTACATTTTGGTCCTATTAGTGGTGGAGTGATGTATGTGCTTTACCAAGTGCCGTTGTAGTTTAAAGTTTAACATCAAAAGAGTTACTCACGCCTGCTTCCTAGTACAGTGTTCATCACCGTATTACCATCAGACTGAACTGCTCACAGAGAGACCTAGTGTATGTTGCCCAAGGATTATAACCCCTCATGAGTATCGTGATCTTGTCGCCCTTCCAAGAAGTAACCCCTTTTCAATGTCACGTTCTCTCCCAAATGACCTTCAAATGACCTTCAACAGACAGTTCAGAAGGCCTTTTGCCAATGGTATGACTTCCAGAAGACCACTGCTCTACATTCCTCTGACTCACCACCATTCACAGCAGCACATGCAATGGACAACGCAACATCACAGCTAGATGGTGAACCATTGGTCCCATGTTTTTTATGCCTCCGCCGATGAAGTCGCCAGAGGCATTAAGTTTTTGGGTTGTCCATCTGGCTGTCTACCCATCTGTCCATCCTTGAGAGGTTTTCATTACCGAGATAATTTAAGAACTGCTGAAGGGATCAACCCTTCCCTAAGTTACCGGGATCTAATTCAACCTTGGTATAGGTATGTATAATGATGAAAAGATGAACTGATTAGATTTTGGGGTCCAGAGGTCATGTTAAGTAAAAATTATGTTGCCACGCCGACTTGTGAAACCGTGATGGGATTATGAACTCTCTAGTTACCTCCACCATCGAAGTAGATGGAGGTTATGTTTTCATCCCTGTCTGTGTTTTTGAACAAAATATCTGATTTGGCCGAAATTTGATGGAGAGGTTGAGAATGTGACACGGACTAAATTATTAGATTTTGGTGAAGATCCAGATGTGGATCTGAGAATTTTTTAGTGATTCTTCACCATTGAGAGATGGGGCAAAAAACGATATATAGCACGATATCTCAAAAAGTAGTCGACTGATTTGGACGAAACGTGGTGGACAGGTTCGGTATGTGACAAGGAAGAATTGACTTGATTTTGGTGAAGATCCAGATATGAAAACATTTTTTAAAAGTGATTCTTCACCATTGAGTGATCGGGCCAAAATTGATCTATAACACGATATTTCAAAAAGTTGTGAATGACTTATGACAAAACTTGGTGGATGTGTTGGTTTGGTGACAAGAACAAGCCGATTCGATTTTGATTCAGGTTCGATTCCAGATCCGACCTTTCAGTGGGATACAAAACGTAAACTGTTCAGCCTGGCGGCGGTATGCTCTCTGCTGAGTGCCGTTCTTGTTACACCTATGGTCATCCCTCTGGCCCATCAACTATGTCCCAACTTCATCTTTATGGATGATGACTCCTGTCGACATTTTGCACATTTTTTTCAATGCAGCAATTCAGGACAACATCACTCACATAGACTGGCCTGCATGATCTCCTGACTTTAATCCAATTGGACATGCTTGCGACATCTTCAGGATCCATGATCCATGTCCACACACATTCCTTATAATCTGTAAGCGGCCGTGGTTGAAGAATGGCGCAATTTCCCACAGCAACATGAAACCTTGAAATGGATAGATACCTGGCTAACCAAGAGAAGTCAACGTGTTGTTGTGGATGGAGAAACATCCCAACCAATACCAATTACATCAGGCGTCCTGATTCCACCCCATTATGTTTCTGATGTACATCAAAGACATCGGGGAGAGAATCAATCAAGGGACTGAGATAGAAGCTTTTTGCTGATTGCCTTTTGTACCACCTGATTCATGGGCAGAAAGATTAAGTACAGTTGCAGAAATGTCTAGAAGCATTGAGTGATTGGTCCCACAGATGGCAAATGACTTTCAACCCCGTCAAAGTGCCACGAGATGCAGACAACCTAGAGATTTCACATACTGCATACAACAACAAACAAAAAACAGTCATTTTAAGGCCATTTTCCCTGCAAGAGTGGGGGTTAGCCTTGTGGGCCCCATGACAATCTTCTCCATTTTTCTCTTTTCTGTATCTCCCCTTGTTAACACCCTTGCCCGCATTTCCTCTTCCACCACCTTTAGCCAAGTCTCTCTTGGTCTTCCCCGTCCTCTTCTTCCTTCTACATTCATTTCCATCACTCTTCTCAACCAGTCACTTTCATCCTTCCTCAACAAATGACCAAACCATCTCAACCTGTTTCTCTTCAGAGCATCAATCACAGGCTCTATTCCCATCATCTTTCACAATTCATCATTTGTCTTCCTCTCTCAACGATACTCCACACATCCACCGAACCATTCGCATTTCACCCTTTCCAGCCTTCGTTGCTGCTCTACGTTCATTACCCATGTCTTGCTCCCATAAATCATAACACTTCTCACACATGCAGCATAGCACCTCTCTTTCGCTATCTGCTTTGCAATCCTGAATACCGCTCTCTGACCCTCTTCCGAATCCAAGCATTCTCCAAACATTTTCCTACATGCCTCCTGCGCCTTTGCTACCTTTCTTTGCAGCCTTCTTGGCTGCCTTATAACTTTCATGCGCTGCCATTTCTGCCTCCGTACCCTTCGCCTTCTGCCACTCCTTGAACTTCTTCCTCTTCTCATAAATCCTCTTTCCAACTTCATCATCCCACCACCTTGTTTCCGAGTGCCTCGGTGGTCCTTTTGTCCATCCACATACCTCACCAACGGCTCCCAACAGACTATCTTTCATTGACATCCAACCACTTTCAAGATCAACCACATCATCCTCTGCCATACTCAGCCTCTCTTCTAATGCCTCCCTCACTGTCACCTCTTGCAACCTGCACACCTTCATTCTCGGTTGGTACTTCACCCTCCTCGCTCTCCTCGCACCTTTCACCCTTATGTCGCAGACAACCAAGTGGTGCTGTGAAACAGCCTCCTCCCCCGGGATCACCTTTGTGTCCCGGAGGTGCCCCCTATCTCGCCTACGAACCATCAGGTAGTCAACGGTTGTCGTCGACCCACCTGACGTATATGTAACAAGCTTATTATCCTCTTTCTGGAACTGAGTATTACAAATCAACAAACCAGCTCCATCAGCAAACTCCAAAATCCTTTCACCTTCTCCATTCCTCACACCATATCCGTAACCCCCATGAACTCCCTCAAAACCGTCCATACTCCTTCCACACATGTCCATTTAGGTCTCCTCCTACCACAACAACTTCCTCATCTTTCACGTTTTCCATGAGCTTCTCTATCGCACACCAGAACTTGTCCCTTTCTTCATCGCTTTGACCGACCTGCGGAGCATATCCCGAGATGACGTTCACCAAGAGCTTTCCAATCATCATTTTCACCATCAACAACCTATCACTCACTCTAGTCACACTCACCACACTGTCTACAAACTCCTCAGAAAACAGGACACCAACACCATTCACGCCCTCCGGGCACCCTTGCCACACAAACTTGTATTTCTGTCCCTGCCTACCCTTCACCATTCTCACACCACTTCCCTTCCATCTTGTCTCTTGCACACAACATATGTCCACTCTTCTTCTGACCAATACTTCCACCACTTCTCCTGATCTCCCTGTCATTGTCCCTACATTCCATGTCCCAAACCTCAGAAACCGATCTCCACTTCGGGCATCAGACGTTTCGTCGTCATAAATGGAGTGATTTCCACCCTTGCTTCGATCGGGTTCCCCACCTTGAGTTTTGGCGAGAGGGAGTGGGGTCCCCCACGGGGTACTTCGGGCTGTACCCTGCCCATATGTAGTTGTAATTGTCATGGTTCTCTTTTTGAGGCAATGTTTTTTATGGCCGGACGCCCTTCCTGACGCCAACCCTTTTAGTCGCCTCTTACGACACGCAGGGATACGGTGTACCTATTCTAAACCGGGGTACGCACCAGGAGTATTTCAACTGGGAGACCACAACCGGGATATTTCTCATACTGCATGATGAGGGTAAACCTTACATCCATTCAGCAGAGCCGTTACCTTGGTGTTCACCTGTCAAGCAACATGACATGGAATCGTCATGTGAACCATGTTGTGAATGATGCAAACAAATCATCGGATTTCTAAGGAAAAACCGAACCAAATGTGACACAAAAGTTAAGATAGCTGCGTTCAATGCATTGGTAAATCCCAAACTTGAGTCCGCATCATCTTTTTGGGATCCCCACCAAGCCTACCTTGTAAATAAACTTGAAATGGTACAAAGCATGGAGAGAGCCGACGGTACAAGACCAGAGAGGAGGTGGTATAAGCAACTACCAACATGTCTGCGATAATAAAGAGATAGGACCATAGATGCAGCTTAATTGTGGGAGAAGCCAATAATCTTGAAGGCCGAGTTGTGAGGCAGGACAAGGGCGGAGGTTTGGAGGGTGGGGGGGGGGCTAAGAGGGGTGGGGGTTAAGGATAAGCTGAGAGGGGGCGTTACGAAGCTGAAGCTTTGAAGGGGCGGGGAGAGTAATAGGCTCCGGGCCAGGTATGGTCCATCTGCACCCCCCCCCCCCCCCCCCCACAACTCTCCGACCCTGGGTTTTTCTGAACCATTGGGGTGTCCTGGGGTGGAAATCAACTGGTAACAGTAAATAAACTTGGACTCACTACCCATTTGGTACCTATATTGGATGGTACCCTCAAAACAGCATATTTTTAAATCCGCGTTGCGCCATATTCGACACACGTGTTCTTTTGGTATTTGTGCCTGCTAATATTAACTCAGAATAAAAAGTTATATACCAAAAGAAAGCTGTTCATCTACTGATCATCATAGAATATTGACACATTACTTATAATGGTACCTTAATGGTCATAACTAGTGCTGAATAGCAGTACCCCACTTTAACGTAACATAATTCGGTATCGACCGTACTATTTCATCTTACACACATAATATGAACACATTACACCTGATATGCTTACATATATATTTTATTGGCTTTCTCCTGTATATCAGCTTTAATTTGATACCAGATACATCCCCATAGCTTCAATTCTCTTTTTTATACAGCGTGTCAAAGATACTACCGGTATGGGGTGATATTGTAGGCGATGCTGCATTTGTCAATTTACAAATGCTGCCACGTATATCATGTACATATATGTTGGACACATGACAAAATCTATGTATTGTTAATATGTGTTACTTAATATATTGTTGTATTGATGTATCACTGTAGTTTATTGCAGGAATTTTGACGAAAATGGCATGCAGATCCTTCCATGTTTGTATCCTGCGTAAATTGAGATCATCAGATTGTACAATTATGTTATTTAAGTGTCTCTTACAGCGACAGAACGAGTCAATTAGTTAAGTTAAACACCTTTTTTTACATAGTTAAGTATGCAATATAAGATATTTTTTATAATTAAGATGCAATTTATAATAATTATTCAGCTTGGTACTTACCAACATTTTGATGTGTTTTGCAGGTGAAGTAACAACGCTAATATGGAACATCCGGCGCGAGCGAAACGTACACGTGAGAGTGAACAACCACCCATTGTGTGCATAACTCATGTAAAGGGACTGAGCTATGGAGAGTTGCACTTGTTATCTGGACTCAAAAATTCTGAGAAGAAATTGGCCAAGCTGCAGGAGGTCAAAGAAAGACGCCTTGCACAACCCCCACAGTCTCCGCATATGATGAAGGACACATGTGATTTGGTCCCTGAATCTCTGGCCGAACACCATGGTTTCCACTGGGAGTGTTACAAGCGTTTCACGATGAACTTAGACAGACTGAACCCTCCTACTGCAGGTACATCTGAAACAACTGGTGCCACAACTCAGCGGATGGCCCGTACTAGTTCTGGTGACAAGATCATATTTAAGCCAGACTGTATCTTCTGTTCTTCGGAAAGTCGTAAAAAAGTGAAAGTGCATGGCAGTTGGACTACCCAGGGGATGAGCCAGTTCGAGTATGAAGGCTGGAAGCCGGTACTGGAGATGGCTGAAATGAAGCAAGATGAAACGCTCTTAATGAGGATCCGAGGCCATGATCTTTTTGCCTCTGAGGCAAAGTTCCACAAAACTTGCCGTATGAAATATATGCAAAAGCCAGAGAAATGGCGCAGTACTGACGAAGAGGCACAGCACCATCAAGGAGAATTAGAAGAAGCTCACAGACAGGCATTCGATGTGGTATGTGATGCCATTGAAAGGGATGTGTTAATGGCCAAGAAGATAATGAAACTATCCGACCTGAGGCAAATGTATGTCATTAACCTGCAAACCAGCAAATATGCGAATCCTGACTACCGAGCCAGCAAACTAAAACTGAAGCTTGAAAACCACGAGCCTTTCAGGGAGAGACTATCATTCTGTGATCTGGGAAAGTCCTACATAATATTCAGCACTGCAATTGACGTCCAGACAGCAGTGAAACAAGCCTTCAAATTGGGATCAAGAGATATGATTGAGAGTGCAGGTAGCCATTTACGACTGTCAATTCTGGATGATTTCTCGAATGCCCCAGAACTGAAATGGCCACCAAGTCCTTCTGATCTCCAACAAATGGACGATGTTATACCAGATTCACTCAAGAAGCTGCTATGCTACATCATAACTGGAACAACATCAGCAAGGTCACAACGAAGCCAGCGATTAGTTCAATCAATCGGCCAAGATATCTGTCGCGCTGCCACCAAAGGCTCTTGGAAGCTTCCAAAACACATCATCATGTGCACGTCCCTGAGACATCTATACAGAAGTGAAAAGCTCATAACCCTTCTTAATAGAATGGGACACTGTGAGAGTTATTCATTTTCACTTGAATTGGAGACTGCACTGGCCGAATCAGTGATGAAGTCATCGACACAACTCTCCAACCAAATCATCAGGTCACCACGAGAGCCGTCTGTCTTCCACTCGGAGTTTGACAATTTCGACTCATTGGTGAATGATCTGACAGGAAAAGGTTCTGTTCATACAGCACACGGGATCATGATGCAAGAAGTCAGTGATGATCATGCCGCATCTGGTCCAGCAAGGCCAACTCAAGTTAGGACCAAACGGCGTTCTCTGCAGTTGACGGAAGCAACCATATTACCTGACTGCTATGTGACCAAAAGACAAAGCCCGAAACTTCAAGTAAAACAGCTTCAATATACAGGATCTGTAGGAGAAAGAGGAACATCGACCAAACTCCAGACTCTATGGATCATGATCCGTCTCAAGGCAGAAACACAACAACAAGTTCCTGGTTGGACCGGTTTCATCTCAGAGACAGGTGAAATACCAAAGAAGCTCACAACGATAGACTACTATCCCATCATCAATCAACCAATTACCGAGTACAAAACTGTCCAGGAATGCTTGCGTGCTGCTGAAGAGGCCACCAGAGAAGTTGGCCAGCCTTATGTCATTACCACATTCGATTTGGGGGTATGCATGAAGGCATTCCCCCTAGTATGGAACTCCCCCGACAAGTACGAAAGTCACATCATTCTAATAGGCACCTTCCACCTTGTTTGTGCTTACATGAAAATGATGGGTAAGAAGATGGCTGGGTCTGGTCTGTCAGATATCCTCCTGGAAGCAGGATTGATCGGTAGTGGATCTATCACAGGTGTGATGTCGGGAAAGAATTATGACAGAGCGTTACAGGTAGTATCTTTGACACGCTGTATAAAAAAAGAGAATTGAAGCTATGGGGATGTATCTGGTATCAAATTAAAGCTGATATACAGGAGAAAGCCAATAAAATATATATGTAAGCATATCAGGTGTAATGTGTTCATATTATGTGTGTAAGATGAAATAGTACGGTCGATACCGAATTATGTTACGTTAAAGTGGGGTACTGCTATTCAGCACTAGTTATGACCATTAAGGTACCATTATAAGTAATGTGTCAATATTCTATGATGATCAGTAGATGAACAGCTTTCTTTTGGTATATAACGTTTTATTCTGAGTTAATATTAGCAGGCACAAATACCAAAAGAACACGTGTGTCGAATATGGCGCAACGCGGATTTAAAAATATGCTGTTTTGAGGGTACCATCCAATATAGGTACCAAATGGGTAGTGAGTCCAAGTTTATTTACTGTTACCAGTTGATTTCCACCCCAGGACACCCCAATGGTTCAGAAAAACCCAGGGTCGGAGAGTTGTGGGGGGGGTGCAGATGGACCATACCTGGCCCGGAGCCTATAAGGGGTAGGATGAAAAAATAGGTAAGATGAAGTGGATGGATGCTTAAGATGGGGACACCTGAAAGGGGTAGGTTGGAAGGACGTGGGTATGTGGGAGAGGATATTGACATGAAGGGGTTTGACACCGTTAAAGGACGTGAGGGGGAAATTGATTGTCATGAGCAGACAACCTCTGCAAAATGGACTTCTCAAAATTCTAAATCTGTATATATGTAGACAGACATGGGGAGTGGAAATAGATTTTGTTGAGGACATCAAAAAAGTGGTGCTGTAGATACGGGAGGAGGATTGGTGGACCAAGCGTTTGGAAGTGAGACACATTTGGAAAATAATCCATGCTATGAAGAAGAATATGTGGAGTGCTCCTGAGAGAAATAACGAAGGTGAAGCATTTTAAAATTTATTTAAAAGCTTTTAAAGAAAGAAGTGTTTCATTCAATGAAGATTCAGTTTGGGGATGTTGAGAAAATGAAGAGATGAAGAATGAGGTCCAGGAAATACAGGCAGAATGACGATTGAGTACTGTTATGTGTTTTGGAGGGTTATTTTGGTTTGTGTTTTTGTTTTTTGAAGTGATGAGGAGGAATGGGATAAAGTTAGTTAGGCCTATAGGACAACACCTGGGAGAAAAGGAGCAAAATGAGGCACATGGCATCAGAGCAGATACAGAAGTTTCCCCGCCGGTTATCTGAGGTCTAGGCCTGAGCCAAATAGACACAGATGCAACAATACAGCACAACAAGGTATGATTTAACACGGAAAATTGATGACAACAAAAACAGCAACAAAGAGATGGAAATATAACAAAGACAAGACGGATCTGGTCTGGAAAACATAGCTTTGATGAACTGGAAGGAAGACCTGCCGATCCGACGTCCACGAGCAGCAAATCCCAAACCAGAAGTCTTATTGGTTGTCATAGTCTGAAAATTGAGAACTTATTGGGAACCTCCATTTTTGTTATCAGAGAATCTAAATACCAGCACAGAGAATTTCATGAAGGGAGAAACAGAGCCAATGTATTTATTATGGACACCAAAATGGAATGTTCGATTCCACCTCTTCCACCCCCTGCATTTTCATATGCCCGATTATGGCTTCCCCCTCTCCGACTTTTCTCTATTTTTTATTTATTCACAATCTACCCCTATCTCAATGTACAGCATCCCTCACTAGGTTTTATTAAATAAATAGAGGGCACCACTGTTTGCGTCATCCAGTTTAGGAAATTGACCCCATGTTGATACCTTCGTATATCCTGTGGAGTCGGTGAAAGGAAGTTGGGAAGTTGGACTGGTTTGCTTGGCTGAAAACAGGACAGGTGCTGCATGTTGGATTTGAGGATTTTGAAACTCTGTCCTGTGCTCTTTTCTGACCCTCCCCAAGCAGGCCTGAGCCGAGAGGACGCGAGCCAGGTGTTGTTGCGATCACGTCGTCATTACCAAGCTTTTGAGGAGTTTAAGCAAGGAAACCTTGAACGAGAATGTGTGGAAGAGGTGTGCAACCGAGAGGAGGCTCGAGAGGTTTTTGAGAATGAGCCTGAGACGGTAAGGTTAATAGTGTTTTGTAGTTTGTTATCTATATATATAAAACACTGTGTGTGTGTGTGTGTGTGTGTGTGTGTGTGTGTGTGTGTGTGTGTGTGTGTGTGTGTGTGTGTGTGTGTGTGTGTGTGTGTGTGTGTGTGTGTGTGTGTGTGTGTGTGTGTGTGTGTGATGTTACCGATAGACTCCTAAACGGAGAGGCTCACATACTTGATATTTGGCACAGACATGGCCATCGAGCCTGGGAAGAACATGGCCGATCTAAAAAATTATTTCATAATATTTTTTTACCATATTTTTATTTCAGCGAGGAATATTATGACCGGAATCTGACCGGGGCAGAGCAGCGCGCTGATTCGCTCAGAGCGATCACGTGATGTTCCTTGCCGCCATTAACTCAGTTACGCATTCGCACGTATTTCAGAGCGAAAAGCGATTGCGTTTTTTCACATTTCAGCGAGGAACAATGCCATTCACACCACATAGGTTTTTTTTTCTTTCATCTTTAGATCCATATTTTTTGCCATAACGTAGCTAGCGCATTATGGCTCTCTCGAGCTCGAGTTAGCCAATCACCTGGGAGCATGAGGCCACGTTGGCCACGCCCACGACACGACGCAGAGTAGCAATCGTGCGTTTGCGTCGTTTCTTACCACGTGTAAACGTGGTATTTTGTCTACGAGTATTTTGAATTTTGTATTTTGAATTTGTCTACGAGTGAGTGACTGGAAGACTGACTGTGATAAAGGCAATGGCACCGAAGAAAAGAAATTTGTCACGTTCAACCTCCCGAGCAAGGAAAATCGCTGATCGGAGACTCCATGAAGCCGATGAAGGTACTTTTCACCATCGACAAGCCAATCAAGAACGTGTCTAGATTCAGACAGCGAGAGACAGACGATGAGACAGAGGCACGTCTAAACGCCAATCAACAATGTCTGGCGAGGGCCAGACAGCGAGAGACAGAAGATGAGCATGAGATGAGATGAGCGTCTTGAAAAAAAAATACAAAAAAATCTCACAATGATGACATATAATTCACAGAAAACGCTGAAGCAACCGCGTAATGTTGCGGTGATGTTTAACTGAGTGAGAATAGTTCTAAATTTTAAAAACTTTCATCTGATATTTGTGATTTATTTCAAACAAACTGTATTTCCCATCTACACGGCCATGTATTCCTATTAACATTATGTAAAGTACATAAATTGTGTGGATTACGTCATTTGTGGATGTGATGAATTGCCAGAAACCATCGATATCCCTCCCCTCCCCTTCCCTCCTCCCCCTCCCCCCATTCCTTCTCCCCCCTCCCCCTCCCCTCCCCCTCCCCTCCCCGCTCCCCCTCCCCTCCCCCCTCCCCCTCCCCCTCCCCCTCCCGCCCTCCCCCTCCCCCCTCCCATCCTCCCCCTCCCCCCTCCCACCCCTCTCTCCCTCCCATCCCTCCCCCTCCCCCTCCCCCCCTCCCCTCCCCTCCCCCCTCCCCCTCCCTCTTCTCCCCGGCAATGCCGGGTACTTCTGCTAGTACAACAATAATAATAACTAGCCGAAACCCGTGGAACATCCACGGAAGGGAGGATGTGGTGTATGGATAGAGTGTACCATTATGGATGGCATAGTAGTGTAGCAGCATAGCAAACCTGTTGTGCATTTTGTGATACAAGCACCAAATTTGGTACACTAGTAGACTATCATATTATGAAAAGATCTGGATATTGGGCCATCTCAGATTCAGAGATTTGATTTTTGCAAGATTTCGATTCGATTGGGATCGAAGAGAACACCTTCTTCGTCTTCTGTACAGTGAAGTTGCCAGCCCTGAATTCTCTGGCTACATCTGGGTGCTTCATTGGGAGTGCAACCGTGTCCCTCAGGTGAACAGGGACCCACCTGGCATAGTGTGTGTGGTCTAAGGCATGGAACCATGGGACCAGTTCCGTCAGGGCATCAAGGTACGTCGTGAATGAAGCCTGCCGCAGAGAACGCACGTAGACCAGTACCAACATCTCTAGTTCCAGCACAGTTGCCCAGTACTGAAAGTTGGGAATGTCTTCTCCTCTCTGGTGACACCAGTCTTCGAACTCAGGCAGGTCTTCTGCATCATCAGCATATGTCATACAGTGGCGTTCATACGCACGGTGTTGCAGGATGTGCAGTGCCGCTGCAGTGATTTGATGAGCTCTTCTTGTGCGGGTGACGTGGGCAGCTCGTAGGAAGGAGTCGGCCGTCCCTGGCGTTGCAATCTCAGCTTGCAAAATCTGCAAATCTTGCAAAAATCAAATCTCTGAATCTGAGATGGCCCAATATCCAGATCTTTTCATAATATGATAGTCTACTAGTGTGCCAAATTTGGTGCTTGTATCACAAAATGCACAATTCTTTTGAATATTTGGGCTAAGCCGCCCCACTACAGGGGATTTGCTTGTCCGAGTAAAAGTTAGGAAGAAAGATGAGAATGAAGAGTGCGTATATGAACAACGTATTTATTGCAATCTACTTAAATGACAACGCTACGATATACTTTTGAAAAATGAATGGATTCGTAATAGGAATCGGCATAGCACCACTCTGGGATTGTCCACTCAGTGGACGGCTTGCTGTCGCCTTCGCCTGTCCAATCAGCGGACGGCTTGCTTTGCCTTCACCCAGCAGACGCCAATACGATGGCGTTGTAAGATGGCGTCGTATCGGCAGTTAATCGGATGCTTTTGGGCCCCAACGTCGGCTAATTCAGATTTTTCGAGTATGCCTGTATGTGATAAACAAAGAGCGCGGTTCGTAGGTCGTAAATCCATTAGTGCCGTGGGCATCGGTTCACTGGGTGCGGCATAAAAGGGATAACAAAGTCGAGTCCTTACGCTATTATTATATAGATGACTAGCAGGGACCTGGGGGAAATCTGCGCAATCTAAACTGTGACCTCAAGTCCTCAACTCTCCCTCCCTTCTCCCCTCTCCCCTTCCAAACCCCAAGTCCTCAACCTCTGCCCTCCCAACCCTATGGCGTCAATCCACTCCCCACTTCAAGTCTTCAAACCAGCGTATAGACATTTCGGTAGTCGATAGACAACAGACCGCCGCCTCGATTACTGAGGCTTATCTTGACGAGGCTCGTGACACCTCTCAGCTCAAAATCCTTTAAATGTCGAATGTCAAAACTTGTAGGGAGGGCATGGCGATTGTGAATATGAGCGCTTCGAAGATGCTTTTGACTTCGCATAGAAGTAAGCACCAACACCAACTTTGCATGGCGACCGTATACTTTTTTTTTGTTTTTTTCCCCCCCAAGTTGATGGTGGAATTGTGGGTTTCTGCAATTGATGGTTGATGGTTTCTGCAATTGTGGGTGGAGTCGGGCGAACTACCCATTGGTTGGACAGAACGGAATGTTAGACGGAAGGACGGACGGACGAACAAGTGTATTATTATATAGATTATTAAAATATTTGGTGATTGTTCTCAACACTGTGGAGTTACAAAATAATTTGAGGACATTGATAAAATGCACATTCATGTATTTGGATGTTTCACAAAATGAGCCTCTATTTATTCATTTATTTGTTTGCTGCTCAGTTTTGATAATCTAAATATTACATACACTAAATATTATAATTGTTTCCTCTTTCCTCTGCCCCTCTCCTGAAACCACTTCCCCTTTTTATCTTCACAATCTTTTTTCTCCTCCTTTCTTTTCTTTTTAACCATTTCTTTTCTCAACCAATCTCTATCCCCCTTCATGTGTTGATATAATGTGCTGATGACCCTCAATGCGCTGGCTGTCCAGATATGAATTTCAATGAAAAATTGCTTTTACGCTATGGCCTTCTCTTATAAGAGTGATGATACATTTTACTTTATGATCACCGACTTTCGTTATACCTTGAAGAAAAATAGTTCTGGAACTGTATTTGGTCATTTCAAGATAAATGTCTCATGCATGTCTCAATACAATTTACCTATAACAGACAAAAGCAACATGTGCTGTTTAGGCTTCAGCAGGAGGTCTCGTATGAAGAAATATCAATGTAATATTTATATACCCGTTTGTTTTTATTGGGGAAAAATTGTTTATATTTCTTATTTTTATACAGGATCTCGGCTCATGAAAGAGTGAAGGGACAGACAGTAAAAGGCAACATACTGACAGTGGGGCAACAGCTGGACACATGACAGCGGGGCAACAGCTGGACACATGACGGTGGGGAAACAGCTGGACACATGATGGTGGAGCAACAGCTGGACACATGATGGTGGGGCAACAGCTGGACACATGATGATGGGGCAACAGCTGGACACATGATGGTGGGGCAACAGCTGGACACATGACGGTGGGGCAACAGCTGGACACATGACGGTGGGGCAACAGCTGGACACATGACGGTGGGGCAACAGCTGGACACATGACAGTGGGGCAACAGCTGGACACATGACAGTGGGGCAACAGCTGGACACATGACGGTGGGGCAACAGCTGGACACATGACAGTGGGGCAACAGCTGGACACATGACAGTGGGGCAACAGCTGGACACATGACAGTGGGGCAACAGCTGGACACATGACAGTGGGGCAACAGCTGGACACATGACAGTGGGGCAACAGCTGGACACATGACAGTGGGGCAACAGCTGGACACATGACAGTGGGGCAACAGCTGGACACATGACAGTGGGGCAACAGCTGGACACAATCAAAGGAATGAATGAATAGGAAAATAGGGGAATAAATGCAGTAACCTGCAAGTAAGGTTGGGTAGGGTTAATGGGAGTAAAAAACAAACAAAAAAAAAAACAGCAGTGTAATCACCTGAGAAGATCTTGGTGTATGTTGCTATGTATATGAAAAGTTTAATTGTATTTCCGCTTTGCTCTTCTTAATTCCCACCCACATGACATCGATTGAATTATTTATTGTATTTGTGATGAAAAATAATGTTTTAACATTTTTCTTCTCCTTCCATTGCAGAACTACTTCTTTCCAAAATACTTGGGTAAGTTCACCTGAGCCCTTAATGTTACAGGAGTTTGGTTTTTCAAGACAACTTTCATGGGTGGATTAACGGGGGTAGAAAAGATCAAGGTTTTGGATGGGGGAAGATAAGAGATTGTGGTGAACAGCTGTTTTAAAGACCTGGAGGGAGGAGTGGGATTGAAGAGTGTGAGAGTTTGTTCCAGAGGTGGGAGAAAAGAGGAATTAAAGGGTGAAGGTGAGCAGAGAGTCTTGATTTTGGCAGTTTCAGCAGAAGAGCGTTGCTGGCAGATATTGTGCGTCCTGCAGGAATATTTGAGAGACAGAGCACAGACAGAGCAGGGGGAGCTAGGCCGGAGAGGAGTTGGTAGAAGATAGAAAGACAGCCAACCTGCCTGCGGTGAGCGAGTGAAAGGCCCTTAGAATCAGCTTCTGAAAGCTTCTGATTCTGAAAGCTTTGGTTTCTACAGCATGAAGCCGAGCTAGGTGTGAGGCAGGTGCACCAGTTCAGAGGGAAGCGCAGTATTCCATCAAGCTGCAGATGAAAATGTGGTTTTCCCAGGAAAGATCATGGCAGATAGTGAGACCAAAAGCTTGAGTGATAGAACGTCTTCGAGAGTATTGTTGAGAAAGTAGATGGGAGGGTTATCCAGACGGTATTTTCGGAGAGATAGTGAGAGTGTGAGATTTGTCAGGATCGAAAGACATGCTCCACTTGTTTGAACAGTTTGTGATTTTGTCCACGTCTGCTGAGACTGAAGAGGCTGCTGTCTGCCGATCGGAGGGTTGAGATATGGAGCGGCAGAGAGTGGAGTCATCAGCAAAGAGATAGAGGATTTTCCAGAGAGTCAGAGAGATCATTGATGAAGACCATAAAAAGCACAGGGCCCAGAACACTGCCTTGAGGAACTCCAGCCTGAACAGGAAGAGGAGATCAGAGAATTACATTTAGAGCCACACGTTGACTATGACAGGAGAGGACGTCCTCGAACCATGCGTGGAGATTTCCATGGATACCATAGGAGGAGAGTTTGGTGAGAAGAGTGGGGTGCCAGACTGTATCGGAGGCACAAGATATGTCGAGGGAGACTGCTCTGATTTCATATCTGGCGTTGAGAACCAATATCCATTGTTGAGACAGCAGCAGCAGCATGTCCAGAATATTGGCCTGGTCTGAATCCAAATTGATGATCTGAGGTCAAGCCATTGGAGAAGAGGAAGGATTTAATATCAGAAGAGATTATGGATTCTATGACCTTGCTGATGATTGGGAGCCGGCTGATTGGTCCATAGTGTCAAGCATCTGTTTTTGCACCTTTTTGTGGAAAGCAGTAATGTTGGCTGATTTCCAAGGAGATGGCAGATGACCTTGAGAAAAAGAGAGGGCGAAGAGAACACAGATGACAGATGAACACAGATGAACACAGATGAGCACAGATGAGCACAGATGAACACAGATGAACAATCGGCAGGCAGCAGCCTGTTCACTCTCTGCAGACCTGGACAATGTCACAGACTGATCAAACAAGTGGAATCCTGACAAAACTCACACTCTCACTATGTCTCTCCAAAAAGACCGTCTGGACAACCCTCCCATCTACTTTCTCAACAATCCTCTCCAAGAAGTTCTGTCACTCAAGCTTTTGGGTCTCACTATCTGCCATGATCTTTCCTGAGAAAACCACATTTGCGAGCTGGCCTCCAAAGCCAGTCGCTGACTGGGCATCCTCCGTCGTGCAAAGTCCTTTCTGGGCACTTCTGAGCTCCTCACCACATACAAAGCTTTCTACCGCAGCTTAATGGAATACTGCTCTCCCCTCTGGGCCGGTGCTCCTGCCTCACACCTAGCTCGGCTTCACGCGGTTGAAACCAAAGCATTCAGAATCATTGGAATCTCCTGCGATGAAGCTAACTCCGAGGGCCTTTCACTCACTCACCACAGGCAGGTTGGTGGTCTTTCTGTCTTCTACCGACTGCTCTCCGGCCTTGCTCCCCCTGCTCTGTCTGTGCTCTGTCCTCCAAACATTCCTGCAGGATGCACAAGATCTGCCAGCAACCCTCTTCTGGTGAAACTGCCAAAATGAAGACTCTCTGCTCACCTTCACTCTTTCATTCCTCTTTTCTCCCACCTCTGGAACAAACTCCCTCACTCTCTTCAATCCCACTCCTCCCTCCAGGTCATTAAAACAGCTGTTCACCACCATCTTTTATCTTCCCCCATCCAAAACTTTGATCTTTTCTACCCCCATTAAAACACCCCAAATCCACCTCTTTCAATCCCCAACTTCTTTCTTGAAATTCCTCGTAGTGAAGTTCCTAGTATTGTTTATTTGCTTTGTACCGTGTACCCCTCCCTCCTCCCCCAGCCCTCCGCCTTCCACAGATATACCGACGTCCCTGTTCTCTATTGTTGTTGTGCTTGTGTGCTTCCCTCTCCCTCTTGTCTCACGCTCCCTTCATTGGACGTTTTATGTGTCTGTGCATGCTTTCATGTTCAATGTGTTGGCTCTTACACGAGCCTCGATTCTATATCCCAAAAAATATATATACTGTATCTTAGACTTTGCAGAACCTTTTCACTATGATGAGCCATGTGCAGAATTCCATTAAAAATGTTTCATTTCCACACACTTGGTATAACAACCTCACCATTGCATAGAGACAGCCAAAGTGACAAGGTGTGGAGATGGAAAAAAAAATCTCCAGAAATCAACAGGGAGGAAAATGGTAAAATTAGATTCCATCAAGAAAACGAGCTTTTTATACAGGATCTAGGCTCATGGAAAACTTGATGAAGGCTGGTATCCTGTTGGGGGTGGGTTCTATCACCACACCAGTTATTCATCAAGATTGTTACCAATTTAACCCTCTAGGTCTAGGTCTAGGGCACAGCAGCATAAGGTGAACACCATCTCTTAAAAACAACAACAACAGGCATTTATGGCCATTTTCCCTGCTAGAGCGGGGGTGAGCCTTGCGGGCCCCATGACGATCCTCTCCTTTTTGCCCTATTTTCTACATCTCCCCTTGTTTAACCCCCTTGCCTGCATTTCTTCTTCCACCACCTTTAGCCAAATATTTATCGGTCTTCCCCGTCCTCTACTTCTTTCTACATTCCTTTCCATCACTCTTCTCAACCAGTCACTTTCATCCTTCCTCAACACATGACCAAACCATCTCAACCTGTTTCTCT
Organism: Myxine glutinosa; assembly: GCF_964187855.1. Lineage (NCBI taxonomy): Eukaryota > Metazoa > Chordata > Myxini > Myxiniformes > Myxinidae > Myxine > Myxine glutinosa. The sequence continues at coordinate 47,195,199 of NC_136268.1, forward strand.
TCACAGCATCAATCACAGGCTCTATTCCCATCATTTTTTGCAATTCATCATTTGTCTTCCTCTCTCTCAACGATACTCCGCACATCCACCGAACCATTCGCATTTCCACCCTTTCCAGCCTTCGTTGCTGCTCTACGTTCATTACCCATGTCTCGCTCCCATAAATCATAACACTTCTCACACATACAGCACAGCACCTCTCTTTCGCTATCTGCTTTACAATCCTGAATACCCTCTTCCGAACCCAAGCGTTCTCCGAACATTTTCCGATATTCCTCCTGCGCCTTTGCTACCTTTCTTTGCAGCCTTCTTGGCTGCCTTATAACTTCCATGCTCTGCCTTTTCTACCCTTCGCCTTCTGCCACTCCTTGAACTTTTTCCTCTTCTCGTCAATCCTCTTTCCAACTTAATCATCCCACCGCCATGTTTCCGAGTGCCTTGGTGGTCCTTTTGTCCATCCACTTAAGAAGTAAATAAATAAGAATTTACCCAAGGTACGGTAACAGAATAGAAAACACAGATGCAGATTACACAGGGAAACCTGCATGAGTGAAACTAACCATGAGAAACTTCAACCAGACTCGGGGGGGGGGGGGGGCGTGGGGGGGGGTGTAATGCCACAAGCATCCGTTCTGAGTCTGGGAGGTCGGTGTTTCAAACCATGGCTGAGTCATTCCACAGACTTTTAAAATGGTACGTGCTGTTTCCTTGCTTGCATGGAGAAGGCTTCTACCTCTGTCGGTGGGAGGGAAAAGTGCTCTATTGACATCTACCCTTGCCAGGCCCTCTTCAGTTCATCATAATGGAGCAGAAGGGACAAGACACCTTACCTCTATCTGTAATCTAAATGGGACAACGCCATCCCATCATGGCTGTACTAATGACACCTTACCTGAGGGCACATACTTAATACTTGTTCAAAAAGTTATAAGAATATATGCGAATACAAACTGTAGTTAAGTCCTTATCTAGCTGCTGCCCTTAACCCACAGATGTACAACATGTATCATTTTCTTCCCAATTTTAAATACAAACCCTCTTCACTGTGGTTGCACCAGGAACCATGTCGCACATCACCTGTTGCCACATGTTTGATCAATAGGATGTTTTTGCCACACACCTTGTTATCTGTGGTCAGTAAACAGATCTGCAGATGTAGCTGGGGAAATTGCAATTGGATTAAGGATAAACCTCCATCTATGGCGGGCACTGCCACTTGCATACCCGGAGGTTTATACCTTCTTCCAACCCCTCACCAATTATATAAACGCATATATTGAAAAATGAAATGATGTTGGCGTGTCTTGGACTATTGTATTTAGTTCGAACATCTTTGTGTTAAAATGATGTTTTTGATTTTTGTTTATGGAATGTGTTTTTGTTTGACCAAATTTTTGGTTTCCAATTAGCATAGGCCACAGGCATGCTATCCTCACACAGCACGCCAGCTACTCTAATGGGAAGCCAAACCTTATCAATTAATCCTCATATTTGTAACTGGCTTGATGATAATTGATTTGATATTTTCTCTATACCTGTATTTTTTACAGATTGCCTGGCTCAACAATCAATTACCAGTAAACAGATTCGGGATCAACTATGGAAGACATCTCGTGTCAAATACAGATTGCGAAAGTGTGTCACAGGTACGTTTGCTGCCTGTAACATGTACCACTAGCTGAGCAGAGCAAACATCTTGATTACCCATTATGTATACAGGATGAGAGTCGGGGTCAGAATGGGAATTGGGCGTTTATTTGAGGATTATAATGGAAAAATAGGGGGAGAAAAGAGGAAGTAAAGTGACAGAATTGGAGTAAATGGGGAAGGGGATGGAGTGGGTATCAAAGACTTGCCATTATTGGAGCATTCGGTTCTGAACTGAAAAAGAAGCTCTTGGTGGGCAAATTTTTACCTCCAGTAGCACAAGACAAGAGATGGGAGCTTAAAGTTTCTGAGTACTTTGACTGCATTTTCAAACTTTATATATTGTATCATCTGCACTCTGTATAAAGCTCTCAATATGGGAGACATGTTCAAGACTGGATGATTATTATTATTTTTATTTTTATTTTTTTCCAACAACAATTACTTGCTTTCATCTCGTCTCTTCCACTTAAAAAAAAAAAAAACGTAAAAATAAAATAAAATAAACGAACACAACATAGTCTGTTAGGTCATCTCATCTAGATTCTCGAAGAGATGACATTATTAAATGGGTCTGGATGTCTGTCCGTCTAGTCCATCCGTCCGCTAACTTTTTGCTATTTTTTCTGCTCCTTCCTTGTCACCTGGTTGATTGTTCTGAAACTTGACACATCAATAGCCAACAAGACAGTAGCCAACACAATTGCTCTGGCATCGATTTTTCAATTTCGGATCACGGGGGGCTCCCATGGGGTGGGGATTGCCCTCCCCCCCTCCCAAACTTCAGATCCCTAACTCATCCATTATTTACCAACCAATTGCTCTGAAACCCGATACAGCTCCTCTACTCGATGGTCTGCACAATCGCTAGAGCTTCAATTTTCCGATTTCAGATCACGGTGAAACCCGGGGGGTGGGGGATACCCCCCAAACTTCAGATCCCTAATTACAATCGATGCATACGTATGATCATGGTGTGTTCACATTAGCCATAAGATGAACAATTCAGCCAGTGTGAGGGACTCACAACGAACCTTCTCATTGCTCAAAATTGAAGTGTTTCATCGTTTGCTGAATTTTGTATGTTTTCGGCCAAGTCAATTAATACAACTGGAAAGAAGGAACAAAGAAGTACAATGCATAAACAAAACGCAAAAAGTAAACAATAAAAGATACCTGAGGGTGAGGGAGCATATAGGGCATTGGGTGAAAGCACCAGAAAGGAGTCGGTGGAAGACCAAGAGGCCACCAACCTTTCTGTAATGTTGGAGCAACAGACCCAGAGATTCAGCTTCATCATGGGAGATTCCAATGATTTTGAGGGCCTTGGTTTCCATGGCATGAAGATGTGGAAGGTGTCAGAAAGGGGAGTCAGCCAAAAGGAGAAAGCAGAGCCGCAGATGTAAGCCTGATTTTGGAACAACAGGGAGTAAATACATGATTTTGTAGGGATTTGGCCTTGTCCTGTATCTAGTGCTTTAGTACACGTGAATAATTCTATATTCTCCATAGAGAATTGTTTCAAACAAAATGCAATCCCAACTTCAAGAAAGGTTTCCAGAACAAGTCTTCATATTAATGAGAGTACTTCTTATAACTGATAACTGTTGTGCCGTTTTGCTTTTGTATGTTATGTGATGAGGTGTTTGTATTTGGCCATCATTTTTAATGACAACAGCAAAACACTCATGATGATACACAAATGTTTTCAACATATCTTGTATATATTTGGTCTAGAGCAAAATACCAATGCTTAGTTCTATAGTTTAATTTAATCATACTCGTAGAATGTACCATCAAGTTAGGACATCCTCAGGACAGGGCCGATCCAGAGACTTTTTCAGTCAAAGTTATCTGGCAAACTTTTCCATTGTAATAAATGCTAAATTAATTTGTTTCTAACAACGGTTGAGTTAATATTCTTCTGTATTTTGCACAACATCTGATGCTTATCTATTCCTTGCCCGGCAACCCATACCGCCACAGATCTGCCCAATCAGTGCAAGCCAAGCCCATGCCACATTCCAGGCACAAAGCAATGTATAGACCTGCAGGGTGATTTCAAGTGCCTGTGTCATACCGGCTGGAAGAGCAAGACTTGTGCGCAGGGTGAGTGTCACACGTGTCATCTAGGGTTTTCTTGGTCGCTCAAAAAATTTAAATGTGGGTGGTTTGTGAGGAGCCAGACATTTTTCTGAATGCTGAAGATTAATCATGTTGAATGAGTTTTCAGGCCTAGTACAAGGGTTGACTCAGCCTGTCATCCTTCCGAGGTCGGCAAATTGAGTACCAGTTCACTGGTAATTCCCTGCTTGTCGTTAAAGGCGGCAAAAAGGGTTGGCGTCAGGAAGGGCATCCGGCCATAAAACATTGCTTCAAAAAGGGGACCGAAAAACAACAACAACCACGGTTCCCGAAAAAGGCCAACCCCCGCTTGCGGGGAAAAATGGCCTCTAAAGGTGTTTTTTTTTTTTTTTTTTTACAAGGGATGGATTTTAACATATACAAAATAGCAAACTGATGGGTAAAGTCAAACAAAATGTCGTAAATTTTTCTTCCTTTATTGCACAATGATGGAAAAATTAAATACAAGTTTAGAAAGTTGCCATTTAAGTAACATTTACATGTTGACCGGGCACAATTTCTACAATCTCCGATTCCTATGGTCAAATATATTTCCTTCATTAATAACGCCAAGTTTGATTGATGCTGTGGCCACATCATGATGGTGATATGCCAAAGAGTGGTAACTTCCTTGATAAAATGTGAATGATAAATTGCTAATAATTAATTATGTGTTAGATTTAGAAACAAAATAACTGACCAAATACAGCAGCACAATCTGACCAACAAATAACTGCCAGATGTTTCTTGTTGCATCGATTGTACACACATAAAAGAGCTGTGAATGTCCTGTCTTAGATTTAGCCTTTGATTTTTGCCTTTGGAGTCAGTAGGTATAAACCAACATGAAGACTGGACAACTGTTTTTGAAAGAACATCAAGCAATTTGGAAGATGAAAGAACAGAATAATTAAATTAGAACCATAGCACAAAAATTGGGCAGCGCAAATCTGAAAGTTGAAAAAGCTGAAAGGTCAAGAAAAACAACTGCAGTTGATGACAGAAATATCATCAGAGCTGTGAAGAAAAACCATGAAACAACTGTCAGTGACATCACCAACAAGCTACAGAGTGCAGGGGTGAAAGTATCACAATCTACCGTTCGCAGAAGATTGACAGCAGAATTACAAAGGCTACCCCACAAGATGCAAAACTCTCATCAGCACCAAAAATAGAAAGGCCACATAAGAATTTGCCAAGAAGTACAGAGTTGTGCCAGTGAGTTCTGTGAGTTTTATGGACAGATGAGACCAAAATAAATCTTTACCAAAAGGGATGGAAAGTGGAAAGTGTAGAGAAAGGAAGGAACTGTATTTGATCCGAAGAACACTACCTCATCTGTGAAGTATGGTGGAGGTGTCATGGCTTGGACTTTTATGGCTGCCTCTGGAACTCCTCTTTATTGATGTAACTAATGATGGCATTGAGGATTGAACAATAACATGCCTATTGTCAATGTGATGACATTTGGGAACATGTTGTTGACGTATCCTTTCGCTGCCTTGGCCGAGGAGTTGACCCTAGCTCTCTGGGTGTGTGGGAAGCCTGAACATCCAAGTAGGTGTAGGAATGTAGGATAGACACACCATCTGGGAAGAGCTCTCTGGCCTCTATCATGCAGCATAAACAAGTGTTTTTTTTTCATAGATTTTCTTGGATATGATATTGATTAAAATTATTTGTTTGACATCTCAAATTACCCACCCTTGTCATTGTACCAAACAGATGTCAACGAGTGTGAAAAACAGAACGGGGGTTGTGAGCATTATTGCATCAACGATGTGGCTGGTTACATGTGTGGCTGTGAGAAGGGTTTCGCACTCCGCACAGATGGCCATTCCTGCGAGGGTTTGTTCTTTCACCGTGCACGTCTTGTTACATACACACTTTCAATATGTCACTTACTGCTGATTACGCTTTGAGATTTATTACAACTCTTATGGAAAGGTGTCCACGATTGTGTGTGTTCAGATATCAATGAGTGTGAAATGCCAGGTGCGTGTGGCTCCGCTGATTGTGTCAACAGTCCAGGATCCTACTCCTGTAACTGCCCCTGGGGATTCTTCTACAATGAAACATTGAAAGCTTGTTTTGGTGAGTTTTATTTATTTTCCACATGCTTATAAGTTTGTATTGGCAGGTTTGTTGTAACTTTAACCAAAATGCCTTCCTGTCGCTCTGAATGAAAAATTGTACCCTTACAAATGGTTGAATTACATTTCTGCAATGTAAACACCTAAACATTCAATGCTCACATGTTCAATGTTCACACCTAAGCTGTGAACTTTCTGACAGATTTAAATGCAATTTTTTTTTTATGGCATTGCACTTATGGCAAAGCCATCTAGAACAGTGTTTGGCTGTCTGTGTGTCCATATGTATTGAAATATGTATCTATGTCCCTCACAAACATACAACAATCAGAGCTGGGGATCTGGTAACATGACAAGGGTGATGTGATGGGATTATGTCTGGGATGTCATTACGAAGTATGACAGTTGACTCCACACACTGCCATTTTGATTTCTATGCCGTTCAGGCCGAACATATCGTCGAACTTGTCATATATGACAATCGCCATTCTCTACCTTGACGTTTTTCATTCAGTGTCAAACAAACAAACTGTTAAAATGACCATCAAATATTGAAAGCATAGGTGTTATGGGTCTTCCAACGACACTACGTATAGGCCTTGGGCTTCATGCCATCATACCTCACCTTCAGGCCACTTCATACAAATTACCCCAGATTTCTTAATACAGTAGTATTGTTTTCATAATAATAATAATAGTAATAATGCTAATAATAATGATAATATTATAGTAAATATAATCGTAACACTGCAATCCCGTTGTCGTGACTGCAAAGTTACTGGATTGAAGTGGTGTATGGTTGGTTCATTGTTGACTCAACTTATAGAGCAAGAAGTAAAAAGACATAAAATGTCGTAGCCCCTGCTGTGGTTTTAGTAATTCTGCTGTACGGAGCTAAAGGCTGCCAGTCCGCCATATTTGGTCAGATAACAGAACAATTTTTTTCTGCATATATACACGTGTATTGTCTTTGTGCCAAGTTTGAAGAAAATCGGTCCATGCATGTCTGAGAAATGGATGGGGACACGTTTAAGTAACAAAATGGCCGTCAGTCGGGCCATCTTGGATCTCATGTCGAAAAAAAATGACGCGCATGTGTAAGCCATCATTCGTTATGTGTGCCAATATTGAACAAGATTGGTAAATGCATTTCTGAGAAATGGTTGAGAACGTGTTCAATATCGCGATTTTTACAACTGAAATGACCGCCAGTCTACAAGTAGGCCATCTTTGATCAGATCGCAAAATAAAGTTAGGTGCACATGTATGCCATCATGTACTGTGCTGTGCCTAGTTTGAACGAAATCAGTCCATGCATGTTGAGAAATGCTTGCGGACACTTTTAAGTAACTTGGGGACACTCCTTCCTTGGCACACCTGAGCTCCTCACCACATACAAGGCTTTCATCCGCAGCTCAATGGAATACTGCTCTCCCTTCTGGGCTGGTGCTCCTGCCTCACACCTAGCTCGTCTTCACGCTGTTGAAATCAAAGCATTCAGAATCATTGGAATCTCCCACGATGAAGCTATCTCCGAGGGCCTTTCACTTACTCGCCACAGGCAGATTGGTGGTCTTTCCGTTCTACCGACTCCTCTCTGGCCTTGCTCCCCCAGCTCTCTCTGGGCTCTGTCCCCCAAATATTCCTACAGGTCGCACAAGATCTGCCTGCAACCCTCTTATGGTCAAACTGCCAAAATCAAGACTCTCTGCTCACCTTCACTCCTTCATTCCTCTTTTCTCCCACCTCTGGAACAAACTCCCTCACTCTCTTCAATCCCACTCTTCCCACCAGATCTTTAAAACAGCTGTTCACCACCATCTCTTTTCTTCCCCCATCCAAAACCTTGATCTTTTCTACCCCCGTCAATACACCCCAGATCGACCTTGTTTGAAATACCGACTTCTTTCCTGGAAGTCCTTGGTGTCCTTGTGTTTTATACTTCTCCAACCCCTCCCATCCCCCAGCCCCCTTCCCACACCTCCTCCCCCCAAGCCTCTCCCTCCCACACACCTCCCGATGTCCCTGCTCTAAAATGATGTGTTTGTGTGCTTCCCCTTCTCTCCCCATCTTGTCTACCGCTCCCCTTTTTATATACTTTCTTTGTCTGTTTGATTTGTTTGTGTGATAAATGTTAGCTCTTTCACGAGCCTCGATTCTGTATACAAAAAAAGAAGAAAAAAAAAAGTAACAAAATGGCTGCCAGTCGGCAATCTCTAATCTGATCTTGAAAAAAAAATGACGTGCATATGTAACCCATCATTCAATTTTCTGTTTGCCAAGTTTGAACAAGTTTGGTAAATGTATGTCCGAGAAATGGTTGAGGACGTGTTCAATGTCAGGTTTTTTACAACTAAAATGGCCGCAGTCTACCAGTCGGCCATATTTGGTCAGATCACAAAATAAAGTGAGGTGCATGTGTATGCTATCGTGTACTGTGCTTTTTCCAACTTTGAATAAAGTACCATGCATGTTCAAGAAATGGTTGAGGACATGTTTAAGTAACAAAATGGCCACCAGTCGGCCATCTTTGATCGCATTGCGAAACTAGAATGGCACTCAGTAGAGAGCATACCTCCACCTAGTTGGCCATATCACTCAATGGTGAATAATCACTTTAAAAATTATACTATCTGGATCTGGATCCACCAGTCGGCATCGAAGTTTGAGTGTTTTCCCGTTCTTGTCTTTGTCAAATTTCCACTGGCTATTTTATACTGGTGTATAAATGGCCAGTCTACTGGTTATTTTGCTGTGTACGTGTTATTGTGTGTTTCTAGTTGGTGTTGGTTTGTGGTTCGTGCAAACTTGTGTGTAGTTGATCGTTTTCTGGGTCGTACCTCGTGCGCGGCCTGGTGACTTGGGGCTTCCCTCCCCCCGTCGGTGTTTTGTCGGTTTGGGTTATTTCCTTCGCTGTATTGCTTGTTTCTTTTATTTTGTTTTCTCCCCCTCACCTCACCTCCTGAGACAAAGAATTCTATATTGATTCTTTCTCTCCTCCCGGACACGTGCTTGTTCGCTCTCCTCCTCGTCTCGGCTTGTGCCCCGCCCCCTGTATCTCGTTTTCTTCCGCCTCTGCTCCTTCTTTCTCAAATCCACGTTCTCGCTTGGAGACTTTTCCCGGATTGTTTTTTCATCGTTCTGTTTGGATATTGTTGGAATATGTTTAAACCGCAGCCGTGATGCTGACGCCCCCCCCCTCCCCCCCCCCCCCCCCCCCCACACAATTTACATGTTTTAAACGTTTCCCAGTGTGTACCCTGGTCAGAATAGGTACACCGTATCCCTGCGTGTCGTAAGAGACGACTAAGAGGGTTGGCGTCAGGAAGGGCATTCGGCCATAAAAACATTGCCTCAAAAAGAGAACCATGACAATTACAACTACATATGGGCAGGGTGCAGCCCGAAGTGGAGATCGGTTTCTGAGGTTTGGGACATGGAATGTGGGGACAATGACAGGGAGATCAGGAGAAGTGGTGGAAGTATTGGTCAGAAGAAGAGTGGACATATGTTGTGTGCAAGAGACGAGATGGAAGGGAAGTGGTGTGAGAATGGTGAAGGGTAGGCGGGGACAGAAATACAAGTTTGTGTGGCAAGGGTGCCCGGAGGGCGTGAATGGTGTTGGTGTCCTGTTTTCTGAGGAGTTTGTAGACAGTGTGGTGAGTGTGACTAGAGTGAGTGATAGGTTGATGATGGTGAAAATGATGATTGGAAAGCTCTTGGTGAACGTCATCTCGGGATATGCTCCGCAGGTTGGTCGAAGCAATGAAGAGAAGGACAAGTTCTGGTGTGCGATAGAGAAGCTGATGGAAAACGTGAAAGATGAGGAAGTTGTTGTGGTGGGAGGAGACCTGAATGGACATGTGGGAAGGAGTATGGATGGTTTTGAGGGAGTTCATGGGGGTTACGGATATGGTGTGAGAAATGGAGAAGGTGAAAGGATTTTGGAGTTTGCTGATGGAGCTGATTTGTTGATTTGTAATACTCAGTTCCAGAAAGAGGACAATAAGCTTGTTACATACACGTCAGGTGGGTCGACGACAACCGTTGACTACCTGATGGTGCGTCGGCGAGATAGGGGGCACCTCCGGGACACAAAGGTGATCCCGGGGGAGGAGGCTGTTTCACAGCACCACTTGGTTGTCTGCGACATAAGGGTGAAAGGTGCGAGGAGAGCTCGGCGGGTGAAGTACCAACCGAGAATGAAGGTGTGGAGGTTGAAAGAGGTGACAGTAAGGGAGGCATTAAAAGAGAGGCTGAGTAGGATAGAGGATGATGTGGTTGAGCTTGAAAGTGGTTGGATGTCAATGAAAGCTAGTCTGTTGGGAGCCGTTGGTGAGGTATGTGGATGGACAAAAGGACCACCGAGGCACACGGAAACATGGTGGTGGGATGTTGAGGTTGGAAAGAGGATTGACGAGAAGAGGAAGAAGTTCAAAGAGTGGCAGAAGGCGAAGGGTACGGGAGCAGAAACAGCAGAGCATGAAAGTTATAAGGCAGCCAGGAAGGCTGCAAAGAAAGAGGTAGCAAAGGCACAGGAGGCATGTAGGAAAATGTTCGGAGAACGCTTGGATTCGGAAGAGGGTCAGAAAGCAGTATTCAGGATTGCAAAGCACATAGCGAAAGAGAGGTGTGATGTGATGGGGGTGAGTTGCTTGAAGGATGAAGTGGGACAAATCGTTGTCGACCCAGATGGAATTAAAGGAAGATGGAAAAGATATATGGAAATGCTGTTGAATACAGAGAATGAATGGGATGGCAACATAGAGAGTAACCCAGTTTTAGGACCGGCAGAGAAGATAACTGAAAAGGAAGTTGAGGAAGCGATAAAAGCAATGAAGAGTGGAAAAGCGGGAGGGCCGACGGGAGTTGTGGGAGATATGTTGAAGGCAGCAGGAAGTTGGGGTGTGAAGAGAATGACAGAGATCTGTAATCTGGTGGTGAAAGAAGGCCGCATTACAGTGGATTGGGAACTGAGTACCCTCGTCCCTCTATACAAGGGGAAAGGTGACCCTCTGGAGTGTGGCTCGTACCGAGCGATAAAGTTATTGGAGCATGGAATGAAGGTATTGGAAAGGGTGTTGGAGAGGAGGATAAGGAAGAAAGTGAAGATCGACGAAATGCAGTTTGGATTTATGCCAGGAAGAGGAACGACAGATGCGCTTTTCATTGTGAGGCAGTTGCAGGAGAAGTACATGGATAAGAGGAAGAAGTTGTTTTTTGGGTTTGTTGATCTGGAGAAAGCATTCGATAGGGTTCCACGCAAAGTATTGACATGGGCATTGAGGAAGTTAGGAGTGGAGGAATGGTTGATCAGAGTAGTGATGGCAATGTACAAAAGAGCACGCACAGCTGTAAGGACGAAGGACGGGAACAGTGGTGAGTTTGAGGTGAAGGTGGGAGTGCATCAGGGGTCGGTACTAAGTCCACTACTATTTGTAGCTGTGATGGAGGTGCTGGCTCAGACCGTAAAGGAGGGTTTACCGTGGGAGTTGTTGTATGCAGATGATCTGGTGTTGATTGCGGAAAGTATGGATGGACTGAAGGAAAAGATGAACAAGTGGAAGGAATGTATGGAGACAAAAGGTCTGAAGGTGAATATCGGAAAGACAAAAGTGATGGCAAGTGGTAAAGCATGTGGTGAGGTGGAAAGAACTGGGAAGTGGCCGTGTGCTGTGTGCAGGAAGGGTGTCGGGGTGAACTCCATTCAATGTACAATGTGTGCTGAGTGGGTTCATCAAAAATGTAGTGGTCCGAGAGGGTCATTAACCAGTGTGGCAGCTACATTCAAATGTAAGGTGTGCACAGAGGGAGCTGCAGATGGAGGAAATGTTGAGTTGGATCTTGGAGACGGCGTGAAGCTGGAAGGTGTGAAAACATTTTGCTACCTCGGAGACATGCTGAATGGAGAAGGTGGATCAGACTCGGCAACGGTTGCTCGAGTGAGATGTGCATGGAAGAAGTTTCGGGAACTGAGTGGCGTGCTGATGAGGAGGAGAGTGTCGCTGAAGCTGAAGGGAAAGGTGTATGCTGCATGTGTGAGAAGTGTTATGATTTATGGGAGCGAGACATGGTTAATGAACGTAGAGTAGCAACGAAGGCTGGAAAGGGTGGAAATGCGAATGGTTCGATGGATGTGCGGAGTATCGTTGAGAGAGAGGAAGACAAATGATGAATTGCGAAAGATGATGGGAATATTGCCTGTGATTGATGCTGTGAAGAGGAACAGGTTGAGATGGTTTGGTCATGTATTGAGGAAGGATGAAAGTGACTGGTTGAGAAGAGTGATGGAAGTTAATGTAGAAGGAAGTAGAGGACGGGGAAGACCGAGAAAGACTTGGCTGAAGATGGTGGAAGAAGAAATGCGGGCAAGGGGGTTAACAAGGAGAGATGCAGAAAATAGGGCAAAATGGAGAAGATTGTCATGGGGACCGCAAGGCTAACCCCCGCTCTAGCAGGGAACATGGCCTTAAAATGCATGTTGTTGTTGTTGTTGATCTGGATCCGGATCTTCACCAAAATTGAATCGATTCTTTCTTGTCACATACGCTACCTCTCTGCCAAATTTCGTCCGAAAATTTCGAAAATATAAATTTTGGAGAAATCTTGTTCACAAATGGACAAACAGACAGACAGTGGTGAAAACATAACCTCCATCCACTAACACGGAGGTAACAAAATGATGTGCTTAAGGATACCATCATGTATTGTCTTTGTGTGAAATATGAACAAAATTGGTCAATACTTCTCCAAGATATGGTTGTGAACACAGACGGAAGGACGAGACCAAATCCATAAGCCCCCGTTTCGGATTAAGTCCAACAGAGCTAATAAACCAGCGTCTCAATGCAATCTCTTGACTTCCATGGTAACAGACAGCTTGGAGACTTGCAGTACTTCGCAAAAAATTAATACTTATATTATTTGCTACCTGGTATCCCCACCCAGGTCATACTATCCTCTTCAACTAAAGTGTCAAACAAGCCCGGCTACGTCGCTGTTAGACTTTCGGTCTTGTTTTCTCTACAAGAGCTAGTCTCGCGGAAGAGCAATATTTGGTGTATGATCCATAAAATTGACCTGAGGCCATGTCTGCGCCTATATATTTGGTTGAAATCATCTTCAAGTGGTATTTGTGGAACAATGCATGTTGACAAAGTGACAATACATTTGATAATAGATGTCTGGTGGATAAGTGATCGGGGGGGGGGGGGGGCATGCCGTACTGACAAACGGGGGAGTGGTAGATGGAGAGGTGTGGTGTAGTGTCAAAAACTTGCGAATCCAATCAGAAATGAAACAAAGGGATCATCATAAAATACTAGCATATACAAGTCCAATCGCTTCGCTGACGGGAATACCAATCTTGTAGACAGAGATAGATTTACGTATCCACGTGGGAGGAATTTTAGAGGTCACGCACGTTCTCCCCTCTGTGAAGCACCAGGTCGCATCAGACCGCCACCCATCACATATGGAGAATACAGTGCAGAGAGGAAGATTGAAATTCTACCATTTTTGCTTGCATAATAAATAGATGGTATAGTGTTTTGGCCGACAGGTTTTAAGAGAAAATAAATAAAAATTAACTGCCACCCTTTAAAAATTGTGCAAATAAATTATTGAAATATCAGCTTCTTTTTTGTTTCTATCCTTTTATCGCCTGTGTTGGAAGTAGTGTCCTGCTTTGTGATGCTTTAAAAGGCGGTGTATAATCAGACATACTGTTTGATAGGGCTATTATATTGCTCTGTCATATGAAGAAAATGAAAATGTTGAAAGAAAAAGTATTGATTATAGCAAACGTTTTCTGGATGTAATCGAAACGTAATATGAGGGAGGGGATTGAATGAGACTCACCATTATTATTGGTGAAGAAGAATATGGAGGAAGAGTTTTTGTTTTGATGTAAATTGAAACCAGCCCATCTATCCTCAACTTGCTCAACTATATCATACTGTTTGCAGATTGTCTTGCATCTGATTGATTTTTTTTTAAATGGCAATCAGGATTGATGGTGAGCATACGTACGGCGTATAAATCCCCTATCGGGCAATTGTTGATGGACGGACGGACGGACGGACGGATGCATGCAGGCACGCCGAGACGGAGCTCATTTTATGTTGTATATGTTTCTGGCAATAGGTGCCAGTGCAGATGGTAATATAAGAACATCCTTGTTTTGAGTGATGTTTGTTTTTTTTTTGGACTGCAGATGTGGATGAATGCACCACAAAGCCGTGTGAACAGGCGTGTGTCAACAACATTGGCAGTTACGTGTGCCGCTGTGACGGACGTAGGAGCTACCTGCTGCACCCAAACCTGCACAACTGCACGGTTGGAACATGCTTAATTGCAATCTACATCTGAGCACAAGTCGTCTTCTTTTTTTCGTGTGCGTCACATAGCTGCGGGTAGCATCATTTGCTGGGGGTGAAGCTGCGCTGCTGATGCAGTGCCCTCTGTAGGTTAGGGAAGGAATACGGAATTGTTCATGGTGCCGGTGATAGTTTGCCTACTCTTCGCGAAGGACGTTGTGGGATATTTAACGTCCACCAACTATTGCTGACAGACTGGATTCCCAATTTAGTGTCCATCCCAGGGACGGCACACAGACCGATGCCTCGCTCTGCCTGTGAAACACTAGGATTACCGTTTATAGCTGGGTCGAGATTCTAACCCAGGCTAGAATGCTCTGAGGCCTCTAGGCCATCCTGCCAGCCCCGGGCACAGGTGGTCCGAGAGCTAGGTGGATTTTATTTGACATGGAAACTACAAAAGCTTTGTCATGCTGGTGTGGTACAGGTAGCTTACCTGACCCCAGAAAGCCAATTCTTAAGTGCAGCTAGCGGTGGGTGGGGTAGGGGGCGCCACTCAAAGTACCCCCCAGATTGGTTTTATTTGACATAGAGACTACAAGACCAACTCATATGCCAAGTGGTAGGGTGATCTCCACTGACTACAAATCTGCAACTTAAGAAGAAAATTTCTGGTGGGGAGGTCACTTAAGAACAACATTAATTAGTGCTAATTAGGCCTTTATTTGACATATAAGCTACAAAACTGAAATCACATACAACATGTAGAGAATGGTCCCCTCATCAATAAACAACAACTTAAGAACAGAATATGTGGTGGTAAGGTCACTTAAGAAGAGGTCAAAGGTCACGGAATAGGGGTTTCCAGCTCTTAATTACTGTTTGATTACAACATGCCACATGATACACACATGGTGTTGTCAATGAAACCTATATCAGTGGAGCCTGAAGTGAGATACATGAGAAGCAGAATTTTTTGCAATCTTACCACTTCCTTTGATTTCAATCAGCGAAAACATTTTAAAATGTACCTATTTGGCCCCCATGGCTATTTACACTGTTATTTGACATGTAAGCTACAAAACTGAAACCACATGGAAAATGTAGAGTACGGTCCCCTAATCAACGAGCACCACCTTAAGAATAAAATTTGTGCTTGGGAGGTCACTTAAGAACAGGTCAAAAATGCCAATTTTGACTGAATGACCTTTGAACTAGTTTTATTTGACATGTAAGCTACAAAACTGAAACCATATTCAAAATGTATAGAGAATGGCCCCCTCATCAATAAACAACAAGTTAAGAAAAAAAATTGTGGTGCGGAGGTCACTTAAGAACAGGGCATTTAACCCTCTCAATCTGATTGGAAAGTTAAATGGCAACTACTGTACACTGTACATCGATAACACCTGGATAATTAAGTAGGCCTAAAACTCGAGCACAAAACACTCCTGCACAAGAACCAAACACTGAATGCATCCTTCGACGAATTCCTAGTGTTTAGAATGTTAGAAAACGTATTGGAAACTGTTTGCAGTGCCTTGTCCTCCTGTAAGTGTAACATACATTGTATCTGAGATTTGAAATTAAGAGTTACTGTTCGTCATCTTCATCGGATTGCAAAATGTCCTCATCAGAAGAGCAGGGTTCAAAGTTGTCATTATCCTCGGCATCAGTTTCAGTTTCTCCTTCATCAGGAACAAGAGATCCAGGTATCTGTGGTCCATCAAACCATATGACGTCGTAGGCTTGCCCTTGAACCTCCCAGCCATTTTCTGCAGTTGGCTGTTGACATATCATCTTTTTGTTGGCATCCGCCCACATTTTGGCAACAAATGATGCACGCTTGATTTGCTGGGAGACCTCGGCTTCACACGGTGGTATCATGGTTGCATCGATGCCCCGAAGGTTCTCAAGAGGATTCTTCGCTGTGGCCTTTGGTGCATATGTCTTCTGAAACACTTTATAGTGGTGTGCATTGAGTGAAAGTGCTTGAATTGGCTTGGCTCCATACATTCTTGCAGTGAAAGACATGATTACTTCCACTGAATCCAATCCCAAGTTGTCCGTTGCCATCTCTGCAAATGCGTCTTGAGCATCCTTATAACCCTCAAGAATTTTGAAGGGACGTTTCTTTCCTTTTTTGAAGAAGGCAGATGTGTAATCTGATCCCGTAAATGCATGGAAGCCAGCTAGTGCTTGACAGAGTGGGGTTTCCAAGACTTTTCTAATTGCAGTGATGTCTATGAATCGCCTGTCATTCCTTCCCGATGTCCCAACATCCATCCAAATATGTGCTTTGAACTGCCTGCAGTGATACAGCAGAATGACGGCGACATCTGTATCTGATGCCCTGACTGCTATGTTCTTCGCATTTTCCTTGTCAATGTGACTAACATGAGTGCAGATCAAGGTGTCAGCTTCTTCATGATTGGTTTTCAAGGTCTCTACTTCTTCCTTCATGACTTTCCCATCTTTCACGTAGAAAAGGTAGCATGCTCCAAGATACGAGAGATACACAAGTCGTCCTTGAATTATGTCTGCATATTGCTGGGCCTCCCATTCCATTGCCAGGAATTTTGGTAGCTGCTCTTTGAATGATCTTGACTTTAGACAATCCAAGATATTTCTCGGGCGGTGCTGTTCAGGTCCAGATATGGCGTATTCTTTCTTGTCTGTGTCATCCAGACCTCTTCTTGCTCTTTCACAGTCTTTTATTGATAGGACTGGATATGCGTCAAAGATGAGATGCACTCTTCCACGGGAGAGAGCGGTGACTTGTCTTAAAATGCCGGCTGCCAGGGCTCCATACGTTCCTGGAATGTGGGGTGGAAGAACATGTAGCAGGAACATACCATCAACCATATAGGCATCAACTGAGCTTGGTGTGACAGAGGGAACTTTGCTCTCTAACAGCTCCAGAAGTCCACTCTTTTCCGTCTTGACCATACAACCGTCTGTGCTGCACATGGACAGTGGAACCGGTGTCAGTGGATATGAAAAGATATGTTTCAAATCAAGTTTTCTCTGACAAGCAATGGCAACCAGGCGTCCCATAAGGTCACGAGTGCACACAAGTGATGCAACACGTTTGTCTCTGTTACGCTTATTTACTGTGCCATTTTCCGTGAAGGTTCTGAGCTTCTCCCTTTTGATTGGCCGTTCAAACCGATTTGGATCTTCAATGCAGGCATCAACAAATTCGTTGTATCTGGCTTGTCCTTTCTCCCGGATGGCCAGCAAACATGTCTTGATGGAATCTGTCGCTGCCTTACCAGTGCTGATGTTGTACAGCCTATCCGATATTTCAGTGTACTTAAATGGATTGCATGAGTCTTTTATCTGGTTTACAACCTTATGCAAATCGCTTGTGTCCCTTCTGATGCGGGCTGGGCGGAGTTCAGCTGTGATGTCTTCCGTTTGAGAAAGTCCGGTCATTGCTAATGCCCTTGATATAATTGCTGCTCTGGTGGACTTGGTTAACATCCAGCGAAGACGTGCACTGAAGATGTTTGTCATGGATGATATACCAGTCCGTCTGGATGCAGAATCGGCATTTACTGTCTGTTCCAGTGTAAGATCTACTGGGCATCTACTGAATGCCTTGTCAGTCCTTTTAACCGTAAAGACACCATTTTCCAAGATAGAACGAAGTCCTGGGTGAGTACTGTCCATGTTTACCAAGTCCAACTGAAACTTCGTGAGCCACCGTGAGTAATTGACATGGTTTGTGGTGAAGAACAAGTGTATGATTGGTGTTAGTGCATGAGTGAACAGGTCCACGTCGTTTGTTCGAATTGCTCGCTCCAGAAGGTGGAAGTCGTGGATAAAGTCGATGTAAATCATCCAGAATTGGGCAGTTGGTCCATGTGTCCCTGATCGGGTTTGGACAGCATACTCCTTGTATAACGTGACACATCTTGTGAACGCAGAAGATGATTCTATTTGTGTCCATGTCTCTTCATCCTGTTTTGTTTGTAACCTTGAAAGTAAATCTTCAACTTCATCATTGCCTTCAAATGTCTCAAGGAATGCTTGGAAGTGTATCAGTTCAAATGCCAAGGCCAGTATCGGGTGCAACCGTTTGCATCTGTTGAAGTGCTTGCCACTCAGAAAACCATTCAGGGATCCAGCAGCTAGGACATCTGTGTCTCGCAGCATTTCTGGGCCACCAGATGCATCGATCAGTTTCCCTAGGGCTTTAAAGAAAGCCATTTCTATGTGGAATGGACCAAGCATGATGAAGACCTTGTCGAACCTGGGCGACTCGGTAACCTGAATCTGCATGGCAGGTTTGGCAGCATTGAGGTCATAGGTTACAACACCATACTGCTGACCGCACTCTTGCGCACAATTCTGTGTGGTGATTAGGGTATCCTGTATAACATCAAGCGACGTTATCGGCTTGTTCAAGTTTTTCATATACAAGACATTTTGTTCTGGAGTTGTGTCTGGGCATATCAAAGCATTGAATCCTACCCACATGGGAATGTTAGCCATCTGCAAGGCATGACATATCATCCATGCAAGGTCCTTGTCTAGAGCTAGCTTCCGATTAGCAGGCCGGTTGTCAACATCGGTGGTTTCATAATCAAATGTGCCCATTCGGGGTTTTTTACGGTATGGCTCAAGGGGCTGTTCCCGAACATGCAGTTTTCTCTTTCTTGATACTTTTTCTGGCCGTGATGTTGTTGGCGCAACTTGATTAACGGGTCTGCTTGTCCCTACCACATCTTTATTTTGATACAAGATACCCATTGTATCGTGAAGAGTGTCGGCTCCTGACAATGTCTCAGACAGTTCATCAAAATTGTCGAATGCCAAACCAAACACCTGATCAAGAAGGGTTCCCTCCGGACAGGTCTGCTCCGTACTCTGAATGGCATCTCCTAAGGATGTCTCCAGTGTCTCAATGGTGTGGTAATTGACAACATGGCCAAATCTGTTCAACATTTCAATCAGCTTCCTGCTACCATTCATAGACTTGATTGCCATTCCGAGAATTATCTGTTTGGCTGGTTTTACTTTCCCCCTTTGAGTAACGAATAAGGCATCCTGGCTTGAGGACAAGGCACGACGTTTGAGTTTTGGAGTGTACAAGTTTTGATTGGGGCCCCCGTACAAGACCTGAAAGAAATCTATCAACATATCTGGGACAGTAACTTCACCCTCATACAGGTTTTGCAGAGTGGGAGGTTCAGGTAGAGGTGTGATTTGTGCATGTTTGATTGCTTTACGCAAGAGTAAGGCAGCCTTATGAATGACAGCTTCAGGCGATGCTGCATAATCACAGGCTGTATGGATAAGGTGCTCACCTAAACCTGTGGGATAAACAATGGCCCCTGCCTTTCTAGCCCTATCTTTACACTCTACCCTAATTATGTCACCAAATTTATTCTGTAAGTTTGTTGCCAAATTTCTGGCTGTAGAAATTGGAGTCTCACCGGCGTCTTCACAAAGCTCTTGGTACCGAGTGAAGATGGATGTAAGAAGTTCAGGCCTTTTGCCAAATATAACTGATTTCTCGATGTAAGCATATAAACCTAACAAAGAAATGCTACCTGCAATAGCAGTAGGCCTATGGAGAGACTGTGCATTGGAAAGGTAAGTACTTCTGCAACTGTGATGGTACCGAACCTCTTTACATCGAAAGTCTACACCAGAGATCAGTCCAAGAAGGCTGTTGTCCTTTTTATCAGCTGCAGCAGTTTTTATTTTTATCTCAGCTTCGAGAGTTTCACATTCACCAAGATGTTCTTCTCTACCACCCTTCTTCTTCCTAGCTTTCTTGCAAAACAGGCAAATGCGTGGGAAAATACCCGAGGTAGACGTTGACGGGGCAAAATCACATGATGAATGCAGGGTCTTCTCACTTGATGCATGTGTCTGGGTTTTTTCTGTTGTATCATCACGTGGCACGGCAGTAAAGTTTTTGTAACAGTTCACGTGATAGCCATGGCTACTGTCGGATTCATCTGGCAGCGACTGAATTATCGTATAGTACTTGGATGTGACAAAATTTCGTTTTTGTCTCCTCCTTGCTGCTACATTGATGATGGATGACCAATGGTCTTCAGTGATGGGTGCGATGTTGCCAGTGGTCTCATCTGCTTTTCCCACATGGAGGATACACTTCCTGCCAGGGTCAGGAGCTACCCCGCTATCATGCTCCATAATCAAGCATAGGCCTCACCTGAAATTTAAAAAACTAGGGCATGCCCGTACTATATATATATCTAAAATTATATCCCCCCCCCTCTATTTACATGAAATGGTTTGGTCCAAAGCGAACGGCTTGCGAGTACGGTAACAATCCCCCCCCTCTATTTACATGAAATGGTTTGGTCCAAAGCGAACGGCTTGCGAGTACGGTGACAATCCCCCCCCTCTATTTACATGAAATGGTTTGGTCCAAAGCGAACGGCTTGCGAGTACGGTGACAATCCCCCCCCTCTATTTACATGAAATGGTTTGGTCCAAAGCGAACGGCTTGCGGAGTTTGGTAAAGAAATCGCCATAGCTCGGTAACTACTTGTCCGATTAATTTAAAACCTTGAAAAGGCACATCCTCGGGTCCCCAGCAATATACCTGGCAAGTTTCAAGTATATCGGACCGGTAGTTGTCGAGAAACAGCGGTCGCATACACACAGACACACACACACACAGAGATTACTGGAATTATAGATAGACTAGGGCATGCCCGTACTATATATATATCTAAAATTATATCCCCCCCCCCCCCCTCTATTTACATGAAATGGTTTGGTCCAAAGCGAACGGCTTGCGAGTACGGTGACAATCCCCCCCCTCTATTTACATGAAATGGTTTGGTCCAAAGCGAACGGCTTGCGAGTACGGTGACAATCCCCCCCCTCTATTTACATGAAATGGTTTGGTCCAAAGCGAACGGCTTGCGAGTACGGTGACAATCCCCCCCCCCCCTCTATTTACATGAAATGGTTTGGTCCAAAGCGAACGGCTTGCGGAGTTTGGTAAAGAAATCGCCATAGCGTGCACAAACGCGCAGGAAAGCGAAAGAATCGCAAATTAGTTTTAATTAGTTTTAAAACATAGTTTAACGCCAACATAGTTTGCCAACGTGAAATAAATGAATACGCTCTCAAATGTGCCGTCCGAGGCAGAGTCTGTTCGCCACGTTCGGCACACGTGATAACTCGCTGCTCTCTGATTGGTTGAATCGTTTTTTGGACATAGCTCGGTAACTACTTGTCCGATTAATATGAAACCTTGAAAAGGCACATCCTCGGGTCCCCAGCAATATACCTGGCAAGTTTCAAGTATATCGGACCCGTGGTTGTCGAGAAACAGCGGTCACAGACATACAGACATACAGAGATTACTGGAATTATAGATAGACTAGGGCATGCCCGTACTATATATATATCTAAAATTATATCCCCCCCCTCTATTTACATGAAATGGTTTGGTCCAAAGCGAACGGCTTGCGAGTACGGTGACAATCCCCCCCCTCTATTTACATGGAATGGTTTGGTCCAAAGCGAACGGCTTGCGAGTACGGTGACAATCCCCCCCGTCTATTTACATGAAATGGTTTGGTCCAAAGCGAACGGCTTGCGGAGTTTGGTAAAGAAATCGCCATAGCGTGCACAAACGCGCAGGAAAGCGAAAGAATCGCAAATTAGTTTTAATTAGTTTTAAAACATAGTTTAACGCCAACATAGTTTGCCAACGTGAAATAAATGAATACGCTCTCAAATGTGCCGTCCGAGGCAGAGTCTGTTCGCCACGTTCGGCACACGTGATAACTCGCTGCTCTCTGATTGGTTGAATCGTTTTTTGGACATAGCTCGGTAACTACTTGTCCGATTAATATGAAACCTTGAAAAGGCACATCCTCGGGTCCCCAGCAATATACCTGGCAAGTTTCAAGTATATCGGACCCGTGGTTGTCGAGAAACAGCGGTCACAGACAAACACACAGACATACACACATACACACACACACACACACACACAGAGATTACTGGAATTATAGATAGATGACATATGTTAGTGGGTTCGAAAATCAACAAAAGTTGGGGGCATGTTGTTTCTTATGGAGAAAATGAAACATGGATCTCTGAAGGTTTTTGCATGTGTCGATTATAATGCTCCTATTATCAGATTGTGTGGAAATCAGAAACGCAAAACCTCTCTTTAAGGGCATTATAATGTAAATTAGATTAGGTATGTCGTTAATCGTTGACATGTCTGACAGGTCTAATAGTCCAAGATCTGGGTGGATTTTATTTGGCATGGAAACTACAAAAGCTTAGTCATGCTGGTGTAGTACAGCAGCTTACCTGACCCCAGAAAGCCAATTCTTAAGTGCAGCTAGCGGTGGGTGGGGTCCTTCAAATATTATTTCTCGGAATTTGGTGAATTATTTTCGAGTATGTTAGATGAGGAATCCTTGGAGTTTATAATTTACAGGAAATTGCTGGACAGGGAATTCCTCAAATATAATTTCTCGGAAATTGTTGAAGTATAGTTTGTACAGGCAATTCTAAGAAATTACTTGTAGTAATTTAGAAGAAATTTTACCTGTACTAATTTAGCAGAAATTGTTATAATAAATGTTACAGCTTTTACATTGTCTTCACAGTTTACAAGTTTCTCATGTAATTAAGTGCAGAAAACCCCTATTCTGTGACCTTTGACCTCTTCTTAAGTAACCTTACCACCACATATTCTGTTCTTAAGTTGTGGTTTATTGATGAGGGGACCATTCTCTACATTTTGTATGTGATTTCAGTTTTGTAGCTTACATGTCAAATAACAGTGTTATTAGCCATGGGGGTCAAATAGGTGCATTTTAAAATGTTTTCGCTGATTGAAATCAAAGGAAATGGTATTGGAAAATTTCTGCTTCTCATGTATCTCACTTCAGGCTCCACTGATATAGGTTTCAATGACAACGCCATGTGTGTATCATGTGGCATGTTGTAATCAAACAGTAATGAAGAGCTGGAAACCCCTATTCCGTGACCTTTGACCTCTTCTTAAGTGACCTTACCACCACATATTCTGTTCTTAAGTTGTTGTTTATTGATGAGGGGACCATTCTCTGCATGTTGTATGTGATTTCAGTTTTGTAGCTTATATGTCAAATAAAGGCCTAATTAGCACTAATTAATGTTGTTCTTAAGTGACCTCCCCACCAGAAATTTTCTTCTTAAGTTGCAGATTTGTAGTCGGTGGAGATCACCCTACCACTTGGCATATGAGTTGGTCTTGTAGTCTCTATGTCAAATAAAACCAATCTGGGGGGTACTTTGGGTGGCGCCCCCTACCCCACCCACCGCTAGCTGCACTTAAGAATTGGCTTTCTGGGGTCAGGTAAGCTACCTGTACCACACCAGCATGACAAAGCTTTTGTAGTTTCCATGTCAAATAAAATCCACCTAGCTCTCGGACCAAGGTGTTGGCACTGCAGATCTGCAGTTTAATAGTATCGTTCCTGCAGCAAAGTTCATGTAAGAGGCTTTCATCTTTATAACCTACTAAGCAAAGAAAAGGAATCGCAATAAAATTACCTTTATTTTTCACAAATGTCTCCTCCCTTGAAAACCGCACTTGTGCCATTTATCTTTCGACAAGTGAAGAGTTCAAAATGGAACGATTTTGACAGCTCTCAATGTGTACCCCTCGACAACTTGATGAGCTACATATTGTTCCAATACTGAGCTTCACACAGGTGTGCCTTCAGGTTTCGGAACAGAAACAAAAATCGTCACTGTGGCCTATTTGGGATTCAGAACACAAACCCAATGTAATGGTCTAACCAGACTTGGTGGTATAATGGTTGGAGCATCCGCTCTGAGTCTGGGTCGTTGGTGGGCGGTTCGAACCCTTGCTGAGTCGTACCAAATACAATAAAAATGGCACGTGCTGCTTCCTTGCTCACGCTCAGCATTTAAAAAGTACCAGAGCATGGGCAATCAACCGTAAGCTGGCAATCATAGTGCAGGCTTTGATGGGCCTAATGGCTTCCTCCTGCATTGAAGTTCCTTGGAAGGATCTGGAGCATATTATAAATTTGTCTTGTAACTGCCGTACTCCCTTTCATGACTAATATGCAAATCGAGGTTTTGATTGACCAATATTATCGTTTGCGGTTGGTCTTGTGAACGCTTCCATAAGAGATTCCACAATGTGTTTTTCGAGATATTGCTACAACCTTGCACACTTTGGT
Organism: Myxine glutinosa; assembly: GCF_964187855.1. NCBI lineage: Eukaryota > Metazoa > Chordata > Myxini > Myxiniformes > Myxinidae > Myxine > Myxine glutinosa. The sequence continues at coordinate 47,219,598 of NC_136268.1, forward strand.
GATTTTCTTTGAGGGAGTTTCGACAGACTGGCCTCACCATGAGTAACTGTGCTCTTACTAGAGATTTGGAAATCTTGAATTCTGCCACCCTGTTTGCCACCCTATCTATCATAGGCTGCAGTATTGTTTCCATGCATGTGTTCATAGGTTGTCTTTGTAATGATACTTTCTTTGGTCAAAAATTCAACAACGGTCACTTTTCGCAAGTCACGTCAAGCCTGCTCAAGCCTGCCAATACCTATTACCACTGTTTCTAGATACCAATCCAATTCTAATTTAAACACATCCACTGTCTCTGCTGCCACCACCTTTCCATGGAGACCATTCCATGCAACCTTTGGGCAGAATTATTTTTTGCATTCCATTTGTACAACATTAATGGTGATAACATTTTACAAACATGATGCTTGCATTTTGCAAGCAAACAGGTAAAAATGAAGGTACAAAACCGTCGAGAAGAAAAGCGTGACCGTGATATTTGACACCTTGTTCTGCGAGTCCAAACGTACTGGTCCTTCGTCCTATTTTGTAATCTGCTGCTCAGGTTTTGCTCAACTCCCACATGGGAGGGGGAGGGGGGAAGGGGGGAAGGGGAAGGGGGAAAAGGGAGGGGAAGGGGGAAAAGGGAGGGGGAGGGGGAAAAGGGAGGGGGAGGGGGAAAAGGGAGAGGGGGGGAAAGGGAGGGGGAGGGGAGAAGCGGAGGGGGTAGGGTGGAGGGGGAAGGGGGAAAAGGGAGGGGGAGGGGGGAAAAGGGAGGGGGAGGCAAGAAGGGGGGGTAGGGGGGAGGGGAGGGGGAAGGGGGAGGGAAGGGGAGGGCCAGTCAACAATGACGTTGCAGTTCTCATGGTCGAAGAGCAGCACAACAATCGCGACATCGTCCTGCATCTTCGCAACAGCACGAAGCGGATTTTGGAGACTCACCGATCCTGTGACGCCCTCCAATACCGGCGTTGCCGGGCGGGGAAGGGAGACCCGTACATTCCCACCCCGTACATTCGCCCTCTCGACTCAAGCTCACTTGGACAAAAGCCTCGCACAAATTACACCGTGAAGGCCCAATGGCCATGTCTATGCCACAAATCAAGTACGTGAGCGAGTCGGGCGCACTGAATTGAAAATATATAGAACGCTCATACTCCGTGAAAAGTGAAGCCGCAGTGTCGCCATCTTTGTTAGCATGACTCGATCAACTCGCTTCGCGGATCTCGTTTGTTTTGAACGTGTGAATTACGTGCGAACGCGTAACTGTGAGTTTATGGCGGCAAGGAGCATCACGTGATCGCTCTGAGCGAATCAGCGCGCTGCTCTGCCACCTGATCAGATTCCGTGTATAATATTCCTCGCTGAAATGCGCTGAGGTAAATATGAATAAAAAATATGGATCTCGTAAAGATGAAAGAAAAAAAAACCTATGTGGTGTGAATGGCAATGTTCCTCGCTGAAATGTGAAAAAACGCAATCGCTTTTCGCCCTGAAATACGTGCGAACGCGTAACTGAGTTAATGGCGGCAAGGAACATCACGTGATCGCTCTGAGCGAATCAGCGCGCTGCTCTGCCACCGGTCAGATTCCATGCATAATATTCCTCGCTGAAATGCGCTGAGGTAAAAATATGGTAAAGAAATATTATGAAATAATTTTTTTTAGGTCGGCCATGTTCTTCCCAGGCTCAATGGCCATGTCTGTGCCAAATATCAAGCACATGAGCCTCTCCGTTTAGGAGTCTATCGGTAACATTACACACACAAACTGTGTTTTATTATTATTGATTAATTAAGTACTTATTTATTTCCTTTCTCATCTGGGCAATATCTGAGGAACTTTTTGAGTTAGGAAGCTGATATTTGGACACGACAATGACCAAGTGATTTGGCTGTGAAGGGTATTTTTCGTTTATTAATTAATCGATTACTCAATGAATTATTCGATTAATTACTTAACTTTTTTTTTAAGTTCCAGATTCGGATGAAACGGTGGTGGTTTAGGTATTCAAGTGGCCAATTGATTAATTATTTAATTATTTTATGATTATTATTCATTTATTTTCATTATTAACCCTTTGAGTACGGGATTTTTTTGGGATAATCCCGGGATCTCCAGCAACCTAAACAAATTAAATAAAAATTCTCGAACCTCGATAAATTTGATAAAACGGGATTAATTTGGCATTTTGGTACGGGAATGCAACCACGTACTGACGATATATTTTTAGGGATAGTCGATGACGTGTAGTAACGTCAACCATACACAAAACTTTTTCACGGGTTGCGGCACTGGACGTCATCCGTACTCAAAGGGTTAATCACTAATTTATTTCCTTTCTCATCTGGGTAACATCTCGGTCACCTTTTGAGCTAGGAAGCTAATATTTGGACACGGCAGCAACCAAGTGATGTGGCGATATATAAAGGATATTTCAGATTTATTAATTTATCAATTAATCGATCAATAAATAATTAATCAATTGATTAATTAATTTTTCCGATTAATGACTTATTTAATTAATTTTCAAAAAGTTACAGCTGCAGATGAAACACTGGTGGTTGAGGTATGCTATTAGCCAATTGATTAAAAAATTATTTTATGATTATTATTTATTGATTTTTAATTATGCAATTAATCAATTATTGTACACCTTTCCCTTCCAATACCGTCTCTATGTGCTGCACGGCGGCATCGCCAGGTGCCGAAGGTGTCCCGGCAATGCCGCCCACTGGAGGATATTTATTTATTTGGCATGGGGGCAGTGTACTTTGTATCTGTACTTGTTTTTTTGTTTTTTGTTTTTTTGTTTGTTTGTTTGTTTGTTTTTAACTGTTTTCATTTATTTATTCCATGACAGAAAATGGAGCCAAGTGAGATCTGGCACCCCCGGAAGGACCCAACGGCATTATGCCTCATTCCGCAGAGCACGGCAAAACTCACTTTCTACATCAGCTTTGACCTACCTAGTATCATGAGGTACATTGGCACTTCAATTTCCATCATTACAACCCAGTCCTTCCTTTTTAATATTAAAATACAGCGTGTCTGTTACAACACATGATTATTAAGTGAGACAAACACAGCCACTGAGCATGGGGGATGTGCAGTCACTTACTGGGGTACTCTGGGAATCTGGGTACCAGCTACGTCACAACAATGGCACCGCCAATCTCATCACATTCAGCAGGGCATTTCCTGAGGAATTTCTTCCTCCACATGGACGCCAACCTATGGGGATTGTGCATTTCTCTTGATCTTTTAAATGCTGAACGTTAAGCAAGGAAGCAGCACGTACCATTTTTTAAAGTCTATGGTATGATTCGGTGGGGTTTGAACCACCGACCCCCCAGACTCAGAGCTGACACTCTAGCCATTAAACAACTGAGTCTAGTAACCTAAAAATTGAAACAAAATTGTTATAAACTACTCCAGGTTCCATTGGTTGCTTATAGTAATTTTCAAGAAGAACCGACGAGTACTGTATAAGCTGTGTTCAAAGATTTGGTCTTAATATCCGTGATTACCAAATTATAACCGTACCTGAAACGCTGCTCTAATTCGACATTTCCTTTGTGTTTACAGTAATGAGAAGGCTGAGAAGGCTGAGAAGGCTGAGAGGATCCCTGGTGTTGGGCTAGCGGCTAGGGTGCCGGCTTAGGATCCTAGGATCCTGGGTTCGAATCCCGGTCAATCGCTGAATTAACGCCAGGGGGGTTGACTCAGCCTGTCATCCTTCCGAGGTCGGCAAATTGAGTACCAGTTCACTGGTAATTCCCTGCTTGTCGTGAAAGGCGGCAAAAAGGGTTGGCGTCAGGAAGGGCATCCGGCCGTAAAAAAACATTGCTTCAAAAAGGGGACCGAAAAACAACAACAACCACAGTTCCCGAAAAAGGCCAACCCCCGCTTGCGGGGAAAAATGGCCTCTAAAGGTGGTTTTTTTACAGTAATGAGAGCATGTTTTGAGCATATACGGGCCTTTGATCGTATAGGATTTGATTTATCCACTAAACTCTGCACTCTTGGTCATTTTGACCCTATTTGGTTTTGTTTCAAATTAAACAATCACTGATCAGGCCATAAAGGGATAAGCCCATAAATTTTCACCAGAAAAAGGGGGTGCACCCAATGAACTCTTTATGTAATTTTTTTGACAGCACTATTGCACATGGGGGCCTGTAATTAAGGCCTGTACCTGATATTTGCCTTTACAGGGAAATCCTCGCTTTCTCTATTCGCACGTATGATCCAGAAGGCTTGCTGCTGTATACACGGCGCCGTGAGCCTGAAAAGCGTTCTCTTGCTGTCGCGCTACGCGATGGACGTCTCGAAGTTCAGTTGCAGGATGGAGATGACCGAGTGGTGACAACTGGTGGACCAATTATCAACACCGGCACTTGGCATTCGGTATGAACGGTCTGGGCATCAATGGGCCACAGCATCGGTTGGCAGTATAGTTCTAAGGTAGCACACACCTGGGTTTAACATATTTAATGCGCTATTAAAATATTAACTCGACACCTCTTATCCATATCAGCCAACACCACGGTTATATCTGAAGAAGCTGATTTGTCACATGGTCACAGATTGTTTAACCCCAATATGAAGCCGTTCAAAAATTACGTACCTTTTTTATAGGCAACCATGTACCGTGCGTGCGTGCTGGCAGGCTTCATTAAATCTTACTAATTTTTATTCGACATTGATTAGATTTTTCACTGCACCTCATCATGAGTAACAGTCGACCCGATCAAAGCCAATGGAAATCTGACACAACAAACCGGGACAGTATTGTCGTGTTCCTGGCGATTAAAATCTTTCCAAGAAACGGATAGCCGAACAAGCTGTTACTCCGAAGCGTTCTGTTCAATATGTGGCGGAGTTGATACACATGGGGGGGGGGGGGCGGAAGGGGGAGGAGGAGGAGGAGGAGGAGGAGGAGGAGGAGGATGCTGGAGAGCGCTTACCTGAACGGGTCTCACCGGCAGTCCTCAAACCTGTGGAAAATAACACACGAAACGGTTTTTAAATGTACAAAAAGAAACAAGTTTTATTAAAAGAAATGCCGCTAACAAAGAAACGCACGATCAAATAATTTCCTAAATTGGGACGTCCCTACAAACAGACTTGAAACACGGACACAGGGAAAGAAGGTAACTGAAAATAATGTGTGTGTGTGGGTGCACTTTACTCTGATCACTGGTTGGGTCTCGTCAGGGGTCGTCAAAATCGTCTGGGGCATTGGAGGAAACCGCCCGGTCGTTGGCGGGAACCTCTCGCTCCCGTGCTGCTAGGCCTCTGTATGCCCTCGTTCACTAGGCCGTGCCTGCCTGCATGCAACAGGCCTTCTGCGCGAATCGAACGGGCCGCGTGCAGCTCGCTCCTCCAGCTGTGCCTGTCTTCGTCGTCTTTGGTGGGAAACTGCAGCCCTCGGTCCACAGCTCTACCACTGCCTCTGCACGTCTATCAGTGGTGTCTCCGAACACGGTTGGTCCGATCGCTTCCTGGAGTCCGTCGTCCAAGCACAATCATTCGCTTTATTGTCCAGAACGAGAGAGATAAATGCCGACTGCCGTGATTCAGACCAGACGCAGCGAGAAGCGAAGAAGAAGAGCGAAGTGAAGAAGAAGAGCGAAGCGTCCGCTCGCGCGTTTTTATCATCCAGGCTCTTACGTCATTTGTCCTCCTCGCCAATCAGCGAGTTACTTCATACCAGTCCTGTCAATCAAGAACCCTGACCAACCACGGCTTCTCGGGGCTTGGCCTCGGCCTGCCCGTCCTGTCTGTGCCTCCCAAGTCGGGGTTGTCAGCGGTAGGGCTCAACGTCCTGGCTTCCGGTATGTTTTATTATTGAGTGCCATTAAATGCGTGATTCTAACTAGTGTCTAATGCGGTGCCATAAGGGACATAGGGATAAATCACAGAGGAAACAACGTACAAGGAATTAATTACACTAGCAGAAGTACCCGGTGATGTTCTGATCTTGTTGGCATTTTGAAGAAATCATTGGGTTTTTTTGTGGGTGCCTAAAACACTTCCCTACACCCACTACGGATGTTTTGCGCACGCACACACACACACACACACACACACACACACACACACACACACACACACACACATAGTATAAAGATACAGTGCCTTCAGAAAGTATTCAGCCCCTTTGACTTTTTTCACATTTTGTTGTGTAAGCCTGAATTTAATATGGATTCAATTGAGATTTTTTTTGTCACTGATCTGCACATAATATCAGTGGAATTTTTAAAAGAAATTTTTATAAAATCATTTCTTTTATAGTAATAATGTAAAATTTTATAATAATAATAATAACAATAATATTATATATATGTATATATATGTATATATATGTATATATGTATATATATATACACAAAGAATTAAGTTAAGCACCCCCCCCGTTTTTTTACAACCTCGCACATTACAAGTTTGTTGTCGTCAAAACAGTGTAATATACCCATGATATTGCTATATTTTCTGGAGAAGTGATATTATGGTCACATAAAAACATAACAATCATGCCGTTTTCAATATTTTATTCTGAATAATTTAAGGTGAAATTTTTTGGGAATTTTAGGCATATTTTCACCTCAATTTAAGTATGGAGCTGTGTGTGTCCATCACGGACAGTGTGGATGACGTTTATGTTTTCTAACGTACAGTCATTGTTCTGAGAAGACCTCTAGCGATCTTTGCGTCAATAACGTGTGTAGGACCCACGTGATCGGATCACTGACTCAGCCCTACGTCTCATAGACCCTGTAAGCCGTCGTATGCGTTGCTGTGGCAGGTTGAACCCCCTCGAGCACGTTTGGGACATGTTGGGACGACAAATTGCGAAGATGGTCCCTCCAATAGCCAATCTGGATGAATTGGAACGTGCATTACATCGGGAATGGAACAACCTGCCACAGCAACGCATACGACGGCTTACAGGGTCTATGAGACGTAGGGCTGAGTCAGTGATCCGATCACGTGGGTCCTACACACGTTATTGACGCAAAGATCGCTAGAGGTCTTCTCAGAACAATGACTGTACGTTAGAAAACATAAACGTCATCCACACTGTCCGTGATGGACCTATAGCTCCATACTTAAATTGAGGTGAAAATATGCCTAAAATTCCCAAAAAATTTCACCTTAAATTATTCAGAATAAAATATTGAAAACGGCATGATTGTTATGTTTTTATGTGACCATAATATCACTTCTCCAGAAAATATAGCAATATCATGGGTATATTACACTGTTTTGACGACAACAAACTTGTAATGTGCGAGGTTGTAAAAAAACGGGGGGGGTGCTTAACTTAATTCTTTGTGTATATATATATATGTATATATGTATATATGTATATATATGTATATATGTATATATATGTATATATGTATATATATGTATATATGTATATATATGTATATATGTATATATATGTATATATGTATATATATATATATGTATATATATATATATATGTATATATGTATATATGTATATATATATACAGACTTGGCATTTAATATGGAATATATATTTTTTCTTGACTTGGGTTTACTTTCTTAACTTAGGATATCAATCTGGTGAGTTTCTTTTACACTTTGGTGATTTATTTGTTAAAAGAACCATGTCACTGATTGTCTGTCGCAGCAAGAAGTCAACAACAGGATTATATCACAGGTGGCGTGGCAAAATGTACGGACAGGTGCATTTGATGATTGGCTTCACAGTCGGGTATACAAGGGTTGTTGCTTTCTGTCTTAGTGGAAAACAACTGCTGCACATCTCCAAAAGTTATTGCCGCTTCCTCTGGAGATGGTCCGTCAACTCGACAATGCTGTTTGTCATGGAGTGGTGGCTTTACGAAATTACGGCATGAAACAGCGTGCGATTGCTCGGCAGTATGGCATCACTCAAGGTCAGGTGTCAAAGATCCTGAAACGAAATGCTCAGAGGGGTGTCCCTACTCCAATACCGAGGCCAGGACGTCCCCGCAGAACCACAAGGAGGGATGATCGCCAGCTGCACCGGTTAGTCCGCAATGGCCGTACCAAGTCAGCTAATCGGCTTAGGGCTGAGTGGCAGCAACTGACAAATGTGCCTGTATCCAGAAGGCTAGTCAATCAACGACTGGTTCAAGCAGGCTATCATGCCAGGCGTCCCCTGAGAAAGCGACGCCAGAACAGACAACACTGCCAGCGCCGATTGCAGTGGGCCAGAGAGCACCGTCAATGGCAGCCAGGACACTGGAATCACGTGATCTTCAGTGACGAGTCTAGATTTCTGGTCTATCGTCAAGATGGCCGCGTCCGAGTGTGCAGACAAGTGCATGAAGCCTACAACAAAGATTGTACAGTGCCAAGAGTCGAAGCTGGAGGTGGTGGGTTGACCGTTTGGGCTGCTTTTCATGCAGGGGGCAAAACTGACCTGGTTGTTCTGAATGGAAACCTGAACCAGTTCAAGTACAGGGCCATTCTGGAAGAAACATTGCTTCCATTTGCTCGTGCAGCCTTTCGAGGAAACTTTGTCTTCCAAGACGACAATGCACGGCCTCATCGTGCTCGCATGATCCAACAAATTTCTTGCTGACCGTGGTGAAAAGCATATGGAGTGGCCTGCCATGTCCCCGGATATGAATCCGATAGAGAACTTGTGGGCAGAATTAACGCGTCAAATCGGCCACTTGGACCAGCAGCCGACCTCTGTGTGTGAATTTCAGCAGGCTATTGTCACTGCATGGCAAGCGATTCCTGTCCAAACCTTGGCAAATCTCGTGAACAGCATGCCTCAACGTGTACGTGCTCTCCTGAATGCTCGTGGGGGTTACACGAAGTACTGAACTATAATTTTACTGTCCGTAATCCCAGTCGTAATTTAACTTTTGTTTTTGTTAAAAAAATGTTTGGCTAATGTGCAAAATAAAGAGATACTTCTGGAAAACGAACAGAAGATTAACACAGTACTGTCCATGAATTGAGTTCGATATCAGTTTACATCACTTTCAAGGATCAATTTATTTGTTTCAAAATGTCAAATGTGGTTTTTGTTTCTTTTAAAGGTCATATTAACAAAATCTAGAATAATTTCAACATAATTCCAATGAACTTTTGGTTCTAAGACATCTTGAAAAGTAAGTTCACCCCCACAAAAAAAATATTCCATATTAAATGCCAAGTCTGTATATATATATATATATATATATATATATATATATATATATATATATATATATATATATATATATATATATATATTGTAACGAATTTGAGAAGTGTGTAACGAATTTGAGAAGTGTGTAACGAATTTGAGAAGTGTAACAATTTTGGAGGAAGTGTAACGAAGTGGAAACGTTACAATGTGAACGTTACAAACGTACGGTACCACCCTGTAATGTAAATAATGGTCGCAGTCAGCGTCCTAGTTAAATTGCATGAAAAGTACACGCAGGCCACGATATATCTTTTAAATAGTGTATTTCCTTATTCCATGTAGGCTAAGTATGTGTTTTCCCACTAGATTGACTTTGCATTGTATCAAACAAAATAAGCGTAGGCCCTTCCAATTTCCCCAAAACCTCCCTTCCATTTGCCTTCCGCATTTTGGTCGGTTTTTCTCTTCAACCACCATTGGCCACGAGGTAAGGTTGGAGAAGAAAGGCGTGTCTCCACCTCGTCAGAAGAGGGAAGGAGTGAACCGGCCCTAACAGCCAATCAACACCGCGGTGATCGACCCGGTAGGCGTGCCCTCGGAGCCGGCGGCTTGATTTCGGCCGAGGTGATAAAAGCGACTGTAAGGGACTGCTTTGCGAGATGACTGGAGAGGAGCTGGAGATGACCCTGGGAGAGGAGCAAAGAGGCTGCACCAAAGAGAGGCGGTGAGATGCGAAACGCTCCAAGCCAAAGAGGAGAGGTACTCGGCAAGGAAACCAGCTTTGGAGAGACGCGCTGAAAGGAGAGAGACGGCCCCACCCCAAGAAAAGGAGCAGGTGTGCCGAACCAGCGCGTGGCGTCTCCCGCAGTGGATACGCGACGGAGGGTTTCCCGCCAAAACCGCGAGGAATTGCGAACGACGGCCTCCCGACCTTGCCTCCATCTCAAGCCTTACCTGCCTGCATTATCCCCTGTGTAAGTGTGAACGTCCTGTCCTGCTCGTTTGTCTTGGGGCTAAGTAAAAATGAATAGTGTAAGTTAAGGATTCGCTGTGTCACTGTTTCTTCCATCCTTTGCTTGTGTGTGTATAATAACTGTTCTTCCTCCGTATTCTTCTTCTTCTTTTTCATTCTCTTGCGATCGCTTTAGAGATTTCCCGATTGAATATCCGTGGGGCGATCTGGTCAACGTCGGGTGAAATCGGGTTTTAATCGGGGAGTAACTGTTCGGACGCGGTTAAATACACCACCGCTCGGTCAATATAACATCTAAAAGCCGCGTCTGTAACAATTGGTAGTCAGGAGGTGGGATTCGAACCTGGGACTAAATTTATTTAGCCCAAATTGTGGACACCAATTGTGTTAGTACAGTAACAATTGGTGTCGAGGAGTTGGGATTCGGACCTGGGACTAAATTTGTTAGGCCCAAATTTTGGAACACCAATTGTACTATTAGAGTAACAATTGGTGTCTGGGAGTGGAATTCGGGTCCCGAACCAAATTTTTAAAACATCTAGAAAAAAATTTTGGTCAAAATTACGAGCTGCCGAAATTTATTTTGTTTTATAAAGCAAAACCCGAATTTTGAGATCGCGCCATGGACAATCAAGGCGATCGGATGTCGGTGGGAGAAATAGACAGGGTGGAATCGACCCAGGACCTCGGGGAAATGTATATGGAGGATAGGGAGGAGGAGAAAAATAGCAATGTGGTTGCGGAGGTTTCAGACGCACAGAATGGCGCCCTCGCGCACGTGGTTGAGGGGGCCACGGTCGCGGAACCAATGAGCGCGGCCCAAATGCAAGCCTTCATGGCCCAATTCATGGTGGAAATGCAGGAAAAAAACGACAGTATAGTACAAATGCAGGCGTCCCTCAACCTGCAGAGTGAGCAAAGGAGGGCTGATAGTGAAAAAATGGAAAGCAGAATTATGGGGCAAATGGGGGTAATGAGGGACGAAGCGAGGGGTACCGGTGAGAAGTTAGACAATAATTTTGAGGGGTTAGACAACGGGATAAAAGAGGTAAAGAATGGGTTAACGGGGGTAGAAAACAGAATGGCCGCTCAAGAGAATCAAATGGAAGGGATGCAAAAGGGGTTAGAGGGGGTAGAAAATAGAATGGCTGCCCAGGAGAATCAGATAGAGGGAGTGAAAAATGGGTTAATGGGGTTAGAAAATAGGATGGAAGACAAATTGCGGGAAATAGGGGAACAATCGGCCAGGGAAATCAAACAAATGGGAGAGCAGATAGAGGAGGTGAAAATCGGGGTAGAAACCAAACTGGATGCTCAGAGGGATGAATTGGGACAGATGAGGGTGGCATCTACAAAAGAGATGGAGGAAATACGACGAGGGGTAAGTGAGGAGGTTTCGGGGCTGCGCGAGGAGGTAAAGCGAGGCGAAAAGCGTATAGAGAAAGAGGTGAGAAATAATACGGCAAAGTTACAGGGGGGAATAGAAGATCTGACGAAAGGAGTAGAACAGCTGACAGTGGGACAAAAGGAACTAGCGGACCAAGTGGAAAAGAACACTGCAATCATCGGGGGTTTAAAAGCAACACAAAAGGACATTAAAAATGAATTAATAGCGACACAAAAGGAATGTCAAATGGTACATGAGGGATTGACGAAGAGGTTGGAATAGGTGACAGAAGTAATGGAGACGAAGGACCGGGAGGTAAGGACGCACATAGAAACGGTTAAAGTAGCGATGGAGGAAGAAATAGTGGGGGCGCACCGGGAGCTGAAGGAGGTAAAGGAAAAATTAGAGGAGGTGGAAGAGGGGGTGAGTGAAATTAAGAAGAGACGGAGGGAAACTAAGAGGGAGATAAAGGAGGAAGTCATGGAATATGTACAAGGTCTGTGTTCAAATCCTGATGCGGTGCTCACTAACCAAATAAAAAGTTTGCAGGTGGCAGAGGAGGTGCGACGAGGTACGGAGGTGAGTGGCAATGTATATGATGTGGGGAAAGCTTCAGTCGGCTTGGGGATTGGTTTGGATCCGGGTGTTCGTGAAAGGCCGTTGGTGAAGTGTGTGACAGGTCAGGTGTGCGAAAAAAGAGGTGTGCGAGAATGTCCGACCATGGGGTGTGTGAGGAAAAAGTGCACGCCGAGGAGTGAGTGTGCCGTCAGGAGTGAGCCGGTCGAAGCGCGTGTGCGAGGGGTACATGGAAGCGCGGTGTGGTGAGTGTTACGGAGGAAGTAACGAGAGAGTGTACACCTGTGGTGAGTGTTACAGAGGAAGTAACGAGAGAGTGTACACCTGTGGTGAGTGTTACAGAGGATGTAACGAGAAAGTGTACACCTGTGGTGAGTGTTACAGAGGATGTAACGAGAAAGTGTACGTCTGTGGTGAGTGTTACAGAGGGTGTAACGGGAGAGTGTGCACGAGAAAGGTGTGTAACGGACAGGTGCATGAGGAAAGAGTGTGCCGTCGAAAGTAAGGGTGAGTGCGCTGTCAAGAGTGGTGGTGAGAGTAGTGAGAGTGACAAGGAGAGTGAGCTGGTTGTGACAGGTGAGCGAGGATGTACACCTGGGATGGAAGGATGCACACCTGGAATGGTAGCGCGTGTGTGGGAAGGCACATTTGAGTTGGTAGTGAGGCACGTGGTTGGGTGTGCGAATGAGAGCACACCTGTGATCGTCACAAAGGAGGTGACCGAGAAAGGGGCGCGAAGAGGTGTGTTGGTGAGGTGTGCGAGCGACGAATGTGTGCCAAGGTGTTCGGTGGTCAGGTGTGTGACCAAGTCGGTGAGCGGAATGAGTGTACCGAGGTGTGTTAGAGAAGGTACGACCAAGAGCATGGAAACGGCTGCATGTATGAGCACGAAAGGGGTAGCGTATGCTTGTAAGCATCCAGGTGAGGCGTCGACGATAACCGGGTTAAAGGTTAGAACGACTTATAGCCGACTCGGGCCCTCGGTGCGTGCCGGGCTTCGCGTGCCGCGAGAACCAGCGGGGATCCGAACCACGGCGGTTTCGAAAGAACTGCCGTGCGCGATCCACGCTGGGCCTCGCGTGGAACGGCCGCGTCCGGGCTCCACTAGACGGAGCGGGCCGCCCGATAGGAAGGGTCGTCATGGCGACCACTTTCTATTGAGACGTGCCGGCAGGTCGAGATCGGGACATTGGATGGCTCCACGCCGAGGTGGTGCGTGGGATCTCGGCCCGGGTAAGCCCCCATCCCTGCCACGAATGCGGGACGTATCCAGCCGCTGGCACAAAAGAACCCGCGTTCATGGCTCGGCTGTACGAAGCCGAGCTTTCGAAGGAAAGTGGCGCACCGAGAGGATGTAATAAGTAGACGGGTGATGGTGATAGTGATAGTGATTTAAAACGAAATTTAGAAAAGCGAATAGAATTGGCAGTAAATGGAAAATTTTTGAATTGTTGGATTTGGACGAGCGAAATTGGTAGTGAGAGACCCCCGATGTGGTGGGATGGCAAATCCACCATCCCTCACAGTGGGGGCAAAGGAGCAATAGCTTATGGGGTGTATGGCAGTGAAAACTAGCCCGGGTGGGTTAGGTTATATTGATAGGGCCCTAGAAGATGACAGTAGGTAACGTTAAGATTAGTTAGTGACTGATACCTGTAGTGGGGACGCAGGTAGATTAGTGTGGATGATAATGACGTGGGAGCGCAATAGTTTAAAGGGACGACTGGGAAGCGCAAGTTTCAGAGGGGAGTAGTTAGCTGAGATGATGCCGTGTGTGTGAGGATTGAACAGGTGAGAATGGAACAGGTGTGATTACACAGGTGTGCAACTGAACAGGTGTGTGGAGCAGTGTATGAGGGAGTAGTGGTGATTGCGTGTTGTGTTGACCAAATGGTCCAGGAAGAAAGGAGGGTGCAGGTGGCACCAGGTATGATTGCACAGGTGTGCAACGACAGGTGAATGAAGAACAGGTGTATGTGGCTGTGTGGAATAAATGGTAGTGTGGAATATCTGGAGTATTGGAATGGATGGTCGTGGAGTGAGAATGGTGGAAATTGTGGAGTGGAGTGGATGGTGCGAAGGTGTGAATGGGGGAAGAGTGGACCCCATCACGGATACCCGGGGCGGGTAGTGTAAGTGTTAGGTAGAGGGTACAGGTAAATTGTGGTTGGATATTGGCATCTGTGGTGCGGGTGACAGAATGGTATGTGGATGGGTGCGTTGGTGTTGTGGAAATGGCTGGGCGTGTAGCCTGTTAGTGTGTGTAGTTGGTTTGGGCACTCCACCACTGTGAGGATGTCGGCCAGGTGAGGCCGCAGGTGGGCTCTGGGAGCCGGTAGTAGTTGTTGTGGATGGGGCTCGAGGATCCGGAGGACGGACCCGGGTAGCCCAGTGCCAGAGGGCACCATGGGGTGACAGAGCCAGGAGAGGGGCTGTCCCCAGTTAGTTAGGTTAGGGTGAGGAGCTAGGTAAGCTCGGGTGGCAACTACAGTGGTGGAGGTGTGCAGGTGGGTAGACCTGTTGGGAGAGGTACACGTCGCAGCCCAGAAATTGTGCTAGAGCACCGGGAGATGAATCGGGGGAGTGAGACCCCAAATTGAGAAGCACCACAGTTGGGCAATGGGAATTGGTTATTAGAACCCATAGTGTAAGTTGGCCAATGGATTGGCAGGGAGAGACCCCGGGTAGTGTAAAGTGTGTTAAAGTCATTTAGAGGATAGTTAGGATGAAGGATCTCCTCGCACCATCTGCATCCACTCACCGGAGGTGACAGGTACTCCACACCATGCCATGTTTTGATTATTTTTTATGATGCAAATGTTTGGATTGTGAGACGCATCATGACGTGGGTGTGACATTGTGCGTAATTCCATCTCTCCCTCCTTATGAGGATTGATGATGAATTGGTGATGGCAAATTTTGAAGTAAAAGGATTGGGGAGACGAATTTGGTATAGGGGAAATATGGGGAAGACGTGACAGTAGTGACGAATTTGTAAATGGGTAGATTTTTGTACATATGGGGTGAGAACAAGGGTAGGGTAGGTGACAGGGGGGTGACGTACGGTAGGGACGAGCTTTCTCACTTCGGCCTCCGTACGCATTTCACCTTGCATTGCCTTATTGACGTGTACCCTTGTGACCTTACCCCTCGCTCAATTGTCTTTCTTTTGTCTCCCACATGACCTGTGCGCCATTGGGTGCCGATGGGAGCGTGCGTGAGGTGGCCATTGTGCGCCCGAGATTCCCAGAACCAGCATGCATTGCGTTGATGTACCACTTTATGGACCGCTGTTCTGCGGCCAAGTACCACTTGATGGACCCCAGGTTCTGGGGCAGGGCACCTCTGTTGGAAACCGGCCATAGTGGCCAGGGAATCTTGCTTGCGGACCTCGGTAAGGTGGCACCTATGCCAGACAGGTGGACCACCCTTGGTTGGCCCCTGAGGCCCTAAATAAAAATGGACACAAGTTGTGCTTTTTATTATTTCCAACTAGGCCGCATGAAGCCAGAAGACGTCGGAAAGAACACCGGCCCAGCAGAGAAAGAGAAGACCACCACCAGTTGTTTTGTTGTGTTTATTATGAGCCATGGTGACTGCGCACTGGATGGTGCTTTTGGGTGCTTTGTGGTGCTTTGTGGTGTTTGGTGCTTTTGGGTGCTTTGGTGGTATTGGTACTGGTGCATCGATGCAATGCGTGCTGTCTCCTCCCTCCCAACAGGAATTTCTTTCTCTTGTTCCCTAAAAAGAAAAGAAAAAAAAAAAAAACACAGGTCCTGGGTTGCGTTGTAAATAAGAAATCACGTCATTGTAAATAATGCTCCCCACCGTAAATGTATAGTTTGAGAACAATCCCGTAATTCGGTTAGCTGTGGGCTTGAGTCTGTTAGACAGGATGCAATGCAATAGGGGGACATACTTATTTGTGTTTTAAAATTGTCACACTCAGGGTCAGGTTAATTGTAGAGGGAATTACACCTACGTGTCACACTAAGTTAAAGTTTCATAGGCCCGAGGACGGACCCGAAGAAAGGGGGGTGCAGTGTAACGATTTTGAGAAGTGTGTAACGAATTTGAGAAGTGTGTAACGAATTTGAGAAGTGTAACAATTTTGGAGGAAGTGTAACGAAGTGGAAACGTTACAATGTGAACGTTACAAACGTACGGTACCACCCTGGAATGTAAATAATGGTCGCAGTCAGCGTCCTAGTTAAATTGCATGAAAAGTACACGCAGGCCACGATATATCTTTTAAATAGTGTATTTCCTTATTCCATGTAGGCTAAGTATGTGTTTTCCCACTAGATTGACTTTGCATTGTATCAAACAAAATAAGCGTAGGCCCTTCCAATTTCCCCAAAACCTCCCTTCCATTTGCCTTCCGCATTTTGGTCGGTTTTTCTCTTCAACCACCATTGGCCACGAGGTAAGGTTGGAGAAGAAAGGCGTGTCTCCACCTCGTCAGAAGAGGGAAGGAGTGAACCGGCCCTAACAGCCAATCAACACCGCGGTGATCGACCCGGTAGGCGTGCCCTCGGAGCCGGCGGCTTGATTTCGGCCGAGGTGATAAAAGCGACTGTAAGGGACTGCTTTGCGAGATGACTGGAGAGGAGCTGGAGATGACCCTGGGAGAGGAGCAAAGAGGCTGCACCAAAGAGAGGCGGTGAGATGCGAAACGCTCCAAGCCAAAGAGGAGAGGTACTCGGCAAGGAAACCAGCTTTGGAGAGACGCGCTGAAAGGAGAGAGACGGCCCCACCCCAAGAAAAGGAGCAGGTGTGCCGAACCAGCGCGTGGCGTCTCCCGCAGTGGATACGCGACGGAGGGTTTCCCGCCAAAACCGCGAGGAATTGCGAACGGCGGCCTCCCGACCTTGCCTCCATCTCAAGCCTTACCTGCCTGCATTATCCCCTGTGTAAGTGTGAACGTCCTGTCCTGCTCGTTTGTCTTGGGGCTAAGTAAAAATGAATAGTGTAAGTTAAGGATTCGCTGTGTCACTGTTTCTTCCATCCTTTGCTTGTGTGTGTATAATAAATCTGTTCTTCCTCCGTATTCTTCTTCTTCTTTTTCATTCTCTTGCGATCGCTTTAGAGATTTCCCGATTGAATATCCGTGGGGCGATCTGGTCAACGTCGGGTGAAATCGGGTTTTAATCGGGGAGTAACTGTTCGGACGCGGTTAAATACACCACCGCTCGGTCAATATAACATCTAAAAGCCGCGTCTGTAACAATATATATATATATATATATATATATATATATATATATATATATAT